>NC_142760.1:21517585-21822317 GCF_054948205.1 Urtica dioica subsp. dioica | reverse complement strand
TTACCTTCGGTACCCCGGGAGGGCTCCAGGTTACCCACATCGTGTCGTTCCTTGTCGTGGATCAGCCCTCGGCATACAATATCATCGTCGGCCGCCCGACTCTCAATCGGTTGAAGGCCATAACGTCCACGTACCATCTGATGATGAAGTTCCCGACCGAGAAGGGGATCGCCGTAATGCTGGGAGACCAGTCAATGGCGAGGATGTGCTACATCCAGGGCGTGGACGGAAAAGGGAAAGGAATGATGGTGAGCACCGTCTTCCAGCTCGGAGACAAATTCCCCTGCAAGATAGAGGAAGGAGGCACCTTCGGAGAACTGGACCAAAGGGACGATGTCGAGCGTCGAAAGGTGGAGACCCCGGACGACCTCGTTCCCGTCGTGTTGGACGACGCCAAGCCTGACCAGGTAGTCAAGGTAGGCGCTCAACTCCCATCCGGGATCCGGGCCGAGCTCGCCGCCTTCCTCCGCGAGCACAAAGATGTCTTTGCGTGGACACACGCCGACATGCCGGGGATCGACCCCGAAATAATGGTTCACCGTCTCAATGAAGACAAGAGAGTGGCCGAGCGCGTTCAACCGCGACGGACATTCAGCGGGGAGAGGTACCAAGCCATTGGTGAAGAGGTTGACAAACTTCTCGCCGCCGACTTCATCAGGGAGGCGGAGCACCCCAAGTGGGTGTCCAATGTGGTGATGGTCAAGAAGCCAAACGGGAAGTGGCGGATCTGTATCGACTACAAAGATCTCAACAAGGCCTGCCCAAAAGATAGCTTCCCTCTCCCGAGGATTGAGCAACTCGTGGATGCCACGGCCGGCCACGAGTTGTTGAGTTTCATGGACGCCTACTCAGGCTACAACCAGATCCACATGCACGAGCCGGATCAGATCAAGACCACCTTCGTTACGAACCGCGGACTCTACTGTTACAAGGTCATGCCCTTTGACCTCAAAAACGCGGGAGCGACGTATCAAAGCTTGGTAAACCGAATGTTCGCCAATCAAATTGGCAAAACCATGGAGGTCTACGTGGACGATATGCTCGTCAAAAGCCTCAAGGCCCACGACCACGTTCGAGACCGTAGGGAGATATTCACGATCCTACGACGCTACAAGATGAAGCTCAACCCCAACAAGTGCGCTTTTGGGGTCGAGTCCGGAAAATTCTTGGGCTACATGGTTAGCCGCCGCGGGATAGAGGCTAACCCCGAGAAGATCAGGGCGATCTTAGAGATGAGGTCGCCGCAAAAAGTGAAAGAAGTTCAGAGCTTGATGGGAAGGATCGCCGCCCTGGCGCGATTCGTTTACAAAGCCACAGATAGGTGCCAACCGTTTTTTAAGGCACTGAAGAAGACCGACGGGTTCGTGTGGACGGGGGAGTGCGAGGAAGCATTTCGCGAAATGAAAGCCTATTTCACCTCCCCTCTGTTCCTCGCGAAGCCAAAGAATGGCGAAACCTTGTACATCTACCTCGCGGTTTCCGACAGGGCCGTGAGCGCGGTTCTCATACGCGAAGAAGACAAGGTGCAATGGTCGGTCTATTACGTTAGCAAGGCACTCCTCGACACCGAGACTCGATACCCGAAGATCGAGAGATTGTCCCTCGCCCTTGTCATGAGCGCGAGAAAACTCCGACCCTACTTTCAAGCACACCCCATTGTGGTCCGTACGGGACATCCCATCGAGAAGGCCCTTCAAAAAGGGACCTCCTCTCGAATGGCCATATGGTCCCAAGAGTTGGGCGAGTACGGGGTCGAGTTCCAGCCGAGAACCGCCATCAAGGGCCAGGCCCTCGCCGACTTCATAGCCGAATTCACAAGTAAGCCCTCAACTGATGAGGGGGACAAAGGTGATGAGGGCGGAGAAGACAAGGAGGATGACCATAGCGAGTCGTCGAAGAAGAGGACCAACAACCCGACAAGGCCGGTCTGGGACTTGCACGTGGATGGCGCGTCAAACGCCCGGGGGGCTGGCGCCGACGTTGTGCTAACAAATCCCGATAGGGAAAAACTGAGATACGCCCTGCGGTTCGAGTTCAAGGCTTCCAACAACGAGGCAGAGTACGAGGCTCTGATCGTTGGCTTGGAGCTGGCAAACAAGCTAGGCGTCCAAAACCTGCGCATCCACTGCGACTCGCAGTTGATTGTGAACCAAGTTAAGGGCGATTACGCCTCAAAAGAGCCAAACATGGTCGCGTATTTGTCCAAGACCCAAAAGAACCTAGAGGCCCTGTCCTGGTTCGAGATCGTCCAAGTTCCTCGAGAAGCGAACATCGACGCCGACGCCCTGGCTCGCCTCGCGTCTGGGATAGACGAGGAGGACGAAGGCAGCGTCCCGATCGAAGTGTTGACCCGACCCTATGTCTCGAGAGGCGACGTAGGGGTAGTTGACGAGACTCCACCTCCCTCATGGATGACTCCGCTCGTGGAATTCCTTAAGCGAGGAATCGTCCCCGAAGACAAAGAAGAGGCCAAAAAGCTGAGAAGCTTGGCGCCGAAGTACACGATGAGGGAGGACAACTTGTTCAAGAGAGGCTACTCTATGCCCCTCCTCCGCTTCCTGACCAAAGTCGAGGCGAAGAAAGTGCTCCGCGAGGTGCACGAAGGGGTGCGCGGAAACCACGCCGCTGGGCAATCTTTGGCATTAAAGCTACTGAGACTCGGATATTTTTGGCCAACCTTGAAAAAGGACTCCCACGAGTGGGCCAAAAAATGCGACAAATGCCAAAGGTTCGCTCACATCCCGCGCCAAGCGCCTGCCCCGCTATGTCCGATCATCGTACCACGACCCTTCGCGAAATGGGGAATCGACCTCATTGGCGAGCTACCCATGGCCCCAAGGCAATACAAGCATGCGATCGTGGCAATCGACTATTTCACGAAGTGGGTAGAGGCCGAACCACTGGCGAAGATCACCGAGGCAAACACGACGAGCTTCATCTGGAAGAACATTGTCTGCCGCTTCGGGATCCCTGCGTCAATTGTGACCGACAACGGAAAGCAATTCAACAATGCGCGCCTCCAAGAAATGTGCGAACAGTTGGGCATTAGCAAGACTTTCTCTTCTCCCCGCCATCCTCAAGCCAACGGTCAGGTAGAGGCGCTCAACAAAACGATCAAAGAGAACCTGAAGAAGAAGCTGGAAGAAAGGAAAGGGGCTTGGGCCGACGAGCTTCCCATGGTCTTGTGGGCGTACCGAACCACCGCTCGAAATGCGACCGGCAAAACCCCTTTCGCTCTCGCATTCGGCATCGAGGCCGTGGTACCTGTCGAAACCAAGCTACCGACCCTGCGCATAGAGGAGTATGAAGAAGCCGCCAACGATGACGCGATCAGGCTCGAGCTAGACCTCATAGATGAGAAAAGGGCGGACGCACTCACCCACCTTGCCGCATAAAAGAGGAAGGTCGAGAAGTACTACAACTCCAAGGTCAAGCTGTGAAAGTTTGCCGACGGGAGCCTCGTCCTTAGAAGGGTGTTCCAAAACACCAAAGTGCAAGGTGCGGGACTTCTGGGTCCCACCTGGGAAGGCCCATACCGTGTGCGCCGAGCCACCCACAATGGCACGTACGAGCTCGAGAACCTGGAAGGACTCGTGTTCACACACCCGTGGAACGCGGAGAACCTGCGGCAATACTACCATTAGAGGAGCCACTTCCCCGACATGCAATTATTTTCATTTAATTTTTTATTTTTTGCAAAGACAATTTCATATTTCAAGTACGGCCAACGGCCTGGGAATGTAATTTTTAACTATTTCAACATTATAATTGAATTACATTTCGCTTCAACACTTTTACTTTATTGTATTACAATTTCTCGTCTCCTCTACGAGCACCCAAGAAACTCGGGGGGCTAACGGGGATAAGATGAGGATAACAAACTCGTTTTTTCGCACGACACGCTCGTGCAATAACACGTTTTACGCGCCGAAAGGTAGCAAAACGCCAACAAATCGGATCCGCGCACCGGACCTCCGACCCTCGGGCGACGGTGAATCGCGTCCGCGCACCGGACCGTCAATCCCTGCAGTCAAAACCCAAAACGTGACACGCGTATCGACAAGTACCACGCTCACTGGGAACTGCGTCCACGAAAAGCTCGTCCCAATACGCACACTGATAGGTAGCGTACTCGCCAAAAGATGAGCGCGACGGCCGCCCAGCTCGCACGCACCGATAGGCAGTGAGTCACGGATGGATGGCCGAGAGTCGCACCCGTCGGGCGAAACTGGTCTAGCCAGCGTCCACGGGAAACTTCGCCGCTAAGTGTGGCAGTAAGCCGTGCAAACCGGTTACGCTAGATATAGTAAGCCGAGTTCATAAGACACGCATTAATCAAACTGCGCGAATCGATTGCACTAAGCATGGCAAGTCGAGAAAATACGACGCGCAACAAACGAAAAAGCTTTAACTAAAGCAAACAATGTTGTACGAACAACCCAACAAGGAAAGTACGAGAGTACGGCACATGTCAAACATAACAAAAATCCAAAAGAAAGCGTAAAGCAAGCGCTAAACAGGTGCGCAAAAAACCAAAGTAAATTCGACTATTCTGAGCCGAAGTCTATTTGCTCTTCGTCATCCTCGGGGCGAGGAGCGCCCGACCCGTCGGTAGCCTCTCCGCCGAGTGGACGGTTCGTCGATTGGGCGGCCTCCGCAAGGTCTTGGGGGTGCGGGTCGTTCACCTCTGGTTCGTCATCTAAAGGAGGGAACATGGTATTAAAAAAGGAAAAGGTTGTCCCTCGAGACGCGTTCTCCCTCACGATCGCGTCTCGGACTCGCCTGGCCGCTTCGTAACGAGCCGCCTCCAGCGCCAAGTCCCAGTCGTCCTCCAGGTCTGTCTTGGATCGCACGGCATCTTCTTTCTCCTCAGTGAGGGTCTGCACCTCCGCCAGCAAAGAATCCCTCTCCCTCTCAGTCTGGACCCGAGAAATCTCGCTCGCCGACAGTCAAGCGTGAATGATCTTCAACTCCTCATCCCAACTCGACAGCGCCGACTGAAGTTTCTTCGTCTCCCCCAGGAAAGTGTCGGCGGCTTGCTCCGCCTTCTCCAGAGACGTCTGTGCCTCCATGCGCTGTGATCTCTCGGCCGCCAACTCCTCGCGGGTCCGCCTCGACTCTTCCTCGAGCGCCTGAAACTCTTGGGCGGTTCGAACCCCCACTAGTGCGGCAGCATGGTCGGCCGCTGCGCTCTCCATGTCTCTCTTCATGATCTGCATCCTACGGAGCAAGTCCCGGAGGATGCGATCGCTCCGTTCTTGACATGCGAGCATCTGCAAAGGATGATGGTGGACGTATTATCATAACAAGTACGAGGGTCATGCATAGATCGAACGGACGGGCCATACCTTTCGGGCGTTGCGAACTCCATTTTGGAAATGGTCGAGGTCACTTGATGTCAGCAGACTCTTGAAATCCCCTAAAGGGGTCTCAAGAATTCCTTGGGAGCATTGGCCTCGCAGCTCTGCCGCCTCCGCTAGGAGCATCGAGTCCATGCAGTCTGGCGCCGCCGACGTGTGGGCACGGTTATGACCGGAGGGTGGTCCGAGGGAAGTCGACGACGACGGTCGCTTGTTAGAAGAGATCACCTCATTCCCCGATCTCGGTGGCGACTCCCGGTGGCGAGCCTCAGCTTGGGGACGACCCGCGGTCGTAACTTCGACGGTAGGTGCCGCCCTCGGCACTTGCGTGCGCGGTCGATGACGTCGGGTCATGGTATATGAAAACAAGAAAGAAATGACGATAAGTTAGAACGTGAACGATAAGCATGAATATAACAAAAGAGAACGAGATGACGCGAAAGCATATGCACGGCCAGTACCCCCCACGTCGGGGGAAGGGGCTGACGAACCCCCCGCCTCGGATTCGGGATCCTCCGTAGCCCCCGCATCGAGGCCAGGGCATGAAGGAACGTCATCGCTAGGCACGAACCACCCAGTCCTTGCCATTAGGTCTGGGGACTCGAAGAGCGTTCCCTGCCGCCTCGATTCCGGGACCGCTCTGATCACCGCGTCGAGCTCGGATCCTTCGATGTCGCCCACGGGTTGGAAGTCGATCGCAGGGCCGAAGATGAGAGGTGCGACCCCGAAAGCTGACTCAGACACCCACACCCAGGGGTATCTGTGCTTCGAGTTCACCCTGGTGAGGATGGTGAGGCGCTTTCGATGTGACGCTAGGTAGAAGCCCGGCTTCCCGGGCACCCCTCGTACCATCATAAGGTCCTGAATGTCGTCAGCAGTGACAGCCCTCATCTTCGCTCGATAAAACATCATGTGGCACGCCGCAACCACTCGATAGAAGGATGGGGACATCTGCGAAGCATGTACCCCTAATCAAACCAGCAACTCCTGGATAACCGGCTAGAAGGGCAGTCTTAGTCCGCCACGGAGACTCGCCTCGTGAACCGCGGCGTACCCCTTTCGCGGGCGAGTCGGAAGATCGTCGAGTAATGGTCTCAGGATCGACACGGACTCTGGAATGCTGTAACGTTTTCTCAGGCTCATGAAACTAATAATCGAGAGTGAACTCGGGACGTCGACGCCCAAGCAGTCAAGCTCGCCTCGTATGGCCGACTCTCCGATCGGGAAGGCCGAGGCCCGCGTTTCCTCCCACACGGTTGAGGAGAGTGTCGCTGCAGGAATGACATGACGGTTCGGCGAATCGCTCGAGCGCTCGTCGTCGGGAGCGTCGCTTGGGCAGGGCGGGACCCCCTCACGGCCGCCCTCGCAAGCTGGCCGGTTCCCCTCGACCTCGGCATGGTCGCCCGGGCCCGCGCCCGATTGCCGGCCGGCCGGGCCGCCTCCGTCGGGCCGGCTCAGCTCCCGACCGGCCGTGCTCCCTCCAGCGTGCGCGTGCAGCCCAAGAACCCAGCCCGTCTCCTGGCTGGGCGACTCCTCCGTGCGCGGGCCCGGAACAAGCGACCCCATGCATCCGGTGCGTGCATTCGGCCCGGCTCCTGGCTGGCTAGGCCTTCGGCCCGTGGGCTTTGCCCGGGCGTTCCAGCGCTCGCCCCGTGTGCGCCCGGCCTGGCGGTCTGGCCTGGCTCCCGGCCGGTTGGGTTTTCCTCGCGCGCGCCCGGCCCGGCGGCCCAGTCCGGTCCCTGCCCGGGCGAGCCATCTTCCCGCGTGCCTAACCAAGCAGCCCGGCCCAATTCCTGGCCGGCTGGGTTCTCGCCACACAGGCCCGGCCCAGTCGGGCCTAGGGTTTCCCCAGGGGTCGGGCAAGCCGCCGCCCCCTGGCCGGCGCCGTCGGGCCGGGCCGCCCCCTGCCTAGCGCCGGCCCCTCCATGGGTGGCGTCCTCCGGCGCCGGTGACTCCCCGGCGGCACTCGTCTTCACCGGCGCGGCTGGGCCCGAGGGGCTCTCCCCTTGGACGCAATCTCCAGGCCACCCGACGACCTCCCCCGCGTCGGGGCCGACCCAAGAGACGCCGACGCAGGCCGGCGCGCCCCTCTCGGCGCTGGTTTCGCCGTACGCGGCCGTCCCGGGATCGTTCGCTCCGCCCGGGCGGTCTTCCCCGCTGACGCGCCAGGTGGGCGTCCAGTCAACCTCGCCCGGTCGGGTGGGGATTTCCTCGGGGTCGGGGTCAACCCAGGTCGCGCCCCCCGGGACGAGGCACCCTCCCCGGAGCCGTCCTCCTCCGGCGCGCCTCTTCCAGCGTCGGCCGCTCCAGGCGCGACTGCCTCCGGCACGCGCGCACCACCCGGGCCACCAGTGGGCGCCAAGGCGTTATTCCTCGGCCTAGGGGGGTCTTCCCCGACGTCTCCAGTGCCGCCGGTGCCGCCCCGAGCCCGGACACCTCCTCCGGCGCACACGCTATCTCCGGCCCCCACTTGCCGGCGCTGGCCGTCTCCGGCACGCGCGCCCTCTCCCTCGCCGGTCAACCACGCTTCAACCAAGCCAAGGTCTTCCCCGGCCATCGCAACTATGCTGCTCGTGCCCGATGAGTGAAGCGCGTTAGGAACGCTTGGGAACGCTTGGGAGAGATGAGAATTGGGTCCAAAAAGTTTCCAAATCCACGTGTTGATCCCCAAGCATGTGAAACAAGTCGTCTTCAATGGTCCCACACCCCGATAGGCGATCAATGGGGTCCATGAGCGCGAATAACAAGATGAGGGTGACCGAAAAAAAAGAAAATAATAATATTAAAAGGCGTCAGAACATACCTCTTGGCGGCGGGCTACTCCGATGGGCCGATAACGGTAAAGGCTTCGAGTTTATCACACGAGTTACACTCGATAATAAACTCGGGGGGCTAATGTTACTGGTCCGTCCCGGCCCGGTAAGGCAACGACGGCCACGATAGCGGATTCCCCGAGTCTCTCCCGGCGCACGACCACCTCATAGCCGGCCCTCGTCGCCGTGGCCGCCTCAGAGGCGTCCAAGGCCGAGTCAGAGCCGTACATGGCCTCCATGGCCGGGTCAGAGGTGTCCAAGGCCGAGTCAGAGCCGTCCATGGCCTCCATGGCCGGGTCAGGGGTGTCCAAGGCCGAGTCAGAGCCGTCCATGGCCTCCATGGCCAGGTCAGAGGCGTCCATGGCCGGGTCAGAGTCGTCCATGGCCGAGTCAGAGCCGTCCATGGCCGAGTCAGAGCCGTCCATGGTCTCCATGGCCGGGTCAGAGGAGTCCATGGCCGGGTCAGAGCCGTCCATGGCCGAGTCAGAGCCGTCCATGGCCTCCATGGCCGAGTCAGAGGCAGCCCTCGGCCAAGGGGTTGTTCATAACGCCCCTTGGTCTCCTATAAATACAGGGGTCTCTCCCCTAATCCAAGTAATCCATTCTTGAGTATTGAAGCGCTGTCGAACTCGTACCTCGCTCGTTTCTCTCAAGTCTCGGCCCCTAAACACTTAAACCCTCTACAAACCACCTCAATCCTACTAATGTTGAGTGTCGGAGAGGTAAACAGGGGCAACCCCCCTGTTTTCCCTTTGTAGTTCACACCTCTTTGCTTGCTTTTCAGGTGCCTGAACGAGATAGACATAACCAACAGCTAAGGGACGACTTGAGATATCTAGTCCGACACGCTCGAGTCAAGATGAGACCACTTGGTCCGGCCTTGGGTCTAACCGCCTTTGACTCCTAAATCGTTGTCCGAAAAACAGCGACAACAGCTACCTATCGGAAGAAGATGGCAATCGAGATCTATCACGATGATTGGCTACCATAATTATGCTATGTGATTATTTTAATTGTACTCAAATTTAACTTGCTTGAATTTTAGACTTAGATATATTAGACTTAGAACCATTTGGATGTTTACCAATTTTACTTAGTAGGACGAGTGGAACATGTTAATAATACTTGTAGGACCATTTGAATGTTTACATATTTTACTTAGGCTCAACAATCTATAAATCATATTCAGTTGGATCAGTGAAGTAGCAGTAGGACTGGTTGGACATGTTATATAACACTTGAGAGGATTTAATATTTTATAAATTATAAATAGTTGGACCTGTTAACTATAGCAGTAAGACAAGTCGGGCATTTAAAAATTATAATCATTTGGACGAGTCGAACATGTTAACAATACTTGTAGGACCATTTGGATGTTTACATATTTGACTTAGGCTCATTGAATATCTATAAATTATATTCAGTTGGATCGGTTGGAAGTAGCAGTAGGACTGGTTGGACATGCTATATCTCACTTGAGAGGATTTGATATTTTATAAATTATAAACAGTTGGACCAGTTGGACCTGCTAACTATAGCAGTAGGACCAGTCGGGTATTTAAGAATTATAAACATTTAGACCAGTCGAACATGTTAACGATAGCAGTAGAACCGGTTGGATATATTAGACTTAGAACCATTTGGATGTTTACAAATTTTACTTAGTAGGACGAGTCGAACATGTTAACAATACTTGTAGAACCATTTGGATGTTTAAATATTTGACTTAGGCTCGTTGAATATCTACAAATTAAACAAGTATGACTAGTCAATCATATTAATAAATTATATGAAATAGTTGAATACTATATAAATTCAATATTCATATGAGAATAACATATTGAAGATAAACATACTATTAATATTGCATAAATATATTCTAAAGTTTTGTATATCCTAAATTTGATTAGTATAGGGTGATCTAACAAATTATTATCATCATTATTGTTAGTGGATCTTGTCATTTGACTAAGAAGAATGTCATTCCTATTAATTGCATTATTAGTGCATTTTTTTTATTGTGCTAAGTTTTATGTTTTTAAGAACTCTAAATAATTATCCAATGTATGAATCAAGTATTTTATTAAGTTGATAACATAAATCGAACTAGTGTAACCAGTTGGACATGATAAAGTTCACGAGTAAGGGTTTGACCAGTCAGATATGGCAAATAACATAATTTGGACTAGTCAGACTAGTTGGACCAGTCGGACCGGTTGGACATGGTAAAGCACATCAGTAGGACCAATTTGACATGGTAAAGCACAACAGTAGGACTGGTCTGACTAGTCGGATATGACAAATAACATAATTTGCATGGACTAGTCAGACTAGTATGACCAGTCGGACCGGTTGGACAAGGTAAAGCACATTAGTAGGACCAGTTTGACATGGTAAAACAAAACAGTATGACCGGTCTGACCAGTCGGGTATGGCAAATAACATAATTTGGACTAGTCAGACTAGTATGACCAGTCGGACCGATTGGAGATGGTAAAGCACATCAGTAGGACCAGTTTGACATGGTAAAGCACAACAGTAGGATCGGTCTGACCAGTTGGATAGTCAGTAGGACCAGTTTGACATGGTAAAACACAACAGTAGGATCGATTTGACGAGTTGGATAGTCAGTTGGACCAGTTGAGCCTGTTAAAAATAACAATAAAAAATTGACCAATTTTTTTTCCAAGTTCCAGGTTAATCAAATTCAAAATAAAATAATAGTCTAATAACAACAAAAATAACAACGAAAAATATTTCAAATAAAGAAATGGATCATTCTACACACTCTCGTCGGTAAATTTAGCTTGGTGTGCACACTTTTCATCATCTAGTAATATGCTCTTAATATCTTCATTCTTTGAGAACCATTCATATGAGCCTTAATCTTTCTTTTTCCACTCTCCGTCGTATAAAAAATAAATAACAACCTCAATCATCGTACCTATAAAAATGGAACGAGTTATAAAAGAGGAATTGCATCATATAAAAAAATAACATTAGATTCATAATATAAATTCAAATACTAAAATAATTGATTTATGTCATGATAAGATAACTGACACATTCACCTATCAAAAAACTGTGATAAAATTATTGGTTACTAAAAAAATTTAAAATGATAAATTTTTATGGGTTAACGGCCTCACAGACCGGTCCAACTGGCCCGACCGGTCCGACTGGCCCAACTGAACTACCTTCAGTCGGACCTAGTTGGACAAGTTGACTACTGTTCGTGTTCGTAACTTAGGAATCGCGAAAATCATGAAAACTTGAAAATTTTCATAATTTCTAATTTATTATTGATTATGGATTTAGAGAGTAATGTTACTATTTTAAATATTTTGTAGTGTAAGCATCGGGTATTCGTAAGCTTTTTAACATTACCATAAATTTCTTACCGGAGATGTTGGCGGCGGAGGTCGTCGGAATCGATTACGATGGAGATTGCTGAAGAAGTTGACGGTAAAGGTCGCCGGAGATGGCGACGGCGACGACGTCGTTGGAACTTGGGGAATAGGGCTGCGTTTTTTTCATTTTTTTATCAGGCTTTTTTTAAATAAATATTATTAACTTTTTACAAAAGAAAAGGAAAAAGGGTATTTGTGTGATATTATAACTTTCATTTAAAGATGAGGTCATAGACTTAAATTTTGTTAAGGAGTCATTGATTAAAAAAAATCCATTTTAAGGTCAAAAAATAAAAGGACGCGTCATCGGACGTCTTTTCTCGAGATGGGTGCCCATTTTGGTTTCACCCAGTAGCTTTTGAGGGTTCAAAAGAGGGCTTTTTGAGCGAGCCATGAAATTACTCCTTCGTTTAGAAATGTACAATGCCGTTATTTGATCTTATCGTTGAATTATGTACAACTTGAGGGCCTATCTTTTTTTGTTTAAAGGAGTTTGGTGTATGGAACTACCATTTTTCTAATGAAAAACCTCCCATATGTTAAAAAAAAATATATCGTTGCAAGAAAAAAGAAGCGAGGCCGAAAATTAAAAATGGGATGAAAATATAACATTAAATCCCAGAATAAAACTGAATTTATATAATTCAGCAAAGACCATAAAATGTGGGCATAAAACTTCAGATTAAACATATAAACTTTATATCAAACAATATTGGGGCATACAATATTATGAGACGAACAATGATACAATACGACCACCCAAGAATATATAAAACACGTCCACAAAATGTTTTCCTTTTTCTTTTTTCCTGGTGAGTTCCTGCATTTCTTGAATCACCCGATCAAACTCAATCCACAAAAACAACGAAAATAATAATAAAAATAAAAAAAATAAAAAAAAAAGAACCCCGACTTTCCGTTAATTCTGGTCCGAAGCGGGCTGTTCGAGCAATCTCACGGTGCGGGGAAGCAGAAACTCGACAAACAACGGATAGTGCGAGGAGGGGTAAGAGCCATCGACGTTGTCTCCGACCACTTCGCAGGAGACTGGGACGAGAGATCTTCCTCTGAAGAGAATCCAATCGATGTGGAGGTCCTGAGTCTGTCGGTCCCAACACAGACACAGCGCTCGGAACATCAGTTTCATGAACTCAGCAGCGCCTTGCTTGTTGCCTGAATCGTAATAATAACGTATTTAATAATAATAAAGTGTCCATCAACGGTACAAACGCCATATTGTTGATTAGTCCGGGAAAGTGTACTAAGATGTCTTAAAAAAATGCCTTCTCAACCTTTGAAGCCGTGATAAGTACGGATGAATGAGAGGTTTTTCCTGACTCGGGCGTTCGGCCACGCGTCTCTCATGTCCCCGACAACGCCGTGCTCTCTGGTGTGTTCGAGCACAAAAATGTTTTATTTACCAAACAAGAAAAGAAAAAGAAATGAGATAAGACACATCTTCACAATCTTACTAAGAAAAGATAAAAGATCAAGATTCCAATATTTTTCTTGTCAAATGATAACGGTTTCTAAGGCATTATCTGGGCCAATATTAGATTGGTGCATTACAGCGACTGCCAAAGAACGTCTAGTTTTCTTTTCGTTATGAAGGAAGTTTCAACGCATCAAACACTCTATTAAAGCTAGTGCTATAATTAAGTTGGTCAACCAATTATTCACATGTTCAGTAACATTTTTCGATGAGAAATTAGAAAAAAAATGACAAATAAGTCAAGAATTTGGGTTTTGCGCAAACTAGTAAAAAATGGAAATAGTACAATTCATTCAACCAAAATACCCTTAATAACTACGAAATTATAGCCGCAGAAAAATGGATCATTTTGCTCATGGCTCCAGCTGCACGCTATATTTTCTCAGTCATTACAGGTATTTGGGTCAAACGAGTTATGTTCTTCCAATTTTTGACCAATTTAAGCAAAAATCCAATTTCATGACTTATGAGTCCTATTTTTATTTCAAATTTCTCTTTCATTCTACTATTTTTGTCTCTTTTTTTATTTTTTATTTTTTTTCCTTCCTAAAATTGTCAATTACATAGTGTCTAGCATCATCATTTTATAAAAAATATAAACTTCATCAAACAAGGCCTTATGCAAATCTACTTTTTGTTGTTTTGGCAACTTGAAGTACTAGCCTCTAATCCAACTGCAAGCACCATGCGTAATCCAGCGATTAGATCCCGCATTGTAACCCATCCCCCAACACATTGAAATTAAACAGATTAAAAAGAAAATAAAGAAAAAGGAAAAAACCTGGATCTGCCGAGAAGGAAGCGTCCGGTGGTCGATTCCTTCTGGGTGTTGAATCCCCCGCAGTAAACGACGGGCAAGTTTGGAGGCAGAGACGCGATGTGCTGCCATGTCAGCAGAGCGCTTCGCCTTCGGGCGCGAGGGCTAAACTCGTCCATGTTCGTGTTCACCACTTGGAACGAAAACCCAGGCAACTCGACTCCTCTCAGTTGGAATGTGTGGACCGACGACATAACGTCAAGGAATCACAAAAATATAAAATATCCTATTATGAATAAACAAACTAAATAAATTAGATTGGACGAGGATATCGCCCACGTGGCGATGCAAGGAGCCACGGCGCCCCACGACATGCTTCCGGGGACAGACGGTGATTCCGACAGCCAAAATGTTCCGCCTTCTAGAAGCTCCACCTTGATTCAATCGACGAGCGAGTCAATACCAAATGATTACTAAAACAAGTAATTAGATGCGTTTTAACGTGATCACGGGACCCGATTGAAATGCAAAACAGATAGAAGGCAAAAATATCAAAACGACAATAAACACAAGAATCCTAATGAAACTGTCAAGTCCCTTGAGTTTCAAGCAGCTTTGAGATCGGTACCTTCTCCTTGTTGTAGAAAATGGTGCAATGTTCGTCACAAGTGTCTTCGAGTCCTTTCCTTGATGTTCCGAATTGGCCATAACCTAGTCAAAACGGTGGATAAGAAATTAATGTTTTAGTAAGAGTGTAATTGTTCTTTTAAAAAGAATCTGGGCCAATTAACCATTCCTTGAAAAGAAAAGATAAAAAGAAAAAAAAAAGTATATTTGTAAAATGTAGCAATCATGGTATTTTCATCCTCCTTCGATCATTTGGCAATTTATTCTGATAAAGACATTGGAGACGTTTTCATTAAATAACTATAAATGCACAGACCTAAATTTTGTCAAAACAATGATGTCTTGCAGATTCAATAGCCTATCTGAGAGAACATATGAATATAACATACCTGGTAAGGCTTGTTGAAGATAATCCAACTGAAACTTCACTCCTGAACCAGTTTTATACGATACTTAGAAACATAAACATTAAAATCCAATGGCTAAACTCAAATTTCAATTCAGCAATCATGATCAATAATTAAGCCCAATCGCAGTGAACAAACATCCTAACAGTGAAT
This sequence comes from Urtica dioica subsp. dioica, assembly GCF_054948205.1. Lineage (NCBI taxonomy): Eukaryota > Viridiplantae > Streptophyta > Magnoliopsida > Rosales > Urticaceae > Urtica > Urtica dioica. Next base: position 21,807,298 of record NC_142760.1, on the reverse strand, counting down.
TCCTTCCGAATCCCACACAGATTAAAATAAAAAAATAAAAAAAAAAAAGAAGAAGCATAACGTACCTTGTTGAGTACAGAGAACAATCGGGCAATAACTAGTGATCACACTCAAGCATAAATCCCTTCTCTTTTCCCATGAATTTGGGCTCTCAGGGACTTGATCTTCCAGAAGATTGAAGGTCATAACGGTCAAAGAGACACTCATTTTTTTTTCAATTTTTTTTTTGGTTTCTCTCCAGTGATTTTCTCGACCGAATATCAAATCTTGTGCATCTACACATGATCAAGGATTACTCGAAATAGTCGAGTCGTTTTGTTCTATCTTTGGGTTTATTCCATTATTGTTGTGTGAAAGCTTGAGATAATGATTGATTCTCAGCTGAGTCTATTTTTCTTGATTCTGAGGAAAATTAATAAATAGTTTTATTTAAAAGAAAACGAAAAGAAAATAAATAAGAAAGAGAGGAGAAAATTGTTGCGTCGTGTATTGGTGTCCGAAATCTGAACAGAGTAGTGAGTACTCTTAGAAACAGACTTTGACTACGCACATGCGACTTCACATGCTTAACTTCGTCTATAATAAATTTACACCTTTTTTTCATTGGTAGTCCTCTACTTATTGGATAGTTAAATTGTGGTCGCTGTATTTTTTTTTTTTTTGAGATTGCTTAATTTGTCATTAATTTCATAATATTTTCTCATTTTTCACAAAAACGCTAATTTTGACATAGATGATGGCATTTTTGGAAAAATTAGCATTTTTGTGAAAAGTGGGAAAATGATATAAAATTGGTGGCAAATTATGCAATTTCTCTTTTTTATCCCCGTCATTTACATACATGAATATTTATTTTGCGCACATTAAATATATTATCAAAATGACCTTCAACTTTAACCAAATAACGTAATATTATCACGTATTTACATTTGATCATAAGTATTATATTAGAATTTTTATAGCTTCATTTTTTAGAATGAGGAAAATGTCACTCTTATTCAAAAAAGGGCATGAAAATTAGGGAAATGAAAACGTCACTCTTACTCACAAGTTTATTTTCATAGTCAACCAAACTGATAATTTGGCCAATTCTATTAGTGGACTTAATGTGCAAATATTTTTTTGCCCTCTCTCTATTTTATTTTCTCTCTCTTATTCATCTCTATTTCACTCCGGCAAAATAAATAGAAAGAAAAAAAAACTATTATATATCTCTCTCTCCTCAAATAGTGCCGAGAAATTTGAATACACTCACTGTAATATTGAGACGAAGAGGAAAAAGGATTAGTGAAAATCCACATTTTTTTCTCTCTCACTTTACGGAAGCATCAAAACACTAGAACATATGCCGAATTCGGTTTGTTAACGCGATTTTATTGCATAACATTTGTGACGTGCGTCCCACGAAGAGATCCGGTTCAACACCATTGCTCCGAGAAACTAGATGCATCAAGGGCTAGGAGCCACGAGACGTCTATTTCCAAGACATTTCGGGTAGGCAAACTTGAGGCTAGAGACGACTTTCTTTGATCACGAAGGGATCAAGGCGGATCGGGTCAAGCCTGAAATAACCAAGATCTCATAAGGTTCTTAGGAAAGTGGTCCTAGGTGGTGGTGGACATCGAGTCATTTCTCCCTTCGGGTTCCATGACATGGCTCCTCCTTGCTCCTTTTCCTTTGTCAAAATAGTGAAATTGGAGAAAAATAAACCAAGATTGGGATGTTTCTCTATGTGGAGTGAGGAGCTTATGGATATAATTCCAGCATGACTCTAAACATTCTTAGACGGTTGATAAATAGAAATTTATGATGCCATTGTAAATGATATGGACGTGTATCTGAGAGAAAATGTGTAAAGAGTGATTTTCCTCCAAGTGTATCGAGAAGAGAAGGAAAATGTTACTCTTTAGTGATGCTTGTGAAGTTCTTAGGTGTAGTATAGTAAAAAAAAAGGTTTTTTTTTTTTTGTGATTGTGGATGTAAAAAATGAAGATGAGTGAGATAATATGGATATTTGTGAGAGAAGATGGTGGTATGAGGGAAAACATGGGGGTTTGTAGTGGATTAGGTGATGATAATGTTCTTGAAGTGATGGAAGAAAAGAGAAATGATGGTGTTTGTTGGAGGAATTGGAGAGAAAATGAAGTTTTCGAGTGTTGATGGAAGAGAAGAGAGAAATTGTTGGTAGAGAATTTGTGTAGAGTTTTGGTATGCAAAATTTTGGGTTTCCACTTGAAGTGGTGAAAGAGATGGCTTTTATAGAGTTTTTAGCGTGCTGGGGTGCCCTAGACATGTGGTATTAAGGTTGAAAATTGGGGTTTGGAGGCCTTTGGGAGAATATTTGGCCGTGTGGCACCAAGAGACGCAGAAAATGTGGGCCGATAAAGGGTTGGGCGGCCCAGACTTAGTCTAAAAACAAAGGTGCTCGGGCCGTTCCTAACAATCGTACTGAGGTCAATAGTCCTTTGACCCTTAGATTGCGAATATATCGTTTTAAGCAAACTACGAAGAGTTTGTTCATGCAAATCTACATTTGTCTCTTCGTAAGTTGTTAAGTTTGTTTATGGACTAGAGACTAAGGTTTTATCATAAAGCTTCAAACAGACAAGGAAGAATGAATGAACGTTTCAACTTTTTATTAATGAATAGGCAATTACAAGCAAGAGTCTTCGTGAGACTTTATTACATCAAATGTACAAAATAAAGACTACAACTCTTCTTGTGGGCACCATTGACAACAGATGTGCTATGTCCAAGGAGTAGACGGCAAGGCGCCTAGGAAGATGGTGAGCACGATCAACCAACTTAGAGACAAATTCTCATGTGATTTGGAAGAAAGAGGCACTTTTGGAGAGTAGGATCAATGGGACGAGACAAATAGATGGAAGGTGGAGACACCAGACGACTTGGTACGCATCGTCCTGGATGACGCCAAACCTGATCAAGTTGTCAAAATTGGCGCGCAATACTCGACCATGATCCTGCATTGAGTCTACATCTTCTTATGAGAATTCAAAGACGTTTTCACGTGGACACATGCTGAAATGCAGAGGATAGACCATAAGGTCATTCTACATCGCTTGAACGACGACAAGAACATAACAAAATGAGTGCAGCCCAGCAAGCGTTCACCAGGGAATGACACCAAGCTATCAGTGAGAATGTTGAGAAACTCCGATCCACCAACTTCATCAGGGAGGCGGAACACCCCAAGTGGGTGTCGAACAAAGACCTAACGGGAAGTGGCGAATTTGTAACGATTACAAAGACCTTTGTTGTCGCACGAAAATGAAAAACTATTTAAAACCACGGGCGGTTCGATCCAAGGCCGGACCAAGTGATCGCACCCGGGCCAAGAGTGGGAACTCGATAGTCTCGAGCTAGGGTTTTCTCCGATCAACCCGCCTCTCGGGAGAGGTAGGGGGTGAGGAGGAGGAGTGACCGTGCCTTGGTTGTCGGCTGCCTACGTACCCGTGTGTGGGATCAGGTCAGAACGTAGTTCAAGCGTGTAGGACGCAGTATGAGGCGCAGAGCCTTGGTGGAGAGGCGTGCTCAACGAAGGAGACGAGGCACGGAGGAGTCCTCGGCGACGTCTCAGAACTTCGGAGATCGCGTATGCGAGAGAGAATGTGTGTTTTCTCTCTTTTGGAGACGTGGAAGACTCTAAGTCAAGAGTGTCTTGTTGTGGCGGAGATTCCGGACGCGTAGGTGATTCCTAGTTGGAAATGCCGGACGCGTAGGCGATTTCTTGTCAGAAATGGTGGACGCGTCTAGGGGGCTAGACGCGTAGGCGATTTTCAGTAGAAAACCGTTAGAGCACTCGTGGGCTCAAGATTAATCACTCGATCAAGAGAGGCGGCACTCGGGAGTCCCCGGAAAGCGCTTCAGAATCTCCGAGAGCGAGAAATCGTGGAGAATCCGCTTCAGGCCAAGGATGGCATCTAGAGAAGCGGAGAGAAGTCTCAAGTTCCTTGAGAAAGAATGGGATGGATTTCCCCTCAATGGGAGGGGGTATTTATAGGTGTTTGGGGGCCTTAGAAGGCTTCTTTTTCGTCCATGTGGGACTAGGAACGCATGTGGCATCAAGTGGAGGCGCACGGCGCGCGCGGCGCACAAAGTGCGGCGCACAACGCGCGGCGCGCGGCGCGCGGCGCAGGGGGCGCGGCGCGCGGGTCACCGGGCGCGGCGCGGGATGCGCGGCGCAGGACGCGCGGCGCAGGGTGCCTTGACTGGCACGGCGCGCTGCCTGGCCGGCGCGGCGCGCTGCTTGCTGCCCGGCTGGCCGGCGCAGCGCGTTGTGTGCGTAGAGGGCGGCTCGTCTTGCCGGGCTCTTGCGGGCCTTCGAATACCATTCTTGCCACATGAAATATGAAGGTTTCTACTTGGCGAGAGTGACTCGATTCGAGGAGCGACTCGAGGCTCGACTCGAGGAGTGAAGCTCGACTCGAGGAGACCGACTCGAGGCTCGACTCGAGGAACAACCCAAGGCTCGACTCGAGGAACGACTCGGGGCTCGACTCGAGGGGCATGAGGATTTGGCACGAGGACTTGTCAGTCGACTCGTGAGAGAAGGCTCGCCGCTCTTTAGGACCTCCGGCCTGACCATCGGCCCTTTGAATGGCGTGTCTTCTTGGCGTCTCGGGTTTTCCGAAAACGACCGACAACATTAGCCCCCCAAGTTCATTGCTTGGGAGGCCCCGGGCGGTGAACTTTTAGTTGTTTCCGCCGGGTGTTTGAGGAAAATAGACTTTCCAGAGCTTCACTGTTGCGAAGCCTTTGTGATTATAAAGAATACTCTCACAATTGCTAGTGCTCTCTGTCGCTTTTCCGTCTCTCTCGACACGAGTGTGTGATGTACACGTGGAGGAGGATCCAAGCGGATAGGAGGCGTAGCTCAACGTGGGCGAGGCGAACGCGCTTGCGTTCGTCGCTCTAGCCCCGGAGCAAATGGGATATGCATGCGCAAGTGGGGCGTGCATTTATGTAGAGGCGTGCCGGCGTGTCGCGGCTTATTGATCTTTGGGCGAGGTCATGCCCAAGTCTATCTTCGATGGCGTTTTGTTTGATGATATCATCAACCCGGAGTCCATGGGACTCGACGGTGACTAGCAGGGTGACAATTGTGTAATCGTGACCTATTAGGGGAAGATCATGGCTTCCGTCTCGGCCAGCTTGGAAGGCGACTGCACTTTTGCATTTTGCAAAGGCGTGCTCATTCCGAGGTCTCGAAGACGGAGGTTGATGCTGCGGGCTGATGCTTCGAGAAGACGGAGCGGCACCTGGCGGAAGGCTCTGCCGCACCGGAGGGCTTCGACTGCTCGGGGATAAACGCTAAAAGTTTGACCACGCATCAAGCATAAGTCGGCCTCACGGGGCATCCGCCATTCCCGCCTTGGTGACGCTTCTTCGTCTGCGTTCGGAAGATCGGCCCTTATTCCCCAGGCGCGAGCGCGGGTCTCTACCTTGGCTGACCTGTTCTTCAGGTCGCTCCAGGCGTTTGTTCGAGGAGTGGGACTCGACTCGAGGAGACTGACTCAAGGCTCGATTCGAGGAGCGAAGCTCGACTCGAGGAGACTGACTCAAGGCTCGACTCGAGGAGCGAAGCTCGACTTGAGGAGACTGAATCAAGTCTCAACTCAAGGAGCGAAGCTCAACTCGGGGAGCCGACTCGAGTCTCAACTCGAGGGGCTAGGCTCGACTCAAGGAGACTGGCTGGACATTAAGGAATATGACTCCACTCGAGGAGCGATGCTCGACTCGAGGAGTATAACTCGATTCGAGGAGCAAGACTCAACTCGGGGAGAATGACTTGATGAGTGATGCTCGACTCGAGAGGGATGACTCGAGGAGAGTGACTCGACTCGAGGAGCATGGCTCGACTCGAGGAGGGCGTGACTCGACTTGAGGAGGATGTCCTGACTCGAGGAGCAAGGCTCGATTCAAGGAGAGCGGCTCGACTTTAAGGAGCGATGCTCGACTCAAGGAGAATGGCTCAACTCAAGGAGCGAAGCTCGACTCGAGGAGGATGACTCGTCTCGAGGAGCAGAGCTCGACTCGAGGAGAATGGCTCGATTTGAGGAGCAAGGCTCGACTCGAGGAGAGTGACTCGACTCGGGGAGCGAGGCTCGACTCAAGGGGAATGACTCGACTCGAGGAGCGAAGCTTGACTCGAGGAGAATGACTCGACTCGAGGAGCGAAGTTCGACTCGAGGAGAATGGTGCGATTTGAGGAGCAAGGCTCGACTCGAAGAGAATGACTCAACTCAAGGAGCGAGGCTCGACTCAAAGGGAATTACTTGACTCGGGGAGCGAAGCTCGACTCGAGGAGAGTGACTTGACTCGAGGAGCATGACTCGACTCGAGGAGCGAAGTCTTAGCTAGTTCAGGCTGAGCGAGGTTCTTGCTCAGAGGCGGGGCTCGTGAGTTTTTGCGAGCAGCTTCAATTAACTCGCATGGAACGGGGATTCTCCCACGGTGATCGTGTTTAGTTGGCGATGGCGAAGATGGCATGAACTGCGCCTCGTACGGCGGTTCAGGTGCGTTGCGATTTAGTCATCATATGCAACACCTCGTGGCGACTCAGAGTGCGTTGTGAGAGACGGTTTTGTGCGTCGTTTAGGTGTCTTAGGCTGCGCAATGTAGGCGTCTTAAGTGCGCCATGTAGGCGTCTTAGGTTGCGCCATGTAGGCGTCTTACGTGCGCCATGTAGGCGTCTTAAGTGCGCCATGTAGGCGTCTTACGTGCGCCATGTAGGCGTCTTAAGTGCGCCATGTAGGCGTCTTAGGTTGCGCCATGTAGGCGTCTTACGGGCTGCGCCTTTACGCGTCTTACGTGCGCCATGTAGGCGTCTTAGGTTGCGCCATGTAGGCGTCTTAGGTTGCGCCATGTAGGCGTCTTACAGGCTGCGCCTTTACGCGTCTTACGTGCGCCATGTAGGCGTCTTAGGTTGCGCCATGTAGGCGTCTTACGGGCTGCGCCTTTACGCGTCTTACGTGCGCCATGTAGACGTCTTAGGTTGCGCCATGTAGGCGTCTTACGGGCTGCGCCTTTACGCGTCTTACGTGCGCCATGTAGGCGTCTTAGGTTGCGCCATGTAGGCGTCTTACGGGCTGCGCCTTTACGCGTCTTACGTGCGCCATGTAGGCGTCTTTGGTGCGTCGCGAGGGACGGCTTTAGCCTGCATCTCGGGGATGTCTCTTGGGCGCGCCGCGGAGGCGTCTTTAGCCTGCATCTCGGGGATGTCTCTTGGGCGCGCCGCTGGGGCGTCTTTAGCCTGCATCTCGGGGATGTCTCTTGGGCGCGCCGCGGGGGCGTCTTTAGCCTGCATCTCTGGGATGTCTCTTGGGCACGCCGCGGGGGCGTCTTTAGCCTGCATCTCTGGGATGTCTCTTGGGCGCGCCACGGGGGCGTCTTTAGCCTGCATCGCGGGGATGTCTCTTGGGCGCGCCGCGGGGGCGTCTTTAGCCTGCATCTCGGGGATGTCTCGTGGGCGCGCCGCGGGGGCGTCTTTAGCCTGCATCTCGGGGATGTCTCGTGGGCGCGCCGCGGGGGCGTCTTTAGCCTGCATCTCGGGGATGTCTCGTGGGCGCGCCGCGGGGGCGTCTTTAGCCTGCATCTCGGGGATGTCTCGTGGGCGCGCCGCGGGGGCGTCTTTAGCCTGCATCTCGGGGATGTCTCGTGGGCGCGCCGCGGGGGCGTCTTTCGTGCACGCTTGTTCCCGTTTTATGTTCGGGTGTTTTGTTTGGATGGAGCGTGCTTTCTTTTTGTGGAGCGTACTTTCTAGAGTATTTTTAGTGTACATACCATTGCCTATAGCACTAGCCCCCCGAGTTCTGGGTTTACAAGTGTAATCTTGATGATTAAAAATCTTTGATAAAGTGGATTTTGAAAGAAAAACATCGAACTTTATTAATATTGCAAAAAATTTGAAATCCTAAAACGTTGGCTCGTAGGCCTTATTGAATGTTTAGAAAGCAAAGAAATAAAATGGGGGGATCGCTGGCTAGTGGTAGTACTCTCTTCCAGTGTTCCGCATTCCACAGGCGATAGATCGGTGTCTCGTCCATGTATGACCTGGTAGACCGTGTGGGGTCTCTGATGAGGACGCCATTACCTTGCACTTGGGTGTCATGCAGGTGTCTTTATGGACTTCGACTCGACGCTATCTCTGAGCTGAGAGATCGTGTTAACCGTCTTTTTAGCGGTCTTTCCATCGATTCCTTGGATGTAACATATTCTGGCTTGGGATTGGTCTCCAGCCATGATGCCGATTCCATTCTTGGTAGGGAACTTCACCAGTAGGTGGTATGTTGAAGTAATGGCCCTTAGTCGGTTCAGTGTGGGTCGCCCAACGATTACGTTGTAGGGGGACTCTTGGTCGACCACTAGGAATGGGACCATGTGAACGACTTCAATGCCTCCGGGAGTTCCGAAGGTGACCGGTAGATCGATGATGCCTTCGGTCATGACTCTCTCCCCAGTGAACCCGAATAGAGGCGTTTGGGTCGGAGTTGGGCGTAGCCCCCCGAGCTTCATGCGCTCTAGGGTGGACTTGAAGATTATGTCGGCAGCACTGCCGTTGTCGATGAGAACTCTTTTCACCAAGTTATTAGCTACTTGGGCTTTGAGCACAATTGCGTCATTGTGCGGATGCACAACTCGCTTGGCCTCTTTGTTGGTGAAATGCATCGTCTTGTGAGGCACGGACGGAGGTTCTTCATACGTGAGGTTGACGTGCATAGCAGCGTCTTCTTGAGCCACGGCCTTTAGGAATTTTTTCCGTTGTCGGGCCGAATCTCCATCTTGTGGACCTCCCAATATGGTGGTCACAACGTGGAGTTGAGGATTGGCATTGGCAGTAGCCGTGGTTCGGTCGGCAGAAGCGGCTGTTCCTCCTCCCCTGCCAGACTGTGGTCTGTTCGAGGTGGGGCCCGCAGCGCTAATCATGCGTAACACGAACTCTTTTAGCTCACCCCGTTGGATCAATGCCTCGATCTGCCTTTTAAGACTATAGCATTCAGAGGTCAAGTGACCGTATTCCTGATGGAACTCGCAATATTTAGATCTATCGCGAGTCGCGGGATCTTTGTTCATTGGAGCCGGGGGAGTGAACTTGTCACGCGCTAAAGCTAGGATTTGCTCCGGCGTTGTGTTCAACGGTGTGAACGACGAGTAGCCCTTAAAGTCTTCTGCAAGTCGCGGCTTCTGGGGCATCGGAGGTCGTCTATTAAAAGTCTGACCTCCTCTGTTTCGCCTTTTACGGGAGTTTCCTTGCTCGTTGCTAGGCTCGTCTCGGTGGTGAGGGCTTTGATCATTGCCCTTGCGACCATCGAGGTAATCTTCGACTCCCATGAAGGTCTTGGCTCGAGTCATTAACTCGGCCATGGTAGAAGGGACACAGCCGACGATGGACTTAAGGAAGTCACTTGTGCGCAAGCCTTCAGTGATGGCGCTGATTGCGTCTTTGTCGTCAAAGCGGTCGACCTTATTCGATTCTTCAGTGAATCGGGCGAGGTATCGTCTAAGAGACTCGCCATCCTCTTGCCTGATTGACCACAGGTACATCTTGGTCTTCTTTTGGACCATAGACGTAGCGAACCGTGCTAGGAACATGTCCTTCAGGTCTTTGAACGAGCGGATGCTTCCCGGCTTTAAGTTCTTGAACCACTCGAAGCCGGGTCCGGCGAGGGTAAGACTAAAAGCTTGGCACATAGCGCCGGGAGTGACACCCTGCATCGTCATCCAGGTTTCATAGTGCTGGATGTGGTAAGCAGGATCTGCTTTTCCATTATATGGAGCGAGGTTCGGGAGTTTGAAATTTCCCGTACATACCTCGGCCAATATCTGAGCCGTGAAAGGCGAGGACTTCTCCTCAACGACCCCATAGGCACTTCCGCCTATTCCGTGTTCTCGGAGATCTCGTACTTCATTTCGAAGATTGTGGATCATTGTGATCACATCGAGACCGGTAGTCGGAGTAACTCCCTGTTCGGGAGGAGTCACCTGTCGTCTTTCATTTGACCCTTGACCCGTTCGGCGGTTCCCGTTAGTTGGGGCTGCTGCGGGGATGTTTGGCCGAGAGCTTAGTCGCTCCCTTAGGTCATCGCCACGCTCGATGCGTTGGGCGGTGAGGTGATCCCTAAGATCTGGGCTGGTCGTTCGGAGGCGCAGGCTTCGTCTGCGACGGCGCGCTCTCCGCGTGCCCTGACTCTCCTCAACGTTCTCCCTTCGACCTAGTCGGTCGAGGGCCGAGCGTCGTGAGTTTCCCTCTTGAGAAGCAGCCGACACGTCGCCTTTCCGGGGTAGGGGATTCGAAGGACCGGCTTCAAACATGGCGGGGAGTCCTCCGTCCTTCGTGAGAGAAGTCTCGATATCCTCCGGATCGCAAGTACCCTCATAGTCAGGGTCACGGTCGTGGCTTTCCTCGTTGAGGTTCTCAGGATCCCCGTTGGGGGTCATTGCGTTATGTGCGGGTTGCTTCGCAGCCAGTCGGCTGTGGTACCTCGCGTTCTTTGCCTTTAGTTGGCGGACGTTCTCCTCCAACTCCATGATGCGGTGGTCCCTGCTATCTGGAGATGGAGATGGTGAGCGGGTCGAGCTCTCTTCATGGAGCGACTCTTCGTCACCATGCGCTCGGGAGCGCAAGAAGTATTTCTTGGTCCCAGTGACGTTTTCGGGGTTGTTCACGCCCTCAGAACGTACGGGTGGTTGAGTACTCATCTTTTGAGAAAGTTGAGTTTGTAGAAGAAAAGAAGAAGATGAACAGAAGGGATTTCGGGCTGAACAGGTCGGGAAGTCCCCTCCTTCTAGCGCCAAAATGTTGTCGCACGAAAATGAACAACTATTTAAAACCACGGGCGGTTCGATCCAAGGCCGGACCAAGTGATCGCACCCGGGCCAAGAGTGGGAACTCGATAGTCTCGAGCTAGGGTTTTCTCCGATCAACCCGCCTCTCGGGAGAGGTAGGGGGTGAGGAGGAGGAGTGACCGTGCCTTGGTTGTCGGCTGCCTACGTACCCGTGTGTGGGATCAGGTCAGAACGTAGTTCAAGCGTGTAGGACGCAGTATGAGGCGCGGAGCCTTGGTGGAGAGGCGTGCTCAACGAAGGAGACGAGGCACGGAGGATTCCTCGGCGACGTCTCAGAACTTCGGAGATCGCGTATGCGAGAGAGAATGTGTGTTTTCTCTCTTTTGGAGACGTGGAAGACTCTAAGTCAAGAGTGTCTTGTTGTGGCGGAGATTCCGGACGCGTAGGTGATTCCTAGTTGGAAATGCCGGACGCGTAGGCGATTTCTTGTCAGAAATGGTGGACGCGTCTAGGGGGCTAGACGCGTAGGCGATTTTCAGTAGAAAACCGTTAGAGCACTCGTGGGCTCAAGATTAATCAATCGATCAAGAGAGGCGGCACTCGGGAGTCCCCGGAAAGCGCTTCAGAATCTCCGAGAGCGAGAAATCGTGGAGAATCCGCTTCAGGCCAAGGATGGCATCTAGAGAAGCGGAGAGAAGTCTCAAGTTCCTTGAGAAAGAATGGGATGGATTTCCCCTCAATGGGAGGGGGTATTTATAGGTGTTTGGGGGCCTTAGAAGGCTTCTTTTTCGTCCATGTGGGACTAGGAACGCATGTGGCATCAAGTGGAGGCGCACGGCGCGCGCGGCGCACAAAGTGCGGCGCACAACGCGCGGCGCAGGGGGCGCGGCGCGCGGGTCACCGGGCGCGGCGCGGGATGCGCGGCGCAGGACGCGCGGCGCAGGGTGCCTTGACTGGCACGGCGCGTTGCCTGGCCGGCGCGGCGCGCTGCTTGCTGCCCGGCTGGCCGGCGCAGCGCGTTGTGTGCGTAGAGGGCGGCTCGTCTTGCCGGGCTCTTGCGGGCCTTCGAATACCATTCTTGCCACATGAAATATGAAGGTTTCTACTTGGCGAGAGTGACTCGATTCGAGGAGCGACTCGAGGCTCGACTCGAGGAGTGAAGCTCGACTCGAGGAGACCGACTCGAGGCTCGACTCGAGGAACAACCCAAGGCTCGACTCGAGGAACGACTCGGGGCTCGACTCGAGGGGCATGAGGATTTGGCACGAGGACTTGTCAGTCGACTCGTGAGAGAAGGCTCGCCGCTCTTTAGGACCTCCGGCCTGACCATCGGCCCTTTGAATGGCGTGTCTTCTTGGCGTCTCGGGTTTTCCGAAAACGACCGACAACAACCTTAACAAAGTCTGCCCAAAAGATAGTTCCCCCAGCCGAGGATCAAGCAACTAAAGCACCCCCTTGGGTCCCCAATAGCTAAAGTGTTCCCTTTCTCAGGATGACACTAGCATAATTGGAGCATAGGACATAGCTTGGAGCGAAGACCAAACTCGCAGCTTGGAGCAAAGACATGGGGACTAAACCAAAAACCTCAGCACAGAGCATGGAGTTCAAGGTTCGTACCATTTAGACCTTTGTGCGGGTATAGGGTCCAGCTTGGATCGGACCACTTTGGTTTTTAAGTGTTTATCCATTTTCGAGCATTAACATTTAGGCGCTAGAATGAGGGACTCCCGAGTAAAAATCACGAGATTTCCACAACATCATCTCTTTTCATATAAATCAACCTTAAAAACATATCAACCGGCATCCCACCAATGGTTTCTGGAATGGTTAACAATCGAAGCATTTGAGCGACAACTATTAGCCAAAACCATCGAGTGACAAGCTTATGGTACAAACTTCGCTCTCGAGAGAAAAAGGACACAAGCATCCTTTCGCCAAAGAACACGAGCCAGCCTCATGCCCAGGACTCGAAAGATGGCCAAGAGGATATTGTGGAGGAGGTATACCAAAGTCTCAGCGGCCTCTTCAACAAGCCCAGAGTGGATAGAGAATTCATCGCTAACGTGCCCAGTTACACTGTGAAAAGGCGTGACAAAGCCGTGGACACAAGCAACAAAGAAACCTATAACAAACTCAATCCTAGCAACGTCTTGGAGAGTCCGAGTACTAGAATTTTACTCTGAAATCGACCCCTAGCACGTGGAGAACAACGTGGAGGCGCCCAATGTAACCCAAAATGCAGTGGGTTCATTTAACCATTATTGTCGGTCGTTTTCGGAAAACCTGAAACACCGAGAAGACACACCGCTCAAAGGGCCGGTGGTCAGGCCGGAGGTCCTGAAGAACGGCAAGCCTTCCGTCATGATTCACTAACAAGTCCTTGTGCCGGAACTTTCAGCTCGAGCCTTGTTCCTCGGGTAGAGTCACTCTCCTCGAGTCGAGTCTCTCTCCTCGAGTCAAGTCGTTCTCCTCGAGTCGAGTCTCGCTCCTCAAATAGAGACTTTTTATGCTTCGCGCGACTTGCACGATATCCGGAGCTCCGAAGGCCCAACGGGCCAAATAAAACGAATAAGGCCCACCAAAGGCCTGCCAGACGTACGCCGCGCCTGGCATTCCACGCATCACGCGAAGAATGTGCGCGTGCTAGATGCGCGCCGTGCCTGGCAGACCGCGCGCCGCGCAACTCCTCCTCTTGGTAGGGCGCGCGCCCCCAGTCCCACATGGACGAAAAAGAAGCCTCCTAAGGCCCTCCAACTACTATAAATACCCCATCTCATTGAGGAGGAAGCCATCTCATTCATTCCCTTGAATACTCACTCTTATCTCTGCTTTTCTGGATGCCATCCTTGGCCTGAAGCGGATTCTCCTCGATTTCTCGTTCTCAAAGATTCCGAAGCGCTCCCGAGGACTCCCGAGCGCCGCCTCTCTCGATCGAACGACTAATCCTGAGCCCACGAGTGCTCCTACTGTTTTCGACTGAAAATCGCCTACGTGTCTAGCACACTAGACGAGTCCACCATTTCTGACAAGAAATCGCCTACGCGTCCTGCATTTCCGACTGGAAATCATCTACGCGTCCGGAATCTTCACCACGACAAGGAACACTTGACTTAGAGTCTCCCACGTCTCCAAAAGAGAGAAAACACACATTCTCTCTCAGGTCACTCGATCCCAGAATTCTGAGACGTCGCCGAGGATTCCTCCGCGATCCGTCTCCTCTGTCGAGCACACCCTCCAGGCTCCGCGCCTCACACTGCATTACATATGCCTTGAACTACGTTCTGACCTGATCCCACACACGGGTACCTAGGCAGTCGACACAAAAGGCATGGTCACTCCCCTTCCTCACCTCTTCTCTCCTCTGAGAGGTGGGTTGATCGGAGACAACCTAGCTTGAGACTTTCGAGTTCACACTTTTGGCCCGGCCTTAGATCGAACCGCCCGAGGAGAGACAAGGCAGGCGCCTTCAAGGTCAAGAGGAAGATGCTCCTAACGCTCGACTATTGACAGGTTGGGGCCGAGGGAGGATGGAGCTAATAGCCGCGACGCCCAAAAAATGGCACGTTTAAGAAACACCAACCAACCTTGCACTGCAAATGGCGATCTAAGGGAGCACCTGAACGGCAAGCGTGGAGATCTAGGATGAGACCTCAGAAAAAGGCTTAGCTCGCAAAGAAACATGCTTGGAGCTCCTAAAAATGGAAACATCCATGCGGCCAACTTCACTGACCAAGCGTCCAATGAAAGAAGGCAAGTGATTCCCCCTGGGAATCATACGGTCCAGGCCCCCGGCTTGGACGTGACAACCATGATCCAAAGTCTCCAACACGAGACACATGAGCTGAGAAAAGAAGGGCTGGGAGGAATTGGCACATACAAAGCCCAGAAAATGGCTTCATCGGCATTTTTTTCATCAGTGCTCGCCCTAGAGTGTAGAGGAAACTTAAAGCTTCCAGACGTGGCTCCCTACATTGAGAAATAAGAGATCCCTTGTGCGACAATACAAAACATTGATGTACATGCAAAGGAAAAATGTTGTGACCATGTGTCAAGCATTGAGTATCACGCTCACTAGAGCTGGGTTTGAATGGTTCAACAGGCTGAGGCTTAGGAGCATCCACTCATTCAAAAATCTCAAAGAGGCATTCTTGACCTGCTTCGCCACATCTATGCTCCAAAAGAAGACCAAAATGTATTTGTGATCTATGGACTGACACCTTGCTTCGAGATCTTCGATGAAGAGAGAAACAACGAGGCCTTGAGGATCAAGCTAGACCTCGTCGATGAAAGATGGGCCCAGGCATTTGCATGCCTCGCTACCCAAAAGAAAATTGTCGAAAGGCAATACAACTCCAAGGTGAAGAAGAGAAAATTCAATGAGGGGAGCCTCATTTTGGGAAGAGTATTTCAAAACACCACGTAGTTCTGGAGCCTAACTGGGAAGTGTTGGAATCGATCTAGGGTTTAAGAAAATAATTAACGCTTCAGGAAGCGGCGGAATTTTAAAAAATTTCTTTTACGAGTAAAAACGGTTTTTACTAACCTAGACAAGTGCAAGTACATGTAATTAAAAAACTAATATGAGCTAAGAAGTTTACTAACCTTTCTTGAATCTTGATCTTTGAGAAGCTCTTAGAAAGTTGCAACGCTCGTCTCCCCTCGCAGCACGTCTCTCTTTCTTTCCTCGGCACCTCGAGCAACCACGAAAGTTTATATCACTAAATCACTCGAAATAAAGGAATTAGTGAGTGGACACTTTTAAACACTACGACTTAAGAACGAGTCTTGAAGTCGCAGAGCTAAACACTAGGTCGAGTGAGGACCTAGGTGCCAAAACAAGAAAAATCGAAAATAAACTAGAAAGAGAGAGAGAGAGAGGAGTTCGGCCAAGTTCTAGAGAGAGAGTCTCTCAAATCTCTTAAACTTGGATGAATGAAATGTGAGGAAATGAGGCTCCTATTTATAGGAGAGGCTTTACCTTCAATAAGGTAGTTTCCTCTTCTATAGAATATCACATATTCATAAGCAAATATTGCCTCTTTCCCACTTAAGTCACACGGCCAAGGCAGCCTTCTAGAAGGCTTGGATTTGTTTCCTTTTTTTGTTCCTTGCCTTGCCTTGACTCTAATTGGCCGAAATTCCCTTATGCCATGCATAGGAAATTTGTTTCCTCTTTTTCTTTTGGCAAGTATCTAAATACATTTATGCACAAAATAAACTCTCTTTCCTCTTGGGTAGTAGGCGCCCAAATCTTCTAGAAAGGCTTCTAGAATTTTCTTCACTTGTTCATGACAACATAAGAAAAGGCCCATTTAGAATTTTCAATAAAATTCTTATGAAATGAAATTAATCCACAAGGCCCAATAATCAAGTTATGGCCGAGTGACATTAAGTCATCAAATGAACTTGTCAAAAAATTTATCGACATTCATTTCATCCTTTGTCTCAAAAGACAAAAATTACCCTTTTGACAATTTTCGTTCTTGTTTTGACTTATCTTCCAGTTTAACTATTCCTATCGATGTGATTCGTGACAGTGACCTCATGGACCCAAATGAACAAAGCTTGAACTAAACACTTGGACTCAAAAGTTCACAAACCTTTTCCAAGTTTAGCTTAATGCCAACTGACTCCACTAAAGAGTTGACACTGAAAATCTCTCGGTTCAAATGAATTTATTTTCTACTCAAGAATTCATCTAATTATAATGAGCGGAT
This sequence comes from Urtica dioica subsp. dioica, assembly GCF_054948205.1. Classification (NCBI taxonomy): domain Eukaryota; kingdom Viridiplantae; phylum Streptophyta; class Magnoliopsida; order Rosales; family Urticaceae; genus Urtica; species Urtica dioica. The sequence continues at coordinate 21,790,775 of NC_142760.1, read as the reverse complement.
CCACTGAATATTATCTATGTTTACCCTTCATGAATGTCATCAGCTAGTCGGGATTTACTAAATTACCATTTTACCCTTCTAGCTGTTATTTCCTCAACTCCTTTTCCGCTTGTGAATAAGTTAGAAACAATGTATTGACGAGGAGCTAACAAGTCACATTGTTTCATCCAAAAGAGTCAGGACTCAATTTGGACACTGGCCAGTTCATTTATTCACACTCCAAGGAACAAAGCATGAGGTGACATACATTGCATTTCAGCAATCTTGTACATGAATTCCATATCTATGAGAACTTCACAAAGTTACTCATGACATTCTCACAACTTAGTACTTCACCAATAGGCCCTGTTCGGAATCACATAGTGAGTCCGAACTCTGACTTTCTCAAATGAGAATACTAAGGTGTGAAATGACATGTCTCATTTCAGGATTAAGGTAAGCATGATGCAATTCATACATAGTGACTTCAAGACATAAGAGGTTAAATGGTTTGTTCTTATCTTGTCTCTAGAAGTGCACTGGTCAATTCAGTACCTTCGGAAGATACCTAGAAGAACTATAGAGTCTCCAACTCTCAATGCCTCATAACCAGACATCATAGATTCTTCTAACAATCGTACTGAGGTCAATAGTCCTTTGACCCTAAGATTGCGAATATATCGTTTTAAGCAAACTACGAAGAGTTTGTTCATGCAAATCTACATTTGTCTCTTCGTAAGTTGTTAACTTTGTTTATGGACTAAAAGACTAAGGTTTTATCATAAAGCTTCAAACAAAGAAAGAATGAATGAACGTTTCAACTTTATATTAATGAATAAGCAATTATAAGCAAGAGTCTTCGTAAGACTATATGACATCAAATGTACATAAATAGACACTACTACTCTTCTTGTGGGCACCATTGACAACAAACTCCCACTTGACTCAAAGAAGATGTGAGTAGTCCTACATGCCTAATCCCTCTCGAAGTTGGTCGAAGACCATGTTCGCTAGGGCCTTGGTGAATGGATCTGCCAGAGATCTACTTCACCTCCACGTCTCCGTGCTGCGCGATCTCTCGAATCAAATGGTATTCCCTCTCAATATGCTTAGAGCGCTTTTGGCTTCGAGGTTCCGTTGAGTTAGCGACAGCCCCACTATTATCACAATAAAGGGTCATGGGCTCGTCGACGTTTGGAATAACTTCCAAATACTTAAGGAATTTTCTAAGCCATACAGCCTCTTTGGATGCTTCACAAGAAGCCACATATTCTGCTTCCATTGTGGAGTCAGCAATGCAAGATTTCTTAATACTCCTCCACACAACAGCTCCACCATTAAGGATGAACACATATCCCGAAGTGGATTTCCTGGAATCCTTATCAGCTTGAAAATCGGAGTCGGTATATCTCGTCATAGTCAGGTCAGTACCTGAGTATGTAAGCATCAAGTTCCTAGTTCTTCGAAGATACTTAAGAACATGCTTAATAGCAATCCAGTGCTCGGGTCCAGGGTTGGATTGGAAACGGCTAACTACACCAACGGCGAAACAGATGTCAGGTCTAGTGCAAAGCATAGCATACATGAGGCTTCCTACGGCAGAGGCGTAAGGAATTTTCCTCATGTCTTCAATCTCTTGTGCAATCTTGGGAGACTGGTCCTTAGAGAGTGAAACTCCATGCCTAAAGGGTGTTTGGCCCTTCTTGGAGTCTTGCATCGAGAAGCGACAGGGTCCGGTTTTTCCTATCTCGAAAGATTTGGATCCCCAGAATGTACGCGGCTTCTCCTAGATCCTTCATATCGATTTGCTTTGCCAGCCAGACCTTAACCTCAGATAACTTACCCACGTCATTACCAATGAGTAGTATATCATCGACATATAGTACCAGAAACACAACTTTACCTTCGTGTATTAACTTGTAAACACAAGGCTCATCTATTGACTGTTCAAAGCCAAAGCTCTTTACAGTTTCATCGAATATAATATTCCATGACCTAGATGCTTGCTTTAATCCATAAATGGACTTAAGCAACTCACAAACCTTGGTATCTTGACCTTCTTCCACGAAACCGTCTGGTTGAGCCATGTAAATGCGCTCGTCAAGATTGCCATTCAGAAAGGCTGTCTTGACATCCATTTGCCAGATCTCATAGTCGAGAGCTGCAGCTATGGATAGGAGTATGCGGATGGATTTAAGCATCGCGACTGGCGAGAAGGTTTCTTCATAGTCAATCCCTTCTTGTTGGGTATAACCCTTCGCCACAAGTCGTGCTTTGAACGTCTCGACGTTCCCATCAGGACCCCTTTTCTTCTTGTATATCCACTTACACCCTACGGGTTTAATCCCTTCAGGAAGGTCTACAAGTTTCCAAACATTGTTGACATACATCGAGTGCATTTCAACTTTCATGGCGTCAAGCCAAAGGTTTGATTCAGAACAAGCCATCGCTTGGCTATAGGAAACAGGATCATCCATGTCAGAGACGGCTACAAGAGAGTCTCCATAAGACATGTACCTGTCAGGCTTTTGAGTAGGCCTCCCACTACGTCTAAGTACTACTTGACGAGATTCTGATGAGTTAGGTTGTGTTTCAGTTGGGGTAAGAACATTTCTTACAGATGAGGTAGAAGCTTCCTCACCCAACTTTTCTTCAAGCACAATTTTGCTTCTAGGTTTTGCATCTTTCACAAAGTCCTCCTCAAGGAAACGAGCATTCGTGCTAACGAAAGTCTTATCGTCCTCGGGACTATAGAAAGTAAAACCTTTGGTTTCCTGTGGATATCCCACAAACAGGCACAATTCTGACCTACTAGCCAATTTGCTAGTCTTTTGCCTCAGCACGTGTGCAGGGCAGCCCCAAATTCGGATGCGGCCAAGATTCACTTTACGGCCAGTCCATCGTTCATAAGGAGTACCAGGAACCGTTTTGGACGGAACTTGGTTCAGAATATAGGCGGCTGTTTCAAGGGCATATCCCCAAAAGGAAAGCGGGAGTGATGAGTAACTCATCATTGATCTAACCATCTCCATAAGAGTTCGGTTTCTTCTCTCTGACACTCCGTTTTGTTGAGGTGTGCCAGGTGCGGTAAGCTGAGAAGCGATACCTTCTTCTTTAAGAAAGTCATCGAACTCTCCAGACATATACTCACCACCTCGATCAAATCGAAGGGTTTTGATCACTTTGCCAGTTTGCTTTTCCACTAAAGCCCTAAAGACCTTAAATACGTTAAAGGTCTCGGATTTGTGTTTGAGCAAATAGACAAACCCATATCGTGAGTAATCATCGGTGAAGGTAACGAAGTATTCGTATCCTCCACGTGCCTGTTGGTTGAGCTGACCACATACATCAGAATGTACTAGTTCCAGCAACTCAGTGGCTCTTCGACCCTTATCAGAGAAAGGTCGCTTAGTCATTTTTCCTTCTATGTAGGATTCACAAGTAGGTAGTGAACCTATTGCAGAGGCTTGGAGTGGACCGTCCCTCAAAAGTCTCTTAATCCTATCTAGACTGATATGACCAAGTCTTAAGTGCCATAGGTATGTTGATTTTGTTAGATCGGAGGATTCAGAAAGTTTGATCCTCTTTGGCTCCCTAATTAGATCGTTATCTATTTCGGTGTCTAAAAGAGAAGGTTGAGTGGGATAGATGTAAAAAAGAGCATTCTTCATACATGCATCAGTGTCAAAAGAATTATCAGGAAACGAAATACGAATTCCATTCTTTATGAACTTTAAACAATAATCTTGCTCAAGAAGACGAGCAACGGATATTAAGTTCTTCCCAAAGGTAGTAACAAAATAAACATTATTCAAGTTTAAAGTGCGGTCTTCAAAAGACAGCGTCACGGATCCCACAGCCTTCGCGGACACCAGGCTCCCATCACCCCATTTAAAACAGAACTCGCCTTACTCTAAGCTTTTGGTTTTCTTGAAACCATTCAAGGAACAACAAATATGGTTAGTAGCAGCGGAGTCAAGAATCCACGTTGATACATTATCAGCTACTAAGCATGCTTCGGTAACTAGTACAATACTATGTTCCTTTGCTTTGAGATAGGCGGGACAGTTCTTTTTACCGGCTTTGTGAGGTCTCTTCTTAGTTCCAGAGGCGGAGGCTTTTTGCTCAGTAGCATGTGCCTCTCCTTGATTCCTCTTTCTCTTAGTGAGACCTACAGCAGTGTGAAGTTCCTTCATAAGCTTGGTAACAGTGTACTCTAGCTTGTTTATGGAGTAGTTCATCTTGGAGGTATCAAGAGATGCGGGGAGAGTTTCTAAGATCATATCTATGATATTCTTCCCATCAATCTCAGATCCTAGGATTTCCATTTTATTCAGAAAACTAATGATCAGTATCATGAAGTCTCCAACAAGAGTCCTAGCCTGCATATGACAGTTCATAAACTGTCGGACTGCTTGTAGCCTTGTTTGACACCTTTGCCCTCCAAACATCTCAAGGAGATTGTAGATCATGTCAGCGGCAGTCTCGAAGTCACGATGTTGCTCTTTCAGCATATTGTTCATAGATGCCAAGATATAGCACCTCACAATCTCATCGGATCGAAGCCAGGCCGCTAAGGCGTCATTGTCCTCTTGAGTTGAATCATCATTCGTCAGAGGAGGACACGGGGTGGTGAGTACCCATTTGTGCTTGTTAAGGATTATGTCGAGGTTACGTTTCGAATCTACGTAGTTTTTGTTTTCGAGTTTGATCGAGGAAAGAAAGATTGAGAGATGGTTGAGAGACATATTGCCTATAAAAGTTGAAACAAGTTTATGATTAGTCTTTGGTTTAGGATTTAAGTTTTATTAAGACTTTTATAAAATCCAAAGGTGTTATAAACCAAACGATAATTTACTCCCTCAAGAGAAGGCCGCAAAAAATCTCCTTTTATAAGTAAATGACACATCATTAATGCTTAGTCAAGATGTCAATACACCAAATTTTGACTAGCCACCTTCTAAATTGGTTTGATCACTCACATCCTTTCGCAGGGCCTCGAGGGAGGATTACTAGGGATTGAGCCTAAGTGTGCAACCAACCACTTAGTCCAAAAGATCAACTTTGAAAAACAATCCCCCAAGGGGAGGCCTTGCCATCATCGTCTCACTCTCGGACGTAGCTCATTGAGCAATGATCAGAGCAAAACGCCCTTGAGTACTCTCATTTAAGAGAGGGCCACGAGGGTGACTCTTAGTCCGGCGACACTTGCACTTTTCATTAGTGTTGGGGATCGTGGGTTACAAACAACAAGTATAACCCTCCCACTTAGTTTTTGGAGTTGGTTCATCGACTCTTATAAGTTCGGAAACAGATTTCCTAGTTAGAGAGCGACAGAGCGGACAACTAGAAGAGAATCCTAGATCGACATGTTCAGAGTAGTATTAGTGCATAAAGGCACAAGGTACATACTCGATCTTTTCCTATTTCCTATTTCGGGAAAGTGCATGAGGGAAGTGTGAACTTCAACTCACTCGAACACTTGAAAGTTTGAGATTACACATCTTTTTATTTTTCGGCTTGTCTACAAAGAGACCTCCCACTCAAATTTTCAAGAGCATATAGATTTTGAACATATGTGATATAGATATAGTTTTGAAAACATTTTGAAAACTTATTTGATTTGGATGACAAAATATTTTCAAGTTTGAAAGTGAAAACGGTTTTTCAAAATTCAAACTAGTTTTGTAAAAACTCAATTTCAATTAAACTTTCAAAAATCAAAACATTTTAATCTTACACATCATGTTTATAATCATATGAAAAACATTTTTGCTCATGAAAATCCGGATTTCTAAAAAACTGGAGTTTCGGAACAGCCGCGCACCTCGGAGTAAAATCGCCATCTCTGGCGGCTCCGATGTCCTTTTGAGCCAAAACCGGTGGAATTGAACAGAGGACAGACAGAGCTTTAATTTGATTCAAGAATCATTAAATTTTGATTTCCGAGCAGAGAGTTATGCCACTTTTAATGCGGGTTTACTCCAGCTCGAAGAAAAAGAAATAATTAAAGCTTGGTCCTTTTTAGGTGCGAAAAAGAATCGAGTGTAACGGAACGTTTTATGAAGGTTGTTAAAGCTTTTGTTTGTGTTTTATTAGCAAGGTAATAACATGATATAAAAGAAATAACAACACGCATAAAACGATTCAAGTAAAAATAAGAAACTAGTAAAACAAGAAAACTAGTCACAAAATTTTACTAGAAATTTCTCAAACCTTTAAAACACGTTTTTCAATATAAAAAATTAAAAACTTTTAGAACTGATTCTAATGTGTTTTAAAAACATCCCAAACTCATAGAAAATCAACATGATTTTTAATTTAAAGGAATGAGCAATAAATTAAAAAAAAATCTAAGATAACAATTCTAACTTGTCACAAAATTAGTAAACTTTCGAAAACGATTTTCAAGCTCATATTTTTAAATACATGTACATGCTAATCTTTGACCATAGCTCTGATACCATTTGTTGGAATCGATCTAGGGTTTAAGAAAATAATTAACGCTTCGGGAAGCGGCGGAATTTTAAAAAATTTCTTTTACGAGTAAAAACGGTTTTTACTAACCTAGACAAGTGCAAGTACATGTAATTAAAAAACTAATATGAGCTAAGAAGTTTACTAACCTTTCTTGAAGCTTGATCTTTGAGAAGCTCTTAGAAAGTTGCAACGCTCGTCTCCCCTCGCAGCACGTCTCTCTTTCTTTCTTCGGCACCTCGAGCAACCACGAAAGTTTATATCACTAAATCACTCGAAATAAAGGAATTAGTGAGTGGGCACTTTTAAACACTACGACTTAAGAACGAGTCTTGAAGTCGCAGAGCTAAACACTAGGTCGAGTGAGGACCTAGGTGCCAAAACAAGAAAAATCGAAAATAAACTAGAAAGAGAGAGAGAGAGGAGTTCGGCCAAGTTCTAGAGAGAGAGTCTCTCAAATCTCTTAAACTTGGATGAATGAAATGTGAGGAAATGAGGCTCCTATTTATAGGAGAGGCTTTACCTTCAATAAGGTAGTTTCCTCTTCTATAGAATATCACATATTCATGAGCAAATATTGCCTCTTTCCCACTTAAGTCACACGGCCAAGGCAGCCTTCTAGAAGGCTTGGATTTGTTTCCTTTTTTTGTTCCTTGCCTTGCCTTGACTCTAATTGGCCGAAATTCCCTTATGCCATGCATAGGAAATTTGTTTCATCTTTTTCTTTTGGCAAGTATCTAAATACATTTATGCACAAAATAAACTCTCTTTCCTCTTGGGTAGTAGGCGCCCAAATCTTCTAGAAAGGCTTCTAGAATTTTCTTCACTTGTTCATGACAACATAAGAAAAGGCCCATTTAGAATTTTCAATAAAATTCTTATGAAATGAAATTAATCCACAAGGCCCAATAATCAAGTTATGGCCGAGTGACATTAAGTCATCAAATGAACTTGTCAAAAAATTTATCGACATTCATTTCATCCTTTGTCTCAAAAGACAAAAATTACCCTTTTGACAATTTTCGTTCTTGTTTTGACTTATCTTCCAGTTTAACTATTCCTATCGATGTGATTCGTGACAGTGACCTCATGGACCCAAATGAACAAAGCTTGAACTAAACACTTGGACTCAAAAGTTCACAAACCTTTTCCAAGTTTAGCTTAATGCCAACTGACTCCACTAAAGAGTTGACACTGAAAATCTCTCGGTTCAAATGAATTTATTTTCTACTCAAGAATTCATCTAATTATAATCAGCGGATCCACTGAATATTATCTATGTTTACCCTTCATGAATGTCATCAGCTAGTCGGGATTTACTAAATTACCATTTTACACTTCTAGCTGTTATTTCCTCAACTCCTTTGTCGCTTGTGAATAAGTTAGAAACAATGTATTGACGAGGAGCTAACAAGTCACATTGTTTCATCCTAAAGAGTCATGACTCAATTTGGACACTGGCCAGTTCATTTATTCACACTCCAAGGAACAAAGCATGAGGTGACATAGATTGCATTTCAGCAATCTTGTACATGAATTCCATATCTATGAGAACTTCACAAAGTTACTCATGACATTCTCACAACTTAGTACTTCACCAATAGGCCCTGTTCGGAATCACATAGTGAGTCCGAATTCTGACTTTCTCAAATGAGAATACTAAGGTGTGAAATGACATGTCTCATTTCAGGATTAAGGTAAGCATGATGCAATTCATACATAGTGACTTCGAGACATAAGAGGTTAAATGGTTTGTTCTTATCTTGTCTCTAGAAGTGCACTGGTCAATTCAGTACCTATGGAAGATACCTAGAAGAACTATAGATGTTGTCGCAGTTTTTCGAATAACGATTTAGGAGTCGCAGACGGTTAGACCCAAGGCCGGACCAAGTGGTCTCGTCTCGACTCGAGCGTGTCGGGCTTGGTATCCCAAGCCGTCCCTTAGCTGTAGATGATCTCTATCTCGTCCAAGCACCTGAAACGTGAACAGAAAGGTGTGAACTACAAAGGGGAAACAGAGGGGTTGCCTCTGTTTACCTCTCCGACGCTCAACATTAGTAGGATTGAGGTGGTTTGTAGAGGGTTTAGTGTTTAGAGGTCGAGACTTGAGAGAAACGAGCGAGGTACGAGTTCGACAGCGTTTCAGTACTCAAATTCGGATTACCTGGGTCGAGGGAGAGACCCTCATATTTATAGGCGGCCAAGAGGTGTTTGAGGAACCCCTTGGCCGAGGCCCTCCTTGGAGCGCCGGCCGTGGAGAGCCGGCCTTGGAGCGCCGGCCGTGGAGAGCCGACCTTGGAGCGCCGGCCGCGGAGAGCCGGCCTTGGAGCGCCGGCCGCGGAGGGCCGGCCTTGGAGCGCCGGCCGTGGAGGGCCGGCCTTGGAGCGCCGACCGCGGAGGGCCGGCCTTGGAGCGCCGGCCGTGGAGAGCCGGTCCTGGAGCGCCGGCCCTGGAGAGCCGGTCCTGGAGCGCCGGCCTTGGAGCGCCGGTCCTGGAACGCCGGTCCTGGAGGGCCGGCCTTGGAGAGACGGCCGTGGGGAGCCGGCCACGGCGAGTGCCGGCCCCGGACGAGCGCCGGGCTCATGACGGCCGCCAGCGTGGCCGTCGTCAATCTACCGGACCGAGACGGACCGGTAACATTAGCCCCCCGAGTTTATCATCGATTGTAAATCGCGTGGTAAACTCAGAGTCCGACGTTGGCCCATCGGAGAAGCCCGCCGTCAAGAGGTATGCTCCGACGTCCTTTCATGTTATTTTTATTATTATATTTTTTGTCGATCGTGCTCGCTTCGTTATTCGCGCCCATGGACCCCATTGACTCGGGATGTGGGACCGTTGACGATGGCTTACACGACTTGTTTGAGGAAAACCACGTGGATTTGGATGCTTTTTGGGCTCAATTTTCGCCCCCATCAACACCACCCGACACACGACACTCGTCGCATTCGTTCAACGTTGTTGAGATGACCGGAGAGGATCTTTCACTGGTGGAAGCGTGGCTAGCCGACGAGGGTGATGGCGCGCGTGCCGGAGACGGCCAGCGCCGGCAGGAGAGCGCCGGCCTGATGGCACCAGCCGCCGGGGACAGCCGGGCCGACCAGCACGAGGCTGGCTTGGCCGAGGGACGCGCTATGGAGGTCGCGCGCGCAGGGCCGATCACCCAGGAGACCGGCGGTGATCCATCCAGCGCCGGGAGGGGGGCCCTCGTCGATTCTGGCGCCGGAGGAGGCGGGCCGGCCGCGGGCGGCGCTGTGCAGGCCGCCGCCAACGCCGGGGGAGTCGCGCCTGGCTGGGTCGGCGCCGTCTGCGCTGGACCCAGCCCCGGGATCGCGTCAGAAGAGTTGCGCGCGACGATCCCGACCGGGGAACACGCCGACAAGGCAGAGGAGGCCGACGCCGGCGTGGAGGAGGCCGAGCCCGGCCGAGTCGGCGCCGTCTGGGGCGAACCAGGACCTGGGGGAGACGTCCCTCGTCCCGGGGGGGCCGAGCCGGTCGTGGAGGACCAGGCGACGCGTCTGGCGAGGCCGACGCTGGTGATGACGCACTGGCGCAGAGGAGCGCCGCCCGGGGCGGCGTTGGCATCAGGGGGGACCCCACCCTCTCGGGTGGGGTTGTGCTGCAGGTGGTCGGCGGCCATGAAAGCCCAGGCGGGTCGGGCCCAGCCGGCCTGGAGCGCGTCTATGACGGGGGAGCGCCGCCGGCGGCGGCCGACGCTGCAGGTGGGGTCGGCGGCGCCGGACAGGAGGAGTGCCGGCCGCCCAACGCCGGAGAGGGAGGGAGCCGACTGCCCACAGCCGGAGAGGAGGAGGCGGCCATCCCGGTTGCCCTGCAAACCCTAAGGCCCAATGGGCCGGGCCTAGGTGAGGAGACTGCAGCCAGCCGGGAGTCGGGCCGGGCCGATGTGCACGAGGAGGGCCCAACCGGCCGAAGGCCGGACAGGGCCGCTGGGCGACAGGCGCGCGAGGAGGACCCAGCAACCCGCGAGCTGGGCAGGGCCGGCGGGCTGGACGCGTCTGGGCCGAACGCCGGGACGCCCGGGCAGGCCTCAAGCGCCGGAGACCCGACTGGCCGGGAGCCGGGCCGGGCCGACGGGCCTGGCGCGTGCGCCGAAGGCCGGAGGTCGCCGGGGCCGCGCGTGGAGGAGCCACCTAGCCAGGAGACGGGCTGGGTCCTCTTGCTTGACGCGCACGCAGGAGAGGACGTTGCCGGCCACAGGACGAGCCGGCCTGATGGCAATGACCCAGCCGGCCGGCAGCCGGTCGGGCGCTCGGGCACCGCCCCGGATTCCGGGCACTCTGGCGACTCGTCGAGCCGTCGTGCAGCACCCGCGGCGAGGGGACTTTCCTCTACTGCGCAGGAGGAAACGCGGACCTCGTCCTTCCCGATAGGAGAGTCAGCCGTGCGGGGTAACCTTGACTGCTCGGGCGTCGATGTCCCGAGCCTGATCTCCATCGTCAGCTTCAAGAGCCTCAGGAAGCGCTACAGCATCCCGGACTCTGTGTCAATCCTCAGACCGTTGCCTGACGATCTTCCATCCCGCCCTCGAAGGGGGTACGCCGCGGTCCACGAGGCGAGCCTCCGCGGTGGGCTAAGGTTGCCATTTCAGCCGGTTATCCAGGAGTTGCTAGTTCGACTAGGGGTGCACGCCTTACAGATGTCTCCGGCCTTCTATCGGGTGGTCGCAGCGTGCCACATGATGCTTTACCGGGCGAAGAAGAGGGCTGTCACCGCCGACGACATCCAGGACCTCATGACGATACGAGGGGTGCCAGGGAAGCCGGGCTTCTACCTAGCGCGACACCGTAAGCGCTTCGTCATTGTCAGCAACGTTAATTCGAAGCACCGATATCCTTGGATATGGGTGTCCGAATCAGCCTTCGGGGTCGCGCCTCTCTTCTTCGGTCTTGCGGCTGATTTTCCACCTATGGGCGATATCGAAGGCTCTGAGCTTCACGCGGTGATCAGGGCGCTCCCGGAATCGAGGCGGCAAGGACCGCACTTCGAGTCCCCAGACCTAATGGCAAGGACTGGGTGGTTCACGCCTGGAGGCGACGCCCTTCCGAGCTCGGGCCTCGTCGCGGAGGCTACGGAGGACCCCGAAACAGAGGCGGGGGGCTCGTCTGCTCCTCCCCCTGACGTGGGGGGTACCAACCACACACAAGCTTCCAGTTAATGTATATTCCATTGTATTGCACTCTAACCTGTCACCTCTTCATCTTTTTCAGATACGATGACCCGACGACACCGACCACGCACGCAGGCACCGAGGGTGGCGCCCGACGCCGAGGCCGTGATCGCGGCTCAACCACAGGCTGAGGCCCGCCATGGGGGGCTTCCAACGCGGGCGAGGGCCGAGGCGAACTCCTCGAATAAGCGACCGTCGTCAACGATCCTTCCCGGCTCGTCCTCCGGCCACAAGCGCGCTCATACGTCGGCGACGTCAGATGGCATGGAGTCGATGCTCCTGGCGGAGGCGGCGGAGCTGAGGGACCGATGCTCTTGGGGGATCCTTGAAACCTCTCTACGGGATTTCAAGAGTCTCCTGACGGTGAGCGACCTTGAGCATTTCCAGAGCGGGATCGGCGACGCCCGAAAGGTATGACTCGCTTATTTGCCTCATTTGTGATTTGTTGTGCTTATTTCGATTGCATGTACGTTGTTTGCTTCCACAGATGCTCGCGCGCCAAGAACGGAGCGACCGCATTCTCCGGGACTTGCTGCGTCGTATGCAGATCATGGAAAAAGACAAGGAGGATACAGCGGCCGCCCATGCCGCTGCCTTGGTGGGGGTCCGCACCGTCCAAGAGTTCCAAGCGCTTGAGGAGGAACTAAAGCGAGCTTGTGAGAAGGCGGCGGCCGAGAAGGCGTCTCGGGAGAAGGCTGAGCAGGCGGCCGATACTTTCTTAGGGGAGACCAAGAAACTCCAGGCGGCCCTCTCGAGCCGGGACGAAGAGCTGAACATCGTCCACGCCCGATTGTCGGCAAGCGAGATCTCCCGGGTTAGGGCCAAGAGGGAGAGGGAAACCCTGCGAGCGGAGGTGCAGACCCTCATCGAGGAGAAGGATGACGCCGTGCGATCGAAGATAGAGTTGGAGGAGGACTGGGATCTCTCGCTAGAGGTGGCCCGTTACGAGGTGGCCATGCGGGTCAAAGATGCGACTGCGGAGGAGAACGCGTCTCGAGGGATCACATTTTCCTTCTTCGACGCCATGTTTCCTCCCTTGGAGGACGAGCTGCCGGAGGACGACCTGCCTCCCGAAGTCCCTGCGGAGGCCGCCCAGTCGTCAAACCGTCGGTCCGGTGGAGGAACCGTTGGCGGGTCGGGCGCCCCTCACCTTGAGGACGACGAAGAGCAGGTCGATTATGGCTCGGAGTAACCGAGTTTTCTTTGGTTTTTTCGCGCACTTGTTTAGCGCTCGCTTTATGCTTTCTTTCGGATTCTTGCTGTGTTTGGGTCGTTTGTGCAACATTGTTTTGCTTTGATTGAAGCTTTTATTTCATCGTGCGTCTTATTTTCTCGGCTTGCTACGCTTAGTGTAACCGGTTGGCACGGCTTACTGCCGCATTCGGCGGCGAAGTTTCCCGCGGATGCTGGCTAGACCAGCTTCATTCGGCGGGTGCGATTTTCGGCCATCCATTTGTGACTCGCTGCCTATCGGCGTGCGCGAGCTGGGTGGCCGTCGCGCTCATCCTCCGGCGAGTACGCTACCTATCAGCGTGCGTGTCGGGATGGGTTTGCAGCTCCCAGTGAGCGTGGTACTCGTTGGTACGCGTGTCACGTTTTGAGTTTTGACTGCCGAGATCGACAATCCGGTGCGCGGACGTGATCCATCGATGCCTTGCCGCCTATTGGTGCACAAGGTGCATCGGTGCATGAGAGGGTCGCAGCAAAAGACGTGCGAGGCCGGAGGTCCGGTGCGCGGATCCGATTTATGGGTGTTTTGTTACCGCTTGGCGCGTGGAAAGTGGAGTAAGCGAGCTCGTTACTCTCGCCTTATCCCCCTTAGCCCCCCGAGTTTCTTGGGTGCTCGTAGAGGAGGCTAGAAACTAAGATACAATGTTTTGAAGTGAAATGTAATTCATTAAATTATTGAAATGGTTCAAAAATTACATCCCAGGCCGTTGGCCAAACTTGAAATTGTAAATTGCCTTTGCTAGAATCGAAAATTACATGAAGACAAAAAGCGAAAAAAGGACGAATGAACGTCTACTGGTAATATTGCCGGAGGTGTTCCGCATTCCACGGGTGTGTGAACACGAGTCCCTCCATGTTCTCGAGCTCGTACGTGCCGTTGTGGATGGCTCGGCGCACACGGTACAGGCCTTCCCAGGTGGGGCCTAGAACTCCCGCGCCTTGCACCTTGGTGTTTTGGAACACCCTTCGAAGAACGAGGCTTCCGTCGGCGAACTTCCGCAGTTTGATCTTCGAGTTGTAGTACTTCGTCTATGAGGTCTAGCTCGAGCCTGATCGCGTCATCGTTGGCGGCTTCGTCGTACTCCTCGATGCGCAAGGTTGGCAGCTTGGTCTCGACGGGTACCACAGCCTCGACGCCGAATGCGAGAGCGAAAGGGGTTTCGCCGGTCGCGTTTCGAGCGGTGGTGCGATATGCCCATAAGACCATGGGGAGCTCGTCGGCCCAAGCCCCTTTTCTTGCCTCCAACTTCTTCTTCAGGTTCTCCTTGATCGTCTTGTTCACCGCCTCGACCTGACCGTTGGCTTGAGGATGGCGGGGAGAGGAGAAAGTCTTGCTAATGCCAAGTTGTTCGCACATTTCTCGAAGGCGCGCATTGTCGAATTGCTTTCCGTTGTCGGTTACAATTGACGCAGGGATCCCGAAGTGGCAGATGATGCTTTTCCAAATGAAGCTTGTCGTGTTCGCCTCGGTGATCTTTGCTAGCGGCTCAGCCTCTACCCACTTCGTGAAGTAATCGATAGCCACGATCGCGTGCTTGTATTGTCTCGGGGCCGTAGGCAGCTCGCCGATGAGGTCGATTCCCCACTTCGCGAAAGGTCGCGGCACGATAATCGGACACAAAGGGGCCGGTGCTTGGCGCGGAATGTGGGCGAACCTTTGGCACTTGTCACACTTCTTGGCCCACTCGTGGGAGTCCTTTTTCAAGGTCGGCCAGAAATATCCAAGTCTCAGCAGCTTCAATGCCAAAGATTGCCCGGCGGCGTGGTTACCGCACACCCCCTCGTGCACCTCGTGGAGTGCTTTCCTTGCCTCTACCTCGGTCAGGCAGCGAAGGAGAGGCATAGAGTAGCCTCTCTTGAACAAGTTGTCTTCCCTCATTGTGTACTTCGGCGCCAAGCCTCTCAGCTTTCTGGCTTCTTCTTTATCCTCGGGGACGACTCCTCGTTTAAGGAATTCCACGAGCGGGGTCATCCATGAGGGAGGCGGAGTCTCGTCAATGACCCCTACGTCGCCTCTCGAGACGTAGGGTCGAGTCAACACTTCGATTGGGACGCTGCCCTCGCCCTCCTCGTCTATCCCAGACGCGAGGCGAGCTAGGGCGTCGGCATCGACGTTCGCCTCTCGAGGAACCTGGACGATCTCGAACCACGATAGGGCCTCCAAGTTCTTTTGGGCCTTGGACAAGTAGGCGATCATGTGTGGCTCCTTTGCGGCGTAGTCGCCTTTAACCTGATTCACGATCAATTGCGAGTCGCAATGGATGCGCAGGTTTTGGACGCCCAACTTGTTCGCTAGCTCCAAGCCAACGATCAGAGCCTCGTACTCTGCCTCGTTGTTGGAAGCCTTGAACTCGAACCGCAGGGCGTATCTCAGCTTTTCCCTATCGGGATTTGTGAGCACAACGCCGGCGCCAGCCCCCCGGGCGTTTGACGCGCCATCCACGTGCAAGTCCTAGACTGGCCCTATCGGGTCGTTGGTTCTCTTCTTTGACGACTTGCTATGGTCGTCCTCCTTGTCTTCCGTGGTCTTACTACTCTCGTCGCCCTCGTTGGTTGGGGGCGTGCTTGTGAACTCGGCGATGAAGTCGGCGAGGGCCTGACCCTTGATGGCGGTTCTTGGTTGGAACTCGACCCCGTATTCTCCCAGCTCTTGGGACCATATCGCCATTCGAGAGGAGGTCCCTTTTTGAAGGGCCTTCTCGATGGGATGCCCCTAGCGGACCACGATGGGGTGCGCTTGGAAGTAGGGCCGGAGCTTTCTCGCGCTCATGACGAGGGCGAGGGACAGTCTCTCGATCTTGGGGTATCGGGTTTCGGCGTCGAGGAGCGCCTTGCTGACGTAGTAGACCGGCCATTGTACTTTGTCCTCTTCGCGTATGAGGACCGCGCTCACGGCCCTATCGGAAACCGCGAGGTAGAGGTATAGGGTTTCGCCATTCTTTGGCTTCGCGAGGAACGGGGGGGAGGTGAAATAGGCTTTCATATCTCGGAATGCTTCCTCGCACTCCTCCGTCCATACGAACCCGTCGGTCTTTTTCAGCGCCTTGAAGAACGGTTGGCACCTATCAGTGGCTTTGGAGACGAATCGCGTCAGGGCGGCGATCCTTCCCGTCAAGCTTTGAACTTCTTTGACCTTTTGTGGCGACCTCATCTCTAAGATCGCCTTAATCTTCTCAGGATTGGCCTCGATCCCGCGGTGGCTCACCATGTAGCCCAGAAACTTTCCAGACTCGACCCCGAAAGCGCACTTGTTGGGGTTAAGCTTCATCTTGTAGCGCCGCAGAATCGTGAACATTTCCCCTAAGGTCTCGAACGTGGTCGCGGGCTTTGAGGCTTTTGACAAGCATGTCATCCACGTAGACCTCCATAGTCTTGCCAATTTGATTGGCGAACATGCGGTTCACCAACCTTTGATACGTTGCTCCCGCGTTTTTGAGGCCAAAGGGCATGACCTTGTAACAGTAGAGTCCACGGTTCGTAACAAAGGTGGTCTTGATCTGATCCGGCTCGTGCATGCGGATCTGGTTGTAGCTTGAATAGGCGTCCATGAAGCTCAGCAACTCGTGGCCCGCCGTGGCGTCCACGAGCTGCTCGATCCTCAGGAGAGGGAAGCTGTCTTTCGGGCAGGCTTTGTTGAGATCTTTGTAATCGATACAGATCCGCCACTTCCCGTTTGGCTTCTTGACCATCACCACGTTGGACACCCACTTGGGGTGCTCCGCCTCCCTGATGAAGTCGGCGGCGAGAAGTTTGTCAACTTCTTCACCAATGGCTTGGTACCTCTCCCCACTGAACGCCCGTCGCGGCTGAACACGCTCGGCCACCCTCTTGTCGTCGTTGAGACGATGAACCATGATCTCGGGGTCGATCCCCGGCATGTCGGTGTGTGTCCACACAAAGACATCTTTGTGCTCTCGGAGGAAAGCGGCGAGCTCGATTCGGGTCTCAGACGGGAGTTGGGCGCCCACCTTGACTACTTGGTCAGGTTTGGCGTCGTCCAACACGACGGGAACGAGGTCGTCCGGTGTCTCCACCTTTCGACGCTCGACTTCGTCCCTTTGGTCTAGCTCTCCGAAGGTGCCTCCTTCCTCTAACTTGCACGGGAATTTGTCTCCGAGTTGGAAGACGGTGCTCACCACCTTCCCTTTCCCTTTTCCGTCCACGCCCTGGATGTAGCACATCCTCGCCATGGATTGGTCTCCCAACCTCACGGCGATCCCTTTCTCGGTCGGGAACTTCATCATCAGGTGGTACGTGGACGTTATGGCCTTCAACCGATTGAGAGTCGGGCGGCCGACGATGATGTTGTAAGCCGAGGGCTGATCCACCACTAGGAACGACACGATGTGGGTAACCTCGAGCCCCCCCGGCGTACCGAAGGTAACCGGGAGGTCGATAGTTCCCTCCGTCATAACCCTCTCCCAAGAGAAGCCGAAGAGCGGGGTTGAGATCGGGGTCGGTCTTACCCCGGATAGCTTCATCCTGTCCAACGCCGATTTGAAGATTATGTCGGCGGAGCTCCCATTGTCGATCAGGATTCTCCAGACGAGGTTGTTGGCGACCGGGGCAGAGACGACTATCGCGTCGTTGTGTGGATGGAGAACTCGCGTTGCTTCTTGTCCGGTGAAGAACATGGACTCGAAGGGGGCCGGAGGAGGGACCTCGTACGTATGGTTGATGTAGTGCGCTATTTTCCCTTTGGGAAACTTCGCGCACGTACTTCTTCCTTTGCGTAGCCGAGTCTCCGAACTCCGGGCCACCCAAGATTGCACCCACGACGTGAAGTTGCGAGCTCTTCGGCTCTTCGTTTGTCACGCGGTCCGTGATAGTCACCGTCGCCGGACCTTTCTTCCCTTGCCGCGGGCGACCTCCGTGCGCCGCGGCCGTCCCGATAGTTCTCAGGACGTACTCTTTCAGCTTCCCATCTTGAATCAGGGCCTCAATCTGACGCTTGAGTTGATAGCATTCGGATGTCAGGTGCCCGTGATCTTGATGGTAGTCACAGTACTTGCTTTGATCCCTCTTGGCGGGATCCTTCGTGAGCGGGGTTGGGCTCACCAACTTGTCACGGTGTAGAGCCAGGATTTGCTCCGGCGGAGTGTTCAGAGGAGTGAATGGCGAGAACTTTCGGAAGCTATCGACATGTGACGGCCTCGGCCCGGGGAGGGAACGGCCGTTGGGGGCCTGGCTTCCCTTATTCCTCCTCTTTCGGGGGTCGGGACGATCTTCATCTCGATCGTCGCGGCGGCGACTCCCCTGTCCTCCTGACTTTCGACCATCTCGGCCATCGAGATAGTCCTCGACTCCCATGTATGTGCGGGCTCTTGTCATCAGCTCCGCCATGTCACGCGGGACTTGGCCAACAATAGACTTGAGGAAGTCGCTCGTGCGCACTCCCTCGGTGATCGCCGTGATGGCATCCCTGTCGTCGAACCCTTCGACCTTGTGAGACTCCTCGGTGAAGCGAGCGAGGTATTGTCTCAACGTCTCGTCTCTTCCTTGCCGGATAGAGAGGAGGTGGGTCTTCGGCTTCTTTTGCGCCACGAGGGTGGCGAATCGGGCGAGGAAAGCCTCCCGCAAGGCCCGGAAAGACGGGATGCTTCCCGGCCTCAAGCTTCGGAACCATTCAAACCCCGAGCCTGTGAGGGTCAGGCTGAAGGCTTGGCAGAGGGTGGCGTCCGCCTGCCCCTGCATAGTCATCCACGTCTCATAGTGTTGGACGTGGAAGTGGGGGTCCGTACGTCCATCGTAGGGGGGAATGGACGGTAACTTGAAGTTCCCCACGCATGGTTGCGCGAGGATTTGCGCGGCGAAGGGAGAGTATGATTCCTCGATCCCTCCGTACGGCCTTTGCCTCCCCGACTCCCTCATTTCGATGATTTGATTCTGGAGGCTTTGAATCATCGTGACCATGTCGAGCCCGTTAGCGGGGCCGACCGTCGGGGCCACGGGAGTCACCGGTTGGCGTTCGTTGGATGCTTGGTCCACGACATTGGCCTGCGGCCGGCCGAGAGTTGCGGCGGGGAGCGCGTCCCTTCGAGAGTTTAGCCTTTGGCGGAGATCCTCCCCTCGGGAGTTTCTCTGCGCCGTCAAGTGCTCTCTAAGGTCCACACTCGGTGCGGGGCGAGGTGAGGTCGCCCTTGGTCGGACTGTCCGGCGGGCGCTTCGGCTGTCGGCCCCATCATCTACCAGAGTCGCTCTCTCCTCGGCGAGGGGCCGTGTCCGACCACCTCTTGAAACCGAGGGGGCGAGTCCCCGGGAATGTGACCATGCCTGCTGCCGCGCTAGGTGCGACGGCCCGGCCAAAGCGTCGTTGGGCCTCTCGGGCCGCGAAGGGGCGAGGCTAGGCGTTGCCTCGTTGGTCCTCGACTCCCCCACATATTCGGAGTCGGAGTAGTCTTTGGCGGACCTATCTTCAACGTCATAGCCGAGGAGGTCGGCTATGAGCGTACCGTCGACGCCGGGGCGGTCAAGGAGCTCCGCAAGCCGCCGGGCCGTGTCCTCTCGGAGCACGGCCTCGGGGTCAATCATCGGGTCTTGGGGCTGGCTCTCGCTATCGCGAGGTTGCCCTTCAAGACGATGTGCGAGGCGTCGAAGACCGTACCTCGAGCTCGTCGCTCGGGTACCCGCGGAGGTAGTGGGAATGTGACTCATCTCTCGAGAGTCGTGAGAACAAAGGGAGAAAACTGGTAGAGGGAATGCGTCGTCAAGGTCGAGAGAGCCCCTCCTTCTAGCGCCAAAATGTTGTCGCAGTTTTTCGGACAACGATTTAGGAGTCGCAGACGGTTAGACCCAAGGCCGGACCAAGTGGTCTCATCTCGACTCGAGCGTGTCGGGCTTGGTATCCCAAGCCGTCCCTTAGCTGTAGATGATCTCTATCTCGTCCAAGCACCTGAAACGTGAACAGAAAGGTGTGAACTACAAAGGGGAAACAGAGGGGTTGCCTCTGTTTACCTCTCCGACGCTCAACATTAGTAGGATTGAGGTGGTTTGTAGAGGGTTTAGTGTTTAGAGGTCGAGACTTGAGAGAAACGAGCGAGGTACGAGTTCGACAGCGTTTCAGTACTCAAATTCGGATTACCTGGGTCGAGGGAGAGACCCTCATATTTATAGGCGGCCAAGAGGTGTTTGAGGAACCCCTTGGCCGAGGCCCTCCTTGGAGCGCCGGCCGTGGAGAGCCGGCCTTGGAGCGCCGGCCGTGGAGAGCCGGCCTTGGAGCGCCGGCCGCGGAGAGCCGGCCTTGGAGCGCCGGCCGCGGAGAGCCGGCCTTGGAGCGCCGGCCGTGGAGGGCCGGCCTTGGAGCGCCGGCCGTGGAGGGCTGGCCTTGGAGCGCCGGCCGTGGAGAGCCGGTCCTGGAGCGCCGGCCCTGGAGAGCCGGTCCTGGAGCGCCGGCCTTGGAGCGCCGGTCCTGGAACGCCGGTCCTGGAGGGCCGGCCTTGGAGAGCCGGCCGTGGGGAGCCGGCCACGGCGAGTGCCGGACGGCCGCCAGCGTGGCCGTCGTCGATCTACCGGACCGAGACGGACCGGTAACAATAGAGTCTCCAACTCTCAATGCCTCATAACCAGACATCATAGATTCTTCTAACAATCGTACTGAGGTCAATAGTCCTTTGACCCTAAGATTGCGAATATATCGTTTTAAGCAAACTACGAAGAGTTTGTTCATGCAAATCTACATTTGTCTCTTCGTAAGTTGTTAACTTTGTTTATGGACTAAAAGACTAAGGTTTTATCATAAAGCTTCAAACAAAGAAAGAATGAATGAACGTTTCAACTTTATATTAATGAATAAGCAATTATAAGCAAGAGTCTTCGTAAGACTATATGACATCAAATGTACATAAATAGACACTACTACTCTTCTTGTGGGCACCATTGACAACAGGAAGGACCATATTGAGTCCTCCAAGTAATCCATTATGGCACCTACCGCCTCGAAGAGATGAACGAAACAATCATAAACCATCCATGGAACGACAGCACCTTCGGCAATACTATTACTGAATCGATGCCCGCATCTTCACAGTTTTTTTTTCCAATCAAGGCTACATGCTAACTTGTAATCCAAGGTCAAGTGCCGATGAATAAAGACGTGTTTTTTTATTGTAAAAAATGCGATGAACATGATCTTATCTAGTTTTTTTTTCCTAACTTCTCTTGAAACAAATTAGCCAGCACAAAACTTGGAGGTTAAGGGTAGATGAAGGCAACATGCTCTCGCCCAAAGAGTTGAAAAAACGGAGACTCCAATTCAAAAATTGGAACTCCGTCAACGCTAACTCCAACCAATGGCACGATATTGGGATGACATGGACAAAGTCCACTAAAGCTAAGTCATGGAGACTACAATGTAACGTGGTAAGATGACTGCTAAGCTAAGTCACGGAGACCACAATGCAACGCTGCCCGCTAAGCTAAGTCATAGACACGGAACAAAAAGACAACTAAGCTAAGTCATGAAGACTACAATGGGACGTGGCCCGCTAAGTGTTATCCATCGATTCTGAAGCTCCGACTCGGCAGACGGATCTATCTAAAGTGGACCTACTTGGGAGGACCCTAACCGAGTAACTGAGCCGAGTGACGACGAGCCACCCGGCCACCTAGAGGCACAACCGGTCGACCTCAAACACAGCCAGCCGGCCTTCTGATGTCACAATCGGCCGACTGAGTTTGGGAGACGAATCTATTTAAAGTGGACCCACTCAGGACACTGAGTTTGGAACGCGACTACTTGGTCTGGCCTTGGGTCAATCCGTTTGGAGCTTCTAAATCGTTGTCCGAAAACGAACGGCAACGTTTTGGCGCTAGAAGGATGGGACTTCCTGACGTGGCATCTTGTTCCCTGGACCACACTTTCTTTCTATCTTTTTTTGCATAACTCTCGATACATGAGTAATCTGTCTGTTACCTCCACGGCCGGCTGAGTGACTAGCTCAAGGTACGGTTTGAGAAGTGTTGTCACTCATTTTTGGCAATGATTTAGAAGCCTCATGGGGCTAGACCTAGGGTCGGACCAAGTGGTCTCGCTTTGGCTTGAGCGTGTCGGACTCGGTATCCCGAGTCTTCCCTCATCTGTGATTGACCTTCAAGTTCGTCGTTGTACCTGCAATGGATAAGCAAACGATGAACTACAAAGGGGAAACATAGGGCGTGCGTATTTTTACCTCTCCGACGCTCTACATTAGTAGGATTAAGGTGGAGTGTAGAGGTTTTAGAGGGTGTAATTGTCGCGGTCGAGCGAAACGTGTGATTCTAGAGTTCGACAACATTTTCGGACTCAAGGCGCGAGATTTTTGGTTGCCTTTTGGTGAGGGCCGAGCCTTGTATTTATAGGGCTCGGGAGGACGTTTTTTTTAGGAAGTCCGATCGACAATTGACCATGGCCGATCGGCCATGGAGCCTTTAGGTGGGTGGCGGGCTGGCCTCTGACCATGGCCGGTCAGCCATGGAGCCTTTCATGGTGGGTGGTCTGTCGGCCATGGTCAGAGGCCGATCGGCCATGGAGCCTTAAGGTAGATGGCCGGATGGCCTCTGACCATGGCTGGTCGGCCATGGAGCCTTTCATTATGGGTGTTCGATCGGCCATTGAACATGGCTGATTGGCCATGGAGCCTTTAGGTGGATGGCCGGCCGGCCTCTCACCATGGCCGGTCGGCCATGGAGCCTTTCATGGTGGATGGCCGATCGGCCATGGAGTCACTAATGGCGCAATGGCCGATCGACCATGGAGTTACTAATGGTGCAGTGGCCGATCGACCATGGAGCCACTATTGGGGTAGTGGCCGATCGGCCATGGAGTCATCAAGGACAATGGATGGTCGACCTTGCCACCCATTGCCTCTCGGGCATGGGACCTTTTTGACTTCCCGGCCGAGTTGGGGGCTGGCCAGCCATGGCCTCCGAGGCATGACTCTCTCGGGGCCTCAAGCGGGTCTCGCTTGCGCATGGTTCATTGGATTATGATGTGCATTGACTTATTTGCCCCTGTCGATCATCGACGGGCCGACAACAAGAAGCTTGGTGCACCAAGAGGGCTTTCAACGACTTTGTTAGAACGAGAGTTAGGCCCCCGAACCGACCAATGACGCCGATGATACCCTTAGAGAAGACACGGCCTGGAGACTCGCCGAACACCTTGATTGGTCGGGGGTGGATGGCACGCTCATTGCTGACTTCCTTGGCTACGACGTCGATGATGACTTCAGCCATAATGAGACGGACCCCGATTATATAGGAGAGTTAAAGACCAGCGAGGCTGACCTCATCTAGTTGCACACCCGGTCCGAAAGTCCATGGGATAGTGTGGGAGTTCTGAATCAAAATCAATAAAGGGCGGCTCCGTCGGCGTATCAAAACTCATAAATTCTCGAGGGTGAATAGATTCGACAATGGCAAAAATGCAGCCGATAGTCGAGAGGCCCGTCGGAGGGTTCGACCGAGGGAAATGCCTCCCCGCCAAGCGCAAAGTGTGGACCTTACAGAGCACATAACTGCTAAGAGGAACTCCCAACGTGAGGACCTCCGACAAAGGCTGAACTTGCAGAGAAGCGCGTTAGGTGTGGCCACGCTATGGTGCGCCCCTGTCAACATCGTGGACCAAGCGTCCAATGAACGCCGACAGATGACTCGTGTGGCCCAGACCGTCAGTCCTGCTAATGGACTTGACAAGGTCACCATGATCCAAAGCCTCCACAACAAGATCCTCGAAATGAAGGAATCAGATTCGGGGGGCCAAAGGCCGTATGGTGGGATAGATGAGTCATACTCGCCATTCGCCGCCCAAATCTGCAGTCTTGTGTCGGGAATTTCAAGCTACCCACGATTCCCCCGTACAATGGGAGGACCGATCCGAAATTCCATATTCAACACTATGAGACATGGATGACTATGCAAAGGCAATCTGACGCTACCACGTGCCATGCTTTCAGCCTAACCCTCACCGGATCCGAGTTTGAGTTGTATAAGTGTCCGAGACATGGAAGCATCCAATCCTTTCGAACTCTCTGTGAGGCATTCCTTGCCTGATACGCCACGCTCGTGGTACAAAAGAAGTCCAAGACATACCTCTTGTCCATTCGACAGGAGAGCAGAAAGACTTTGAGGCAATACCTCGCACACTTCACAGAAGAGTCACACAAGGTCGAGGGATTCGATGACAAAGACGCTATTACCGCCATCAGCGAGGGGGCTCGCACGAGCTACTTCCTTAAGTCCAATTTTGGGAGGGTCCCAATGCAAATGGCAGAGCACTTGATGAGAGCTCGCACGTATATGGGACTCGAGGATAACCTCGTTGGGCGAAAGATGTTGGAATAGATCTAGGATTAAGAAAAGTTTAATGCTTATTCAAGCGACGAAATTTAAAAATTTCTTTAAACAAGTAAAAACGATTATTACTAACCTAGACAAAGAGCAAGCACATGTTATTTTAAAATTAAAAGTATCTAAGAGCATTTACTCGTTTACTAACCATTATGTAGCTTGATCATTGAAAAGCTTGTGGAGGTTGAATCGCTCATCTCGCCACGCAGCTCGCCTATCTTCATTCTTTGGGAATTTGAGTAACCACGAAAGTTTCTATCAATGAATCACTCGAGGTAAGAAGGATTTATTGTGTGGGCACTTTTAAACACGACGACTCAAGAACAAGTCTTAGAGTCGAAGAGCTAAAACAAAACGCTAGGTCAAATGTGGACCTAGGTGCCAAAAACAAAAAATGAAAGGGGTTAGAGAGCTCTAGAGAGAGAGAGAGAGAGAGAGAGAGGCGGCAAATTCTAGAGAGAGA
The DNA here is from genome assembly GCF_054948205.1 of Urtica dioica subsp. dioica. Lineage (NCBI taxonomy): Eukaryota > Viridiplantae > Streptophyta > Magnoliopsida > Rosales > Urticaceae > Urtica > Urtica dioica. The sequence continues at coordinate 21,766,116 of NC_142760.1, read as the reverse complement.
AGCTCTCAATCTCTAAAATTTTGGGATGAGAAACAATGAGAATGAGGGCTCTATTTATAAGAGAATGATTACCTTCAAAAGGTAGTTTCCTCTTTTCTATAGAATATCACATATTCATGAGCAAATATTTGCCTCTCTTTCTCCCCCTTTGGACGTGCAACCTATTGCTTCTAAAAGCAAATTTGTTTCCTCTTTTGCTTGCTCTCTCCTTGGTTGGCCGCCCATGACACTTTCCTCATAGAGGAAATTTGTTTCCTCTTTTTCTTTTGGCAAGTATCTTCATACATCAATGCACAAAATAAACTCTTTTTTTCTCTATAGTCTGGATGGTTTTTATGCATCTAGAAGGAGCTTCTAGATGTTTCTTCATTTGTTCAAGACAATAGAAAAAATCATTAAGAATTTTCACATAAAATGCCATGAAATGAAATTCAAACCTCAATGCCCAATATTCTTAATATGGCCGTGTGACTTAAATTTATTGTCATCATATGACAATGTCAAAAAACTTATTTATTGACATTCATTTCATCACATGTCCAAAAAGACAAAATGAACAAAGCTAGACCTAACATACTTGGACTTGAAATGACTTGTGACAGTGACCTCATGGATCTAAATGAACAAAGCTAGAGCTAACATACTTGGACTCAAACGTTCACAAACCTTTTCCAAATTTAGCTTAATGTCAACTGACTCCACTAAAGAGTTGACACTGAGAATCTCTCGGTTCAAATGAATTTATTTTCTACTCAAGAATTCAACTTCATTGTGATGAGTGGATCCACTGAATATTATATGTGTTTACCCTTCATGAATATCATCAACTATATGGGATTTACAAAATTACCATTTTACCATTCTAGTTGTTATTTCCTCAACTCCTTTGTTGCTTGTGAATAAGTTAGAAACAATGTATTGACGATGAGCTAACAAGTCACATTGATTCATCCAAAAGAGTCATGACTCAATTTGGACACTGGCCAATTCAGTTATTCACATTCCAAGGAACAAAACATGAGGTGATATACATTGCATTTCAGCAATCTTATACATGAATTCCATATCTATGAGATCTTCACAAAGTTACTCATGATATTTTCATAACTTAGTACTCAACCAATAGGTCCTGTTCAGAATCACATAGCTAATCTAGAACTCTGACTTTCTCAAATGAGAATACGTAAGCTATGAAATGACATGTCTCATTTCAGGATTGAGGTAAGCATGACGTAGTGACTTCGAGACATAAGAGGTTAAATGGTTTGTTCTTATTCTGTCTCTAGAAGTGCACTGGTCAATTCAGTACCTTCAGAAGATTTCCTAGAAGAACTATAGAGTCTCCAACTCTCTATGCCCCATAACCAGACATCATAGATTCTCCTAACAATCGTACCGAGATCAATACTCCTTTCATCCTTAGATTGTGAATATATTTTTTTAAGCAAACCATGAAGAGTTTGTTCATGCAAATCTACATTTGTCTCTTCATATATTGTTAGGTTTGTTTAAGGACTAAAGACTATAGTTTATCATAAAGCTTCAAACAGACATGGAAGAATGAATGAACGTTTCAACTTTTATTAATAATTCAGTAGTTACAAGCAAGAATTTTCGTGAGACTATATTACATCAAATGTACATAAATAGAGACTACTACTCTTCTTGTGGGCACCATGACAACAAAAGAGGAGCAGCCAAAGTAGCCAACGTCGGGACAAGTGAGACGACGATTGCCTTGCATCTCGAAAGAGAAGGAACAAGGGAGGCCAAACCACTCACGATTGCTCCCTCCCTGGGCCGAAGCCGCTTCTACTCGACAACTTTCGCAAGTACTCGACGTTCACTGTGCTAAATACTTCATCGGAGTGGATCTTGGCCCTGCAGCGAGATAAACTAGGCACCCCCGCACCCCTGAAGAAAGATCGCCTTGCACCATCAAGACAATGGACATTTGACATCGGAATGTTTATTAGCTAAAGTGACGAATTGAGGCCCTTATCCAAGATGGGAAACTTAAGGAATATGTCCTCAAAATGATTGAAACAGCCGCTACGGCCAGGGAGTACCCGCGCCACAAGAAGAATGGCCCGGTGATGTCACCGTCATCGACACCGCGAAAAACAACGATCCTGAAAGCTCACACATGCACGTCGTGGGCACAATCATGGGAGGCCCCGAATTCGGCGACTCCCACACTCAAAGAAAGAAGTATCTCAGGGCAGTTTCCTAAGATAAGATAGCCCAACATATAAACCTCACATATGATAGCCCATCCTCGCCTCCTTTTAAGTTGATGTTCTTCACCAATTAGGAAGCGGTGCGCTTGCTACACCTGTAAAAGGACACAATTATCATCTCGGCACCGGTGGAAAATAATTTAGTTGGAAGGATCATAATAGGCAACGGTAGCTTAGCCTGTTGGCATTGGTCTCCACAAGAAGAGTAGGAGTCATTACTTATATACATTTGATGTAATAAAGTCTCACGAATACTCTTACTTGTAACTGCTGAATAATAAATAAAGAGTTGAAACTTTCATTCATCCTTCCATATTTGTTTGAAGCTTTATGATAAACCTTAGTCTTTAGTCCTTAAACAAACCTAACAACAAATGAAGAGTCAAATATAGATTTGCATGGACAAACTCTTCATGGTTTGCTTAATACAATATATTCACAATATAAGGATCAAAGGGCTATTGATCTCAGCATGATTGTTAGGAGAAACTATGATGTTTGGTTGACATAGAGTTGGAGACTCTATAATTCTTCCTAGGTATCTTTTGAAGATACTGAATTGATCAGTGCACTTCTAGAGACATTGTAAGAACAAACCATTTAACCTCTTCTATCTCAAAGTCACTATGTATAAATTGCATCATGCTTACCTCAATCCTGAAATGAGACATGTCATTTCATAGCTTACGTATTCTCATTTGAGTAAGTCAGAGTTCTAGATTCACTATGTGATATATACAAGACTTATTGGAGAAGTACTAAGTTATTAAGATATCATGAACAACATTGTGAAGATCTCATATATATGGAATTCATGTACAAGATTGCTGAAATGCAATGTATATCACCTCATGCTTTGTTCTTTGGAATGTGAATATATGAACTGGCCAGTGTCCAAATTGAGTCATGACTCTTTTGGATGAATCAATGTGACTTGTTAGCTCATCCTTAATACATTGTTTCTAACTTATTCACAAGCGAAAAAGGAGTTGAGGAAAGAAGAACTAGAAGGGTAAAATGGTAAATTTATAAATCCACTCTAGTTAATGATATTCATGTAGGGTAAACATAGATAATATTCAATGGATCCACTCATCACAATTAAGTAGAATTCTTGAGTCGAAAATATATTCATTTGAACCGAGAGATTTTAGTGTCAACTCTTTAGTGGAGTCAATTGACATTAACCTAGAACATGGAAAAGGTTTGTGAAATTTTGAGTTCAAGTATGCTAGCTCAAGCTTTGTTCATTTGGATCCATGAGTTCACTACCACAAGTCATTAGAGTAGGATTAGGTAAACTAGAAGCTAAGTCAAAACAAGTTCAAACGTTGAACTAGTCAAATTTTACGAAAATTTTCTAAAAGATAATTTTGTCCATTAGGACATAAGATGGTATAAATGTCAATATATAAGTTTTTTTGATATTGTCATATGATGACAATGAAGTTAACATGCGTATTTGGGCCTTGTGGATTAAATTTTATTTTATGGAATTTTATGTGAAAATTCTACATGGGCTTTTCTTATATTGTCATGAACAAATAAAGAAACATCTAGAAGCTTGTTCAAGAGTTCCAAAACCGTGGTCATCTTAAGGAAGAAAAGGGAATTTATTTTGTGCATTGATGTATGAAGATACTTGCCCAAAGGAAAAAAGAGGAAACAAATTTGTACCATGAAGATACAATGTTGGACGGCCAAGCATATGAGAAAAGAGGAAACTACTTCCAACCTTAGTATTTTGATAGGAATGAGAAATAAAGATTGTGCTCATGAATATTTGATATTTAATATAAAAGAGAAAACTTCCTCTTCAAGGAAATCCCTCCTCCTATAAATACCACACCTCATTCACAATGTTGAACACACAAAATTTTTAGAGATGAGAGCTTCTCTCTCCAAAACTTGGCCGCATCTCTCTCTCTCTCTCTCTCTCTCTCTCTCTCTCTCTCTCTCTCTCTCTCTCTCTCTCTTCTTGCTCTTTTGTTTTGGCACCTAGGTCCTCATTAGACCTAGTGTTTTGTTTTAGCTCTTTGGCTCAAAGACAAGTTATTGAGTCATAGTGTTTAAAAGTGCGCACAGACTAAATCCTAACCAAACTCGAAAGACTCTAGTGGTAGAAACGTTCGTGGTTACTCACAGGTTCAAGAAGACTCGAGGGAGGCAAGCTTAGTGGGGAGACGAGCAATTCAACCTTTCCAAAGGCTTTTCAACGCTCAAGCTTCTAATGAGGTTGGTACCGAGTGAAAAATCATAACTATTTTAAATTTTAAATTATACGCTCATGCACTTTGTCTAGGTAGTAAAATCGTTTTACGTGTTTTTAAAGAAATTTTTATATTTCGCCGCTTGCCAAAAGCGATAATATTTTCTTAATCCTAGATCTATTCCAACATAGCCGACGTCATATTCAAGACGGATCTAGAAAAGATGAAGCTCGCTAGTCTAAGACCGACCCAGATTTTGACCCCGCTCTTATGCTTCTTCGTAGAAAGGGTAATGATTGAGGGGACCGTTAATCTTTCGGTAACTTTTGGGACCCCTGGAAGAATTGAGGTCTCCCACATCGTGCCGTTCTTGGTACTAGACTAACCCTCCGCTTACAACATTATAATTGGCCGCCGCACTTTGAATCACCTAAGAGCTATTACTTCCACCTATCATCTCATGATGAAGTTCCCTACCGAGAAGGGAATCGCCATGACGTTGGGAGATCAGTCCATGGCAAGAATGTGTTATGTTCAAGGAGCGGATGGCAACGCGACTGGAAACTGGTGAGCACCATTTACCAACTTGGGGATAAGTGTTGGCTTTGATGCCTACAAGAAGAGTAGTAGTTATAACTTATATGCATTTGATGTAATAAAGTCTCACAAAGACTCTTGCTTGTAACTGCTGAATAATTAATAAAGAGTTGAAACTTTCATTCATCCTTCCATGTTTGTTTGAAGCTTTATGATAAACTTTAGTCTTTAGTCCTTCAACAAATATAACAACAAATGAAGAGTCAAATACAGATTTGCATGAACAAACTCTTCTTGGTTTGCTTAAAACTATATATTCACAATCTAAGGATCAAAGGGCTATTGATCTCATTATGATTGTTAGGAGAACCTATGATGTCTGGTTATGAGACATAGAGAGTTGGAGACTCTATAGTTCTTCCTAGGTATCTTCTGAAGATATTGAGTTGACCATTGCACTTCTAGAGACAATGTAAGAACAAACCATTTAACCTCTTCTGTCTCAAAGTCGCTATGTATGAAATGCATCATGCGTACCTCAATCCTGAAATGAGACATGTCACTTCATAGCTTACATACTCTCATTTGACAAAGTCAGACTTCTAGATTCACTATGTGATATAGACAAGACCTATTGATGAAGTACTAAGTTATGAAGATGTCATGAACAATTTTGTGAAGATCTCATAGATATGGAGTTCATGTACAAGATTACTGAAATCCAATGTATATCACCTCATGCTTTGTTCCTTTGAATGTGAATAAATGAACTGGTCAGTGTCCAAATTGAGTCATGACTATTTTGGATGAATCAATGTGACTTCTTAGCTCCTTGTCAATACATTGTTTCTAACTTATTTACAAGTGACAAAGGAGTTAAGGAAATAACAACTAGAAGGGTAAAATGATAATTTTATAAATCTCATCTAGTTGATGATGTTCATGAAGGTTAAACATAGATAATATTCAATGGATTCACTCATCATAATTAAGTAGAATTTCGAGTAAAACATATATTCATTTGAACCGAGAGACTTTTCAGTGTCAACTCTTTAGTGGAGTCAATTGACATTGCTAGAACTTGGAAAAGGTTTGTGAACTTTTGTGTCCAAGTATGCTAGCTCAAGCTTTGTTCAATTGGATCCATGAGGTCACTACCACAAGTCATTAGAGTAGGATTTGTTAAACTAGTAGCAAAGTCAAAACAAGTTCAAGTTTTGAACTAGCGAATTTTACGACGATTGTCTAAAGGGTAATATTGTCCATTAGGACATAAGATGGTATAAATGTCAAAATAAGATTTTGGACATTGTCATATGATGACAATGTGAATTAATCCACACGGCCATGAATAGGATTTGGGCCTCGAGGATTGAATTTCATTTTATGGAATTTTAAGCCTGGTATGCTACATCCAAGGGGTTGACGGAAAAGTTACCGACAAAATGGTTGGAACAGCCTGCCAACTGGAAGATGACTACCCATGTGACCTGAAAGAAGCAAAGAAGTTCGGAGAACTAAACCCTTCCGACAAAACTGAGAGATTTAAAATAAAAACTTTCGACGATCTCTTTTCGGTCATCATCGACGAATCCAAACCTAACTAGGTTGTGAACATTGGCAAACTTTCGCTCGCCATCAAAACTCAACTTGCTGCCTTCTTCTGGGAGTTCAATGATGTCTATGCGTGGGCCCATGTTGAAATTCCTAGAACCGACCCCGAGGTCATAGTGCACCGATTGAACGACGACCAAAACAATACTGAAAAAGTGCAAGCTAGACAAATGTTTAATTTTGAGTGTTACTTAGCCATAAGAGGTTGAGAAATGTCTTGCCACAGACTTCATCCGAGAAGTTAAGTACTTCAAGTGGGTAGCCAACGTCGTAATGGTGAAAAAGCGTAACGGGAAGTGGCGCATTTGCATAAATTACAAAGACCTTAACAAAGCCTTCCCTAAGGACTGTTTTCCACTTCAACGCATCGAGCAACTAGTCGACGTCACGACTGGCCATGAATTATTCAGTTTCATGGATGACTAATCGGGTTACAACCAAATTCACATGCGGGAGCTACATATTGAGTAGCCGTCCTCACACACGTGCACCTATCGCGCCGCGCCACCCCGACGCACCGCGCGCCGGAATGAAAAATAAAAAATAAAAATATTTTCTTCACGACTGCGAAATTTTGGAAATTCGTTTTCCTCAAAAACCTGGCGTAAAACAGCTAAAGTTCATCGCCCGAGCCTCCCAAGCGATGAATTTAGAGGGCTAATGTTGTCGGTCGTTCTCAAAAGACCCAAAACATTAAATTCCACGTGATTTGCGTCGGTTTCCAAATATTAAAGGCCCAATGAGTCGGGCCACTTAAAAGCCCACAAAGGCCAAGGCCCACTCAAAACAGCCTAAAATTCCAAGCCCTTGCTCACCCACGAGGTAGAGCACTCTCGCGCACCGCGCATAAGAACACACGGCGGGGGAACGGCTTGGCACGCCATGCCAATGCACCTAGGACCACCTCTCGTGTACACTAGTGAAATCACACCGCACGCGTCGTGCAAAACAAATCGCGTCAGTTGACTGGCATGACGCACAACGCGTTTTCGCGCGCGTGAAATTTTTGCGGTCGCGCGCTCCATAAGATGCGTTCAGAGGCCGTTCTCAACCTCTACATCCACTACACATATCCCTGAAAAATTCATTCTCTCTAAAGATCACTCGATTCCATAGTTCTGAAACGCTACCGAGGACCCTCTGCACTCCGCCCGAAACTTTAAATCGTTGTTCAATTTCGTGCGATATTTGGTGATCATTTCCTCCGAAGTTGAGCTTCTTCTCTGTCTCCAATTCATTTTCCGGATCGATCTGGCGACATAAATATTTTTTTCATCCCCTTTGCTGATACTTCAACGCATTCCTTTCTTATTCTTCACCATCTTCTTCTTTTTCCAATTAATCAAATTTTTTTTCAACAACTTTAGAAACTCATTCCGATTATGATTCATCTCTTTAGCTGCTATTTTGTTTTCATTTTAGGTCGTACCGTTTTTCGATTATTAATATTTTATGCTAGTTTTGATTTCATTTTAGGTCAGACATTTTGATTTCATTTTTTGTTTCACAGGTGTGTTTGTCTTTTGAAGAATCGAAGATGAAGAAACAAAAAAAATTGGAAGCCAAAATTTAGCTTGCTCTGTAAAAGTATAAATTCCAAAAGGAGAATAAATATGTCGCTAAAAAAACAAGATATTATTTATTTTTTTGTTGCATTCACTGATTTTCATTTGCCAATTTTTTTTTACATAATTAACATACTTATTACATCATGTTGTTTTTATTGTATTTAGTACTAATTATAGCATTTGGTAGTTTGTGAACTGGTATTGAATCTGGTAATTGTTATTGTTTATGCTTAACTGTTCTTAATCTGATTAACTGTTATTTTGATTTGGTTAACTGTTAATTGTTAGTGAATATGGTAAACTATTATATATAATGATGATCTGTTATTGAATGTTGGTATCTTGATCTGGTTACCTGTTATTGAATTTGATTAATTGGTATTGAATCTGGTATACTATTGATCAATTTAATTCTTATTGATCTGGTTAACTGTTAGAGAATCTTATTATCTGGCATTGAATCTGATTCAAAAAATATTTATATTGATTTGGTTAACTATTATTTGAATTTGGTTCTAAATGTTGGTATATCGTTCTAAGTATTTATTTTTTATCAGCGGTTATTGAAAAACGGTTCTAGCCAAGAGTTGGTAGAAATGAAAAATGGGAGCCTCAATGGTGATATTGATTGTGCTATAGATTTCCCTTCTGTTCTTTGTGATGATCAACTTGAAGAAAACTAACAGACAGGTGAAAGCCTGGCTGAAATTGATGGCATTAACCACGAAAAAGGATGCAATCATGATGTTGTTGGAAATCATCACAAGTCCATTCTAGTATACTATTTCCTTATCTCATTTTTTTGGTATATTGTAATTGTAGATTTTTAATAATTTAGTAAACTGTTTATCGATTTTAAATTTTTTTTTTTGTTCTTATATTCTATGCAACAAGCTCAATTTTCCAAAATCATGCATGTATTGAACAATCTAAGTGATTAGAATTCAAAAATTCTTCATGCTTTTGATGGTTTTGATGAAAGTATTCGGGTTATTGAGCGTTTCATTGAAACCAAGGCTACGAGTGATTTGAATATATCTGCTCAAGTTACATATCTTTACAAAGGTTATTACAATTTGTTTTAGCATTTTATTTTTTTATTAATTTTGAATTATATTAATATTTTTTTTTTTGTATAGCTTTGCTTAACGAAATGGCTTTACTATGTGGCTTGGTAGGATGCTGAAGGTTCTTTTTGTGTGGTTATAGTATATGTTATTGCTTTTGTTTTTGTTATTTTATGTATTTTTAAAAATTATTCTTTTTTTTTTTTTGTTTTGTAGAAAGAAAAAAATGTCAGTTTCCCATTCAATAATGTGGATTCCCTTGAAATCACACATTCATCTCCCATCCCAATAAATACTCAAACTACTGACAAAGCAAGTATGGGAATTTTGAAAGCAATAAAAAGTTAGGGTTGCTTCTACTATATATAGATGAAGGCAAACTTTCACAAATGTCTTAAAGTTCGATTCACAACTACAGATTACTATTTTTTTTGCTTTTTGTTGAACGCTTTCAAAGCTTATAAGGGCAATCCCAAATCTTATAATGTCCAGAGTGATAAATTCCTCTACGATATTTTTTTTTCCTACTGTTTTTAGCTAATATAGTGTATGTGTTATTATTATTATTTTTTTTTATCTATTCAGTCTAATAAATTTTTATTAGTTATCAGTTATTGATCTGATATACTGTTTTTAAATCTTATTAACTATTATTGAATTTGATCTAGATTTCGGTATATTGATCTTATGAATTTTTATACTAAATCTCGTACACTTGTATTGAATCATACACTATTTTTAGTACAATTAACTGTTATTTAGTATAATTAACTATTAGTGAGTCTGGTTAACTGTTATTGAGTATAGTAATTATCTGATTAACTATTATTGAACTGGTAAACTGATATAGAAATTGGTACTTATTTATTTTTTGTATTGACATCTGGTAAGCATTGATTGAAATCTTGTAAACATTGATTACTATATGGTAATTAACTATTTTTAGTGCAATCAACTGTTATTGAGTATAATTAACTGTTAGTGAGTGTGATTAACTGTTACTGAATATAGTAGTTATCTGATTAACAATTATTGAACTGGTAAACTGATATAGAATCTATTATTTATTTATTTTTTGTATTGAAATCCGGTAAACATTTATTGAAATCATGTTAAAAAAATTAGCTTCCAGAATATAATTAGTGGGTTTCTCTTAATTGATTTCCTTACTATAATTGCTTTCATTTTTTATATATATAATTTTTTTTTTCAGGACAAGGATTGAAGTTGGCAAGGCATTGGATTGACGTTGACATAATTTTTATTCAGATTTTTATCAGATCCGTAAAGAATTGGTCGATGGGTGTTCTCGACATAAATAGGAAGAAAATTATTGTTTATGCTTCCATTTATAGTGAACATAATTTACCTGATTGTCATATTTTTAAGAAATATTGCCGCCCTTTTCTTTTAGATCATGAGAAGTTTCATGAGTGTCGTCCAAACTATGTTTGAAATATCATGAACAATCTAATACGTAACGTACACTACAATGGTTTTTACATTAATTAATAAAGTTATTGATTTCATTTTTAGGTTTGTTTGTGGAATGTATGCCATCAAGTTTGCTGAGTGCATAATGCAAGGAAAAGATATCAACTGCTTTCCAAAATCAATGTTAAATACCAAAAGAACCATTGGTATTCAACTTAAGAATAATTTTCGATCTAAAATAAACAAAGACGGGTTATGCATCACCAAGTGAAAAGGAGAATTGTTAATTGTTGCTTGTTGATGTAATGATGCTCAGTTAGGTAATATATATATATATATATATATATGTAATATAATATAATAAGCCACAATGAGTAATTACTATTCATACACTATTCCTAATCGTTTTAGCCAATCGTAATGTGACACGTCATTATGTTATCTTAGAACGTATTATTTGATGAAAATGAAAGCATTCGTGTACTTTAAAATCAGTTAAGCTACGAAAATGAAAGCATTCGTGTACATTTATTGTACGTTTTTTTTTTCCAAATACTTCTCGTGGAAGTGAATGAAACGTTCTGCCGTCAGGATGGCAAGCTTTATAGATACTACCAATGCTTTTGAATCTTTTCCTTAAACATTTCTCTGAATTGTGCACATTATTGTTTATTAAGCTTTTTGTTTGCGCTGATATTTTCCAGGCTTTCCATCGAGAGGACATTGCGAAAAAGTTCCAATATTTCTTGTGTGTGATTGATTTGTGCACAGCTTGAAGCACGTTCCAGGGTTCATCGAGAAAGCTGCGGAGTTGAAATCCAAGGGCGTTCACGAGCTTCTCTCCATCAGCGGTATGTACTTCCAAACATAAATCTTCATTTCGCTATTGATCTATTGCTAGATTGAGAAGATCTATGTACTTCCAAACTTAAATGCTCATTTCGCTATTGATCTATTGCCAGATTGAGAAGATATGTACTTTGGAAATTACTAGATCTTTGATAAAGGGGTTTACTTGATTAATTTGAAGCTAACTAATTATTGAGCATTGTATTTTTTCCTTTTTTTTTTTTTTTGCAAGCTCATGGAATTTCAGTGTCTTGCTTTATCAAATTGAAACATATATTTGTTGTAACTCTCATGTTACATTTAGTTCACAGAAATATCAGTGTTTGAAAATGAGTTTATCAAATTAAAGCTAATTATTGAGCATGCAAGGATATTTATTTTATTTTTAAAGCTCATGCAAAAGCCTGTGTTTGAATAAAGGGGCTTGCTTGATCAAATTGAAGCTAATAATTGTTCAAGGTCTCTTTTTTCCATAAAAATATCAGTATTTCAAATAGGTTCTCACTTAAATTGAAGCTCATTATGAAAATGTCAAGGTCTTACATAGAAGTATTTGTTCAAGATCTTTTTTGTTTTACCTCATAAAAATGTCAGTGTTTGATCAAGGTCTTACATAGAAGTATTTGTTCAAGGTCTTTTTTGTTTTACCTCATAAAAATGTCAGTGTTTGATCAAATTGAAACTAATGTATGTTCAAGGTCTTTTTTTCCTGATGAATGTTCAAGGTCTTTATATAGTTCATAGAAATATCAATGCTTGAAAATGGGTTTAATTGATTAAATCGAAGCTAATTAATTATGCACTATGGTCTTTTAGTTCATAGGCATGTCAAGTGTTTGAAAATGAGGTTACTTTTGATTAAATTGAACCTGATTTTGTTCGTGATGTCCAATTCTCAAATCTCATATACCAACTCTTGCTTCTTGTTGTGTGTGCAGTGAATGACCCCGTTTGTGATTAAGGCATGGGCTAAAACCTACCCCGAGAACAAAGATGTGAAGTTCCTCGCTGACGGGTCCGCGACCTTTCGGAAAAAGGGCTTGGGATTTGGTCGAAGAGGTTCGCTCTCTTGGTCGATGACCTCAAAGTCACGGCCACCAATGTCGAGTCCGGCGGAGAGTTCACCATCTCCAGCGCCGACGAAATCCTCAAGGCTCTTTGAGTTTGCCTTAGTTTCAAGACTCCTTGTTTTGTGGTGTACTTATGCCTGTAATAAAGTTGCGTAACTGCTATTTTGAGACATTGTAAATCAGTCAAACCGCCGCAAAGAAGTCTGTCGACAATTTCGGCCAACGCACCTCTGTTTACCATTGGGGTCACTCGGTGAGTGCTTTTCATCTTCTCACATACACATTACTTTATTAAATTTAATTAGCAGATAATTATTTTTGTTATTGGTATCAAAATATTCAGTAATTTTAAATGCATATTAAAACATGATACTCACAAACGGTTCGACCCAAGGCTGGACCAAGTGGTCACGTTCGGGCTCGAGCATGTTGGACTTGGTATTCAAAGTCGTCCCTTAGCTGTCGATGGTGTTTGCCTCATCCACGTCGATCCTGCGAGAGAAGGAAACGATGAACTACAAAGGGGAAACAGAGGGGGTGCCCCTGTTTACCTCTCCGACGCTCAACATTAGTAGGATTGATGTGGAATATAGAGGGTTTAGTGTTTAGAGGGCTGAAGCTTGAGAGAAACGAGTGAAGTATGAGTTCAAGAGCGTTTTAGTACTGAATTTCGTATTACCTTTGGGAGAGAACGAACCTCTGTATTTATAGGCGACCAAGGGATGTTTTGGGGAACCCCTTAGCCGAGTGCGATTTCGGGTCGGCCATTGGCCGGCCAATGGCCGAGTGAGATTTGGGTAGGTCGGCCATTGGCCGGCCAAAGGTTTGGTTCGGCCAATGGCCGAGTGAAACTTGGGTCAGCCATTGGCCGACCAAAGGTTTGGGCCAGCCATTAGCCGGCCAAAGGTTTGGGCCGGCCAATGGCCGAGGGAACCTTGGGTCAGCCATTTGCAAGCCAAAGGTTTGGGCCGGCCAATGGCGGAGGGAACCTTGGGTCGGCCATTGGCCGGCCAAAGGTTTGGGCCGGCCAATGGCCGAGGTAAGGTTTTGCCGTCCGGTGGCCGTCCGAAGCCTTGCGCCGGTCGTGTGGGTTGAAGTGATGCTTTTGTCGTCGTCGGTCCGGGTCTGGTCGACAACATTAGCCTCCCGAGTTTCCAGTCGAGCGTGGATCGAGTAGAAACTCTGTACTTGTGCTGACATGCGGACATGGGACCAACGCTCTCGGGTTTGTGAGCGCACCGTAGAAAGGCTTTTAAGGCATCACGAGGGACGGATATGGTGCGTCACGAGGGATGACTTTTGTGCGTCGCGAGGGAGGGCTTTTGTGCATCGCGAGGGATGACTTTTGTGCGTCACGAGGGACGACTTTTTTGCGTCATGAGGGACGACTTTTGTGCGTCGCGAGGGACGGCTTTTGTGCGCCGCTAGGGAAGGCCATGGTTGTCTTTCGTTTTACGTGTCTTATGTTCTCGACATACTATCGTAATCGATTCGCACGGTTTTTTTGATGCGCGTCTTATTTTTTCGATTTGCCGACGAAGGCGTAATCGATTTGCACGTCTTGTCGGTGTGCGGCTTATTTTTTCGATTTACCAATGAAGGCGTAATCGATTCGCACGTCTTATCGGTGCGCGGCTTATTTTCTCGACTTAGCAATGAAGGCGTAATCGATTTGCACAGCTTGGGCCTCGAGGGGCCTCGGTGCCACATCGCGTGACCAGGTTTTCCGTGGACGCTGGCTAGACCAGTTTCGTCCGGCGGGCGCAGGCCTTTGAAACCCATATGTGACTCGCTGCCTATTGGCGCACGAGCTGGGCGGCGAGCGTGATTATACCACCTCATGAGCGTGTCACCCTTGGGTGCGCGTGTCATGTGACAGGCGGGGTTAGGTGTAGACTTGATTCCCCGGCGAGTGTGGCACCTTAGTCGCGTTTTTGGGTTGAGTCTCTTGGGTCGAGTCATGTGCCCTTGTGAGCGTGATGCCACGGCGCGCGTGTCACGTTTGGGGACTCAATTGGCCCATTCTTTCTCTCACACAAGTGTTGTAGAGCGAATTTTGGTGAGCGATCTTCCCTTGGGCGACAACCCTCTCGTACTTCTTCCTTTGCATGCTGGAATCCCCAAGCACGGGGCCTCCCATGATTGAGCCCACGATGTGCATTCGCGAGCTTTCCGGATCATCATCGTCGTCCGATCGGTGATAGTGACCGTTGCCTGACCCTTCTTCTCATGCCGCGGGCGCTCTCCGCCTCCCGCGGTAGTCCCGATTGTACGGAGGACGTATTCTTTCAATTTCCCATCCTGGATGAGGGCCTCAATATGATGCTTGATCTGGTAATGTTCGGACGTCGATTGCCCTGATCTTGGTGGTACTAACAGAACTTGCTCCAATCCCGCTTTGTCGGATCCTTTGGTAGAGGAGCGGGGCTTCCTAGCTTGTCGCGGTGCAAAGCCACGATCCGCTCCTGCGGGGTGTTGAGAGGGGTGAATGCCGATGTTGTCGGTCGTTTTCGGAAAACCCGAGACGCCAAGAAGACACGCCGTTCAAAGGGCCGATCGTCAGGCCGGAGGTCCTGAAGAGCGGCAAGCCTTCTGTCACGAGTCGACTGACAAGTCCTCGTGCCAAATCCTCACGTTCCTCGAGTCGAGCCTCGGGTCGCTCCTCGAGTCGAGCCTCAGGTCGCTCCTCGAGTCGAGCCTTGAGTTGTTCCTCGAGTCGAGCCTCAGGTCGCTCCTCAAGTCGAGCCTTGAGTTGTTCCTCGAGTCAAGCCACTCTCGTCGAGTAAAAACCTTCATATTTCGCATGGCAAGAATGGTATTCGAAGACCCCTAAAGGCCCGCAAGAGTCCGGCAAGACGAGCCATTCGCCGCGCGCACAGCAAGCTGCGCCGGCCAGCCGCGCAGCAAGCAGCGCGCCGCGCCATCAAGACAGCGCGCCGCGCCAGGCAGGCGCGCGCCGCGCCAAGACGCGCCCGCGCCGTGTGCTCCATGCGCCGCGCACCCGCGCGCCGCGCCAGATGACCCGCGCGTCGCGCCCCCTGCGCCGCGCGCTGCGCGCCGCGCGTTGTGCGCCGCTCTTTGTGCGCCGCGCGCGCCGTGCGCCTCCGCTTGATGCCACATGCGTTCCTAGTCCCACATGGACGAAAAAGAAGCCTTCTAAGGCCCCCAAACAACTATAAATACCCCATCTCATTGAGGGGAAAGCCATCCCATTCTTTCTCAAGGAACTTGAGACTTCTCTCTGCTTCTCTGGATGCCATCCTTGGCCTGAAGCGGATTCTCCTCGATTTCTCGTTCTCAGAGATTCTGAAGTGCTTTTCGGGGACTCCCGAGTGCCGCCTCTCTTGATCGAACGATTAATCTCGAGCCCACGAGTGCTCTAACGGTTTTCTACTGAAAATCGCCTACGCGTCTAGCACCCTAGACGCGTCCGCCATTTCTGACAAGAAATCGCCTACGCGTCCGGCATTTCCGACTAGGAATCGCCTACGCGTCCGGAATCTCCGCCACAACAAGGAACTCTTGACTTAGAGTCTCCCACGTCTCCAAAAGAGAGAAAACACACATTCTCTCTCGCATACGCGATCTCCGAAGTTCTGAGACGCTGCCGAGGACTCCTCGCGCCCCGTCTCCTTCGTTGAGCACGCCTCTCGACCAAGGCTCCGCGCCTCATACTGCGTCCTACACGCTTGAACTACGTTCTGACCTGATCCCACACACGGGTACGTAGGGAGCCGACACCCAAGGCACGGTCACTCCTCCTCCTCACCCCCTACCTCTCCCGAGGGGCGGGTTGATCGGAGAAAACCTAAGCTCGAGACTATCGAGTTCACACTCTTGGCCCGGGTGCGATCACTTAATCCGGCCTTGGATCGAACCGCCCGAGGTTTTATATAGTTGTTCATTTTCGTGTGACAGCATTTTGGCGCTAGAAGGAGGGGGCTTCCCGACCTGTTCAGCTGAAATCCCTTCTTTTCATCTTCTTCTTTTCTTCTGCAAACTCAACTTTCTCGAACTTGAGAAACGATGAGTAGCCAACCACCCGTACGTTCTGAGGGCGTTAACAACCCCGATAACGTCATTGGGACCAAGAAATACTTCTTGCGCTCCCGAGCGCATGGCGACGAAGAGTCGCTCCACGAAGAGAGCTTGACCCGCTCACCATCTCCATCTCCTGATAGCAGGGACGACCGCATCATGGAGTTGGAGGAGAGTATCCGCCAACTAAAGGCAAAGAACGCAAGGTACCACAACCGAATGGCTGCAAAGTCGAGTCGAGCATCGCTCCTCGAGTCAAGTCATTCTCCTCGAATCGAGCTTCGCTCCTTGAGTCGAGTCACACTCCTCGAGTCAAGCCTTGCTCTTCGAGACGAGCCACACTCCTCGAGTCGAGCCTTGTTCCTCGAGACGAGTCATTCTCCTCGAGTCGAGCCTCGCTCCTCGAGTCGAGTCATTCTCCTCGAGTCGAACCTTGCTCCTCGAGTCGAGTCATTCTCGTCGGATCGAGCCTTGCTCCTCGAGACAAGTCATTTTCCTCTAGTCGAGCTTCGCTCCTCGAGACAAGTCATTCTCCTCGAGTCGAGCCTTGCTCCTCGAGTCGAGTCATTCTCCTCGAGTCGAGCCTTGCTCCTCGAGTCGAGTCGCTCTCCTCGAATCGAGCTTCGCTCCTCGAACCGTGTCATATTCCTCAAGCCGAGCCATGCTCTTCGAGATGAGTCACACTCCTCGAGTCGAGCCTTGCTCCTCGAGTCGAATCGCTCTCCTCGAATCGAGCTTCGCTCCTCGAACCGAGTCATACTCCTCGAGCCGAGCCATGCTCTTCGAGACGAGTCACACTCCTCGAGTCGAGACTTGCTCCTCGAGTCGAGTCATTCTCTTCGAATCGAGCTCCGCTCCTCGAGTCGAGTCATTCTCCTCGAGTCGAGCCTTGTTCCTCGAGATGAGTCATTCTCCTCGAATCGAGCTTCGCTCCTTGAGTCGAATCACACTCCTCGAGTCGAGCCTTGCTTCTCGAATCGAGTCATACTCCTCAAGCCGAGCCATGCTCTTCGAGACGCGTCACACTCCTCGAGTCGAGCCTTGCTTCTCGAGACGAGTCATTCTCCTCGAATCGAGCTTCGCTCCTCGAGTCGAGCCTTAAAACTTTATGCACGAAGAGCCTCCGTCCGTGCCTCACGAGACGATTTACTTCACCAGCAAAGAGACCAAGCGAGTTGTGCATCCGCACATTGACGCAATAGTGCTCAAAGCCCAAGTGGCTAACAACTTGATGAAAAGAGTTCTCATCCACAACGGCAGTGTTGCCGACATAATTTTCAAGTCCACCTTAGAGCGCATGAAGCTCGGGGGGCTACGCCCAACTCCGACCCAAACGCCTCTATTCGGGTTCACTGGGGAGAGAGTCATGACCGGAGGCATCATCGATCTACCGGTCACCTTCGGGACTCCCGGAGGCATTGAAGTCGTTCACATGGTCCCATTCCTAGTGGTCGACCAAGAGTCCCCCTACAACGTAATCGTTGGGCGACCCACGTTGAACCGACTAAGGGCTATTACTTCTACATACCACCTACTGGTGAAGTTCCCTACCAAGGATGGAATCGGCATCATGGCGGGAGACCAATCCCAAGCCAAGAATATGCTACATCCAAGGAATCGATGGAAAGACCGCTAGAAAGACGGTTAACACGATCTCTCAACTTAGAGACCTCGTCAAGTTGACCAAGGTCCTCCGCGAAGTCCACGAAGACATCTGCATGACACCCAAGTGCAAGGTGCCAACGTCCTTATCCCAAACGGGGAGGGACCCCACAAAGTCTACCAAGTCATACATGACGAGACGCACCACATCAAATACACGGACACCGATCCGTCGCCTGTGCAATGCGGAACACTTGAGGCAGTACTACCAGTAGCCAACGCTTCCCTCCATTTTATTTCTTTGCATTCCAAAATTCAATAAGGCCTACGAGCCATGTTTTACGATTTCAAATTTTTGCAACATTAATAAAGTTCGAGGTTTTTCTTTCAAAATCCACTTTATCAAAGATTTTCAATCGTCAAAGATTACGCTTGTAAACCTAAAAAATCGGGGGGCTGGTGACATAGGCAATGGTAAGTACGCTCAAAATATTCAAGAAAGTACGCTCCACAAAAAGAAAGCACGCTCCACAAAAACAAAACACTCGAGCACAAACGGGAACGAGCGTTCAAACCAAGACGCCTTCGCGGCGCGCCGTAAGACATCCATGAGATGCAGCTGAAGATGCCTCCGCGGCGCGCCATAAGACATCCCAGAGATGCAGGCTGAAGACGCCTCCGCGGCGCGCCATAAGCCATCCCAGGGATGCAAGCTAAGTCGCCTCTGCTGCGCGCCATAAGCCATCCCTGAGATGCAGGCTAAGACGCCTCCGCGGCGCGCCGTAAGACATCCCCGCGATGCAGGCTAAGACGCCCCCGCGGCGCGCTGTAAGACATCCCCGAGATGCAGGCTAAAGCCGTCCCTCACGACGCAACTTAAGACGCCTACATGGCGCACGTAAGACGCGTAAAGGCGCAGCCCGTAAGACGCCTACATGGTGCAACCTAAGACGCCTACATGGCGCACGTAAGACGCGTAAAGGTGCAGCCCGTAAGACGCCTACATGGCGCAACCTAAGACGCCTACATGGCGCACGTAAGACGCGTAAAGGCGCAGCCCGTAAGACGCCTACATGGCGCAACTTAAGATGCCTACATGGCGCACGTAAGACGCGTAAAGGCGCAGCCCGTAAGACGCCTACATGGCGCAACCTAAGATGCCTACATGGCACACGTAATACGCGTAAAGGCGCAGCCCGTAAGACGCCTACATGGCGCAACCTAAGACGCCTACATGGTGCACGTAAGACGCGTAAAGGCGCAGCCCGTAAGACGCCTACATGGCGCAACCTAAGACGCCTACATGGTGCACGTAAGACGCGTAAAGGCGCAGCCCGTAAGACGCCTACATGGTGCAACCTAAGACGCCTACATGGCGCACGTAAGACGCGTAAAGGCGCAACCCGTAAGACGCCTACATGGCGCAACCTAAGACGCCTACATGGCGCACGTAAGATGCGTAAAGGCGCAACCCATAAGACGCCTACATGGCGTAACCTAAGACGCCTACATGGCGCACTTAAGACGCCTACATGGCGCAACCTAAGACGCCTACATGGCGCACTTAAGACGCCTACATGGCGCACGTAAGACGCCTACATGGCACAACCATAGCACACCTAAAACGCCTACATGGCGCAACCAAGATGCCTACATGGCTCATCTAAAACGCCTATACGGCACACCTAAGAAGCCTGCATGGTGCATCTAGGCCATCCCTCGCAATATGCCTAAGGTGCCTAAACGACGCACAAAACCGCTTCTCACGACGCGCTAAGAGTCGCCACAAAGCGTTGCATATGATGACTAAATCGCAACGCACCTGAACTGCCGTACAAGGCGCAGTTCATGCTGTCTACGCCATCGCCAACTAAACACGATCACACTCACCTTGGGAGAATCCCCGTTCCATGCGAGTTAATTGAAGCTGCTCGCAAAAACTCGCGAACCCCGCCTCCGAGCAAGAACCTCGCTCGGCCTGAACTAGCTGAGACTTCGCTCCTCGAGTCGAGTCATCCTCCTCGAGTCGAGCTTCGCTTCTCGAGTCGAGTCAGTCTCCTCGAGTTGAGCTTCGCTCCTCGAGTCAAGTCATTCTCCTCGAGTCGAGCTTCGCTCCTCGAGTCGAGTCAGTCTCATCGAGTTGAGCTTCGCTCCTCGAGTCAAGTCATTCTCCTCGAGTCGAGCTTCGCTCCTCGAGTCGAGTCATCCTGCTCGAGTCGAGCTTCGCTTCTCGAGTCGAGTCAGTCTCCTCGAGTCGAGCTTCGCTCCTTGAGTCGAGCTTCGCTCCTTGAGTCGGGTCAGTCTCATCGAGTCGAGCTTCGCTTCTTGAGTCGAGTCAGTCTCCTCGAGTTGAGCCTCGCTCCTCGAGTCGAGTCATCCTCCTTGAGCCGAGCTTCGCTCCTCGAGTCGAGCTTCGCTCCTCGAGTCGAGTCATTCTCCTCGAGTCGAGCTTCGCTCCTCGAGTCGAGTCAGTCTCCTCGAGTCGAGCCTCGCTCCTCGAGTCGAGTCATCCTCCTCGAGTAGAGCTTCGCTTCTCGAGTCGAGTCAGTCTCCTCGAGTTGAGCTTCGCTCCTCGAGTCAAGTCATTCTCCTCGAGTCGAGCTTCGCTCCTCGAGTCAAGTCAGTCTCATCGAGTTGAGCTTCGCTCCTCGAGTCAAGTCATTCTCCTCGAGTCGAGCTTCGTTCCTCGAGTCGAGTCATCCTCCTGGAGTCGAGCTTCGCTCCTCGAGTCGAGTCATCCTCCTCGAGTCGAGCTTCGCTTCTCGAGTCGAGTCAGTCTCCTCGAGTTGAGCTTCGCTCCTCGAGTCAAGTCATTCTCCTCGAGTCGAGCCTCGCTCCTCGAGTCGAGTCGTCCTTCTCGAGTCGAGCTTCGCTCCTTGAGTCAAGTCATTCTCCTCGAGTCGAGTTGTCCTCCTCGAGTCGAGCTTCGCTTCTCGAGTCGAGTCAGTCTCCTCGAGTTGAGCTTCGCTCCTCGAGTCAAGTCATTCTCCTCGAGTCGAGCTTCGCTCCTCGAGTCGAGTCAGTCTCATCTAGTCGAGCTTCGCTTCTCGAGTTGAGTCAGTCTCCTCGAGTTGATCTTCGCTCCTCGAGTCGAGTCATCCTCCTCGAGCCGAGCTTCGCTCCTCGAGTCGAGTCATCCTCCTCGAGTCGAGCTTCGCTCCTCGAGTCGAGTCATCCTCCTCGAGTCGAGCTTCGCTTCTCGAGTCGAGTCAGTCTCCTCGAGTTGAGCTTCGCTCCTCGAGTCGAGCCTCGCTCCTCGAGTCGAGTCGTCCTCCTCGAGTCGAGCTTCGCTCCTCGAGTCGAGTCAGTCTCATCGAGTTGAGCTTCGCTCCTCGAGTCAAGTCATTCTCCTCGAGTCGAGCTTCGCTCCTCGAGTCGAGTCATCCTCCTCGAGTCGAGCTTCGCTTCTCGAGTCGAGTCAGTCTCCTCGAGTCGAGCTTCGCTCCTTGAGTCAAGTCATTCTCCTCGAGTCGAGCTTCGCTCCTCGGGTCGAGTCATCCTCCTCGAGTCGAGCCTAGCCCCTCGAGTTGAGACTTGAGTCGGCTCCCCGAGTCGAGCCTAGCCCCTCGAGTTGAGACTTGAGTCAGTCTCCTCGACTCGAGCTTTGCTCCTCGAGTCGAGCCTTGAGTCAGTCTCCTCGAGTCGAGTTTCGCTCCTCGAGTCGAGCCTTGAGTCGTTCTCCTCGAGTCGAGTCCCGCTCCTCGAACAAACAGCTGGAGCAACCTTAAGAACATGTTAGCCAAAGCAGAGACCCGCGCTCGCGCCTGGGGAATAAAGGCCGATCTTCGGAACGCAGACGAAGAAGCGTCACCAAGGCGGGAATGGCGGATGCCCCGTGAGACCGACTTATGCTTGATGCGTGGTCAAACTTTTAGCGTTTATCCCCGAGCAGTCGAAGCCCTCCGGTGAGGCGGAGCCTTCTGCCAGGTGCCACTCCGTCTTGTCAAAGCATCAGCCCGCAACATCAACCTCCGTCTTCGAGACCTCGGAATGAGCACGCCTTTGCAAAATGCAAAAGTGCAGTCGCCTTCCAAGCTGGCCGAGACGGAAGCCATGATCTTGCTCTAATAAGTCACGATTACACAATCGTCGCCCGGCTAATCACCGTCGAGTCCCATGGACTCCGGATTGATGATATTATCAAACAAAATGCCATCGAAGAAAGACTTGGGCGTGACTTCGCCACAAGATCAACGAGCTGCGACATGCCGGTACACCTCTACACAAATGCGTGTCCCGCTTGCCCACGCATGTCCCCTTTGCTCCGGGACAAGAGCGATGGACGCAAACACGTCTGCCTCGCCCACGTCGAGCTACGTCTCCTATCCGCTTGGATCCTCCTCCACGTGTCGATCACACACTCGTGTCGAGAGAAACGGAAAAGCGAGAGAGAGCACTAGCATTCGCAAGAATATTCTCTATGTTCACAAAAGCTTCGCGACAGCGAAGCCCTGGGAGATAAACTTTCCTCAAACACCCGGCGGAAACAACTAAAAGTTCACCGCCCGGGGCCTCCCGAGCGATAAACTTGGGGGGCTAATGTTGTCGGTCGTTTTCGGAAAACCCGAGATGCCAAGAAGACACGCCGTTCAAAGGGCCGATGGTCAGGCCGGAGGTCCTGAAGAGCGGCAAGCCTTCTGTCACGAGTCGACTGACAAGTCCTCGTGCCAAATCCTCACGTTCCTCGAGTCGAGCCTCGGGTCGCTCCTCGAATCGAGCCTCAGGTCGCTCCTCGAGTCGAGCCTTGAGTTGTTCCTCGAGTCGAGCCTCAGGTCGCTCCTCAAGTCGAGCCTTGAGTTGTTCCTCGAGTCGAGCCACTCTTGTCGAGTAGAAACCTTCATATTTCGCATGGCAAGAATGGTATTCGAAGACCCCTAAAGGCCCGCAAGAGTCCGGCAAGACGAGCCATTCGCCGCGCGCACAGCAAGCTGCGCCGGCCAGCCGCGCAGCAAGCAGCGCGCCGCGCCATCAAGACAGCGCGCCGCGCCAGGCAGGCGCGCGCCGCGCCAAGATGCGCCCACGCCGCGCGCTCCATGCGCCGCGCACCCGCGCGCCGCGCCAGATGACTCACGCGCCGCGCCCCCTGCGCCGCGCGCTGCGCCCCGCGCGTTGTGCGCCGCTCTTTGTGCGCCGCGCGCGCCGTGCGCCTCCGCTTGATGCCACATGCGTTCCTAGTCCCACATGGACGAAAAAGAAGCCTTCTAAGGCCCCCAAACAACTATAAATACCCCCTCTCATTGAGGGGAAAGCCATCCCATTCTTTCTCAAGGAAATTGAGACTTCTCTCTGCTTCTCTGGATGCCATCCTTGGCCTGAAGCGGATTCTCCTCGATTTCTCGTTCTCAGATATTCTGAAGTGCTTTCCGGGGACTCCCGAGTGCCGCCTCTCTTGATCGAACGAGTAATCTCGAGCCCACGAGTGCTCTAACGGTTTTCTACTGAAAATCGCCTACGCGTCTAGCACCCTAGACGCGTCCGCCATTTCTGACAAGAAATCGCCTACGCGTCCGACATTTCTGACTAGGAATCGCCTACGCGTCCGGAATCTCCGCCACAACAAGGAACTCTTGACTTAGAGTCTCCCACGTCTCCAAAAGAGAGAAAACACACATTCTCTCTCGCATACGCGATCTCCGAAGTTCTGAGACGCTGCCGAGGACTCCTCGCGCCCCGTCTCCTTCGTTGAGCACGCCTCTCGACCAAGGCTCCGCGCCTCATACTGCGTCCTACACGCTTGAACTACGTTCTGACCTGATCCCACACACGGGTACGTAGGCAGTAGACACCCAAGGCACGGTCACTCCTCCTCCTCACCCCCTACCTCTCCCGAGGGGCGGGTTGATCGGAGAAAACCCTAGCTCGAGACTATCGAGTTCACACTCTTGGCCCGGGTGCGATCACTTGGTCCGGCCTTGGATCGAACCGCCCAAGGTTTTAAATAGTTGTTCATTTTCGTGCGACAATAGCCGAGAACTTCCGAAAGCTGTCGACATGCGAAGGCCTCGACCCGGGAAGGGAGCGACCGTTAGGGGTCTGAGCTCCTATGCTCATCCTCTTTCTGTTGTCAATGGTGTCCACAAGAAGAGTAGTAGTGTCTATTTATGTACATTTGATGTCATATAGTCTTACGAAGACTCTTGCTTGTTCATTAATATAAAGTTGAAACGTTCATTCATTCTTTCTTTGTTTGAAGCTTTATGATAAACCCTTAGTCTTTTAGTCCATAAACATACTTAACAACTTACGATGAGACAAATGTAGATTTGCATGAACAAACTCTTCGTAGTTTGCTTAAAACGATATATTCGCAATCTTAGGGTCAAAGGACTATTGACCTCAGTACGATTGTTAGAAGAGTCTATGATGTCTGGTTATGAGGCATTGAGAGTTGGAGACTCTATAGTTCTTCTAGGTATCTTCCGAAGGTACTGAATTGACCAGTGCACTTCTAGAGACAAGATAAGAACAAACCATTTAACCTCTTATGTCTCGAAGTGACTATGTATGAATTGCATCATGCTTACCTTAATCCTGAAATGAGACATGCCATTTCACAGCTTACGTATTCTCATTTGAGAAAGTCAGAGTTCGGACTCACTATGTGATTCCGAACAGGGCCTATTGGTGAAGTACTAAGTTCTGAGAATGTCATGAGTAACTTTGTGAAGTTCTCATAGATATGGAATTCATGTACAAGATTGCTGAAATGCAATGTATGTCACCTCATGCTTTGTTCCTTGTAGTGTGAATAAATGAACTGGCCAGTGTCCAAATTGAGTCCTGACTCTTTTGGATGAAACAATGTGACTTGTTAGCTCCTCGTCAATACATTGTTTCTAACTTATTCACAAGCGACAAAGGAGTTGAGGAAATAACAGCTAGTAGGGTAAAATTGTAATTTAGTAAATCCCGACTAGCTGATGACATTCATGAAGGGTAAACATAGATAATATTCAGTGGATCCGCTCATCATAATTAGGTTGAATTCTTGAGTAGAAAATAAATTCATTTGAACCGATAGATTTTCAGTGTCAACTCTTTAGTGGAGTCAGTTGGCATTAAGCTAAACTTGGAAAAGGTTTGTGAACTTTTGAGTCAAAGTGTTTAGCTCAAGCTTTGTTCATTTGGGTCCATGAGGTCACTGTCACGAATCACATCGATTAGGAATAGTTAAACTGGAAGCTAAGTCAAAACAAAAACGAAAATAGTCAAAAGGGTATTTTTGTCTTATGAGACAAATGATGAAATGAATGTCAATAAATTTTTTGACAAGTTCATTTGATGACTTAATGTCACTCGGCCATGACTTGATCATTGGGCCTTGTGAATTAATTTCATTTCATAAGAATTTTATTGAAAATTCTTAATGGGCTTTTTTCATGTTGTTATGAACAAATGGAAAAGCTTCTAGAAGCCTTTTCTAGATGGTATAGGCGCCCAACATACCCATAGGTAGAGAGAATATTTTGTGCATAAATGTATCAAGATACTTGCCAAAAGAAAAAGTGGAAACAAATTTACTATGCTTGCCATAAGGAAATTCGGCCAACTAAGGCAAGGAGAGAGCAAAACATAAAAGGAAAGACATCCATGAGCCTTCTAGATGCTCTATGGCCGTGTGAATCAAAGAGGCAATGGGCAATATTGTGCTCATGAATATGTGATATTCTATAGAAGAGAAAACTACCTTATTGAAGGTAAAGCCTCTCCTATAAATAGGAGCCTCATTCCACACATTTCATTCATCCAAGTTTAAGAGATTTGAGAGACTCTCTCTCTAGAACTTTGGCCGCCCCTTCCTCTCTCTCTCTAGTTTATTTTCGATTTTTGTTTTGGCACCTAGGTCCTCATTTGACCTAGAGTTTAGCTCTGCGACTTCAAGACTCGTTCTTAAGTCATAGTGTTTAAAAGTGCCCACTCACTGATAATAGTTTTTAATTACATGTACTTGCTCTTTGTCTAGGTTAGTAAAAAACCGTTTTTACTTGAAAAGAAAATTTTTAAAATTCCGCCGCTTACCGAAGCGTTAATTATTTTCTTAAACCCTAGATCGATTCCAACAAATGGTATCAGAGCTATGGTCAAAGATTAGCATGTACATGTATTTAAAAATATTAGCTTGAAAATCGTTTTCGAAAGTTTACTAATTTTGTGACAAGTTAGAATTGTTGTCTTAGATTTTTTTTTAATTTATTGCTCATGCCTTTAAATTAAAAATCATGTTGATTTTCTATGAGTTTGGGATGTTTTTAAAACACATTAGAATCAGTTCTAAAAGTTTTTAATTTTTTATATTGAAAAACGTGTTTTAAAGGTTTGAGAAATTTCGAGTAAAATTTTGTGACTAGTTATATTGTCTTGCTAGTTTCTTTTATTTACTTGAATCGTTTTATGCATGTTGTTATTTCTTTTATGTCTTGTTATTACCTTGCTAATAAAACACAAATAAAAGCTTTAATAACCTTCATAAAACGTTCCGTTACACTCGATTCTTTTTCGCACCTAAAAAGGACCAAGCTTTAATTATTTCTTTTTCTTCGAGCTGAAGTAAACCCGCATTAAAAGTGGCATAACTCTCTGCTCGGAAATCAAAATTTAATGATTCTTAAATCAAATTTTACTCCGAGGTGCGCGGCTGTGCTGAAACTCCAGTTTTTTAGAAATCCGGATTTTCAAACCCCACTACCATGAGTTATAGAACTCTAATGAGAAAATTTTCTTGAGCAAAAATGTTTTTCATATGATTATAAACATGATGTGTAAGATTAAAATGTTTTGATTTTTGAATGTTTAATTGAAATTGAGTTTTTACAAAACTAGTTTGAATTTTGAAAAACCGTTTTCACTTTCAAACTTGAAAAATATTTTGTCATCCAAATCAAATAAGTTTTCAAAACTATATCTATATCACATATGTTCAAAATCTATATGCTCTTGAAAATTTGAGTGGGAGGTCTCTTTGTAGACAAGCCGAAAAATAAAAAGATGTGTAATCTCAAACTTTCAAGTGTTCGTATGAGTTGAAGTTCACACTTCCCTCATGCATTTTCCCGAAATAGAAAATAGGAAAAGATCGAGTATGTACCTTGTGCCTTTATGCACAAATACTGCTCTGAACATGTCGATCTAGGATTCTCTTCTAATTATCCGCTCTGTCGCTCTTTAACTAGGAAATCTATTTCCGAACTTATAAGAGTCGATGAACCAACTCCAAAAACTAAGTGGGAGGGTTATACTTGTTGTTTGTAACCCACGATCCCCAACACTAATGAAAGAAGCAATTAACGTGGGACTAAGAGCCGCTCTTGCTTCGATCATTGCTCAATGAGCTACGTCCGAGAGTGAGACGATGATGACAAGGCCTCCCCTTGGGGGATTGTTTTTCAAAGTTGATCTTTTGGACTAAGTGGTTGGTTGCACACTTAGGCTCAATCCCTAGTAATCCTCCCTTGAGGCTCTGCGAAAGGATGTGAGTGATCAAACTAATTTAAAAGGTGGCTAGTCAAAATAGATGTATTGACATCTTGGCTAAGCATTAATGATGTGTCATTTAATTATAAATGGAGATTTTTTGCGGCCTTCTCTTGAGGGAGTAAATTATCGTTTGGTTTATAACACCTTTGGATTTTATAAAAGTCTTAATAAAACTTAAATCCTAAACCAAAGACTAATCATAAACTTGTTTCAACTTTTATAGGCAATATGTCTCTCAACCCTCTCTCAACCATTCTTTCCTCGAATAAACTCGAAGGCGACAATTACGTCGACTGGAAACGTAACCTCGACATAGTCCTTACTGTCGACAAGCAAAAATGGGTTCTCACCACCCCCTGTCCTCAAACGAATGAAGATTCGACGCAAGAGGAAAAAGACGCCCTGGCGGCCTGGCTTCGATCCGATGAGATTGCGAGGTGCTATATTTTGGCATCGATGAACAATGTGTTGCAACAACAACATCATGATTACGAAACTGCCACCGATATGCTCTACAATCTCCATGAGATGTTTGGAGGGCAAGGACGTCAAGCTAGGCAACAAGCGGTCCGACAATTCATGAACTGTCGTATGAAGGCTGGAACTCCCGTTAGAGATCATATGATGCTGATCATTAGCTATCTAAACGAAATGGAGATCCTTGGATCCGAGATTGATGGGGAGACTAAAATAGATATGATCTTGGAAACTCTCACTACAACATTTACAACATTTACCGATGATTTATTTCGTCGGTAATAACCCTAAAATCGTCGCTAAATGTATTTAGCGACGATCTTAGCGACGATAAAATCGTCGCTAATTCTCCGGGCCTAAATATATTTAGCGACGATTTAATCGTCGGTAAATATTTAGCGACGATATTAGCGACGATAAAGTCGTCCCTAAATATTGTGACGAGAAGTTTTTTTTCATTTTGAAACAGACAATTAGCGACGAATTTGTCGTCGCTAATTACCGCGGGAAAAAATCCCGCGTCAATTAGCGACGACAAAGTCGTCGCTAAATGTTGTGACGAGAAGTTTTTTTCGTTGTGAAACAGATAATTAGCGACGACTTTGTCGTCGCTAATTGGCGCGGGAAAAATTCCCGCGTGAATTAGCGACGACAAAGTCGTCGCTAAAACGTTGTGTGGAATAATAATTAGCGACGATTTTATCGTCGCTAATTATTATTATTAAAAAAAAATTTTCGTCGTTAATTATTCATTTTTTACGGTTTTTTGGTTGTGAAATTCTAAAATGAAAAATCAAATAAAAACTAAATTATATTATCCAAATCAACAACTATATAAAATCCGGTTACGTACGTTTTCGGTTATCGAGAAATATGTAAATAATAAATACACAAAGCAACTAATTAACCACTAGACGCGACGTTTGCTTTGTCGTCCCGCCGCTCGTTTTCCCCCTCCTCGACGAGAAACGCTCTTCTGCTGGCGCTGAAGTTCTGCAGGCTGCGGCGTCGGAGTAGACTGACTTGGTCCGCCAGGCGTTGTCTGCTGGCTAGCGTCGGGAGTCCTCTGCTGGCCGCCCGTCGGAGTGTGGAAACCGGGCGTCGGAGTGTGGACGCCGGCCGTCGGAGTCTGCTGGCTGTGTGATGACGGAGCGTGTTGCGAACTCTGCGGAAATTGAGGCATAAACGAGCTCAGGTTGAGGCCGGGCACCTGACTCTGTATTGCCTCGGCGAACGAGGCGATGGTCGACGTGAACACCTCCTGGGAGATATATCCTGGATGCGACGTCCCAGCCTCCGAACTACCGTAGACTTCGGCGACTTCAGCCGCCATCCGTGCTCCCTGTGGCACCAAACGTCCGACGCCGGTCAAGTGATCAGACCGCGAACCCATAATATCGCGGATTGCCTACTGCTCTAGGACGGAAATATCGACGTCCGCTCCTTGTTGCTCAGCCTCCGCTCGCAACGTGTTGAATCTATCGACCAGTCGATCCTGATATAATTAACTAGTTAGTATCTATTAATCGAAAAATAAGAAAAATAAATGTAAACTTACATAACGTGCGGAGGCTTCAGGAGTCAGCCACTCGGACTTGTCGGACTGATGTTGGCGCTTGTAGTTCGCAAACAAGATCTCGAAAGCGCCTGTCTCGGCGCTCTTCTGCATGTAAACAAAACTTCAAGTGTTAGATAATTTTAACGATTTGATGTATCATATAAACATAAAACTTACGTTTTTCATGCGGTGGGTCGAGAACCCAATCGTCCCCTGTCGAGTCTTCGTCTTCTTTTTCGCGCGATTCGCCTTATTCTTCGCTTGTATAGCCTGTTGTAATATAAGTAACCGTACACGTAAATAACAAATCGTTTAATAAACATTCGATTAACGTAAATGATTCGATATTACCTTAAATTCATCGCTCATATATCGTTGTATCAGCGTCTTCCATTCGGTGTCGATCTTAACGGTCTTCGGTTTCAGCGACCGCGCCACCTGTACGCTGCTTTTGCAGTCGATGTCGAACCACGACCGCAATGTATGCCTCCAATTGCGAAGACGAGTCTTCGCGTCTCGAATGATTGCCGCATCGACAATCGTCTTCTTCTTCCCGGTTGCATCACCATCGACTCGAATGTCGTACTTGTCTCGAATCGCTGCTCGGATCTCGGCCTCCTTCGCCGGCCCCACGTTCGCAGTCGTCCACCTTGGGACCGTAGGCGAGATCTTGTCTCGGACGACCAAACCGAGCGGGTTCGCGAACGTCGCGAGATCCGGATCCATCTCGCGCTCTGGCTGCAAGAACGACTGAAAGTCCTCGTTATAAATAACGACTTCCTTCACCCCGGGGCGCCGTGCACGCTCAGATCGAAGCCCGACCGTCGGCCCACGCACGGCCATTTCGATATCCTCGTCTTCTTCTTCAACGCCATCACGTACGGGCGCCGACTGGAAATAATTCGGGAGATGGGCTAAGAAGTCATCCCCGCCTCCGCTGCCTCCAGCTCCTGTAGCCGCAGCCATCTGAAATTCAAAACAAAATTTATTTAGTTATGCATTCTTAATGATTTAAATCAGTTAATTTAGTAAGTAAATGAAAAACGTTATATACTATCAATCATCGTCGTCTGACAAATCATCTTCTTCCATCAAATCTTCGTCCTCAGTTTCTTCGTCATCGATAAACTCTTCTTCTTCAATATTTTCCAACAAGTTCACTGCGTCGTTGCTCACGGGCTCTGGTATCGCAGACTGATGACGCGTTGACAGTGAATCTAAATCGAACGGTTCTACTGACAACTGAACTGAAGACGAAGATTGACCAAGAATGAGGTCAATATCAGGAAGATCCCACACATTTCTATCGACCACATACTGTACGATAAACTCATGTCACCAAATGGGTTGAAACCATCGGCGGCAAGTCCAAGCCGGACGTTCCTCGGTTCTGCCGCAAACATGGGATATTTTCGATCGATCTCCTTCCACGTTGCTCCGTCTGCAGGATGTCGCAGTACACCATCCTCTTTAATGCGTTCATTCTCGTGCCACTGCATCTCTAGAGCTGTGTGCCGACTCGCGTACAGTCGCTTAAGTCGATCTTTCAGTGGAAAGTAGCGCAACACTTTATGCGCTACTTTTTT
The DNA here is from genome assembly GCF_054948205.1 of Urtica dioica subsp. dioica. Lineage (NCBI taxonomy): Eukaryota > Viridiplantae > Streptophyta > Magnoliopsida > Rosales > Urticaceae > Urtica > Urtica dioica. Next base: position 21,734,792 of record NC_142760.1, on the reverse strand, counting down.
TCCACCGTCTTTCTTCAGCCACCGGCTCTCATTACAAACTGGACACTCGTCTAGATTGGCGTTGTCCTTCCAAAACAACGCGCAATCGTGTTTGCAGACGTGAATCGACTCGTAACCCATACCAAATCGACGCAATTTCGCCTTTGCTTCATAGTGTGACTCTGGAATCGTGTTGCCGATCGGATGAGATTTTTTCAATACTTTCAGTAGCTGATCAAACGACTTATTCAATTCCTATTTGGATAACTCGTCGCTTAAATACTCTGTACTCCGTCTGATACTGCATTACGTCATCTTCTTCCTCCCCGTGAAAGTTCCACCTCGTGTAATTCCTCTTAAATCCTCTGATAAAGAGATGATTCTCTATATCAGGAATTTTTTGCATCAACACGTTGTTACACCTCTTGCATGGACACTTAACTCGTCCTTCGACATTTACGTGTTGTCGGGCCATTGCCATGAACTCTGTCATGCCAGCCGCAAACTCAACGCTTAAACGTTGGTCCTCGATTATCCAATTCCTATTTGGATAACTCATTTTACCTATAGATTGAACATTTCAAAATTTAGTAGTTTTCGGATTTTATTTTATAATTTCACGATCGATCCTACCGAAATTTCGGCAGAACCTCCCCTATAAACTTAACAACCCGGTATCAAGCCTTTAACTTTAAAACCTGCATAGAAACATCCTAAAACTAACAATAAATCCAACCTCAGTGGTTCGATTATTAAAATTCATAATCCATCACATTTTTAATCATTTCTAACAACAATTAAATACAATTCCATTTAATTTACATAAACTAACTAATTGTTTTTACATAATTTTACCAAATATAAAATTTATAACAAATATATAATTCATTTATAATTTATAAAATTTATAACAAATATTTATAATTCATTTATAATTTATAAAATTTATATTTGGTATAACAAATATATAATTCTAAAAATATAAATTATAACAAATTTATAAACTAAAAATATATAATTCATTTATAACTAATTTATAATTATATAACTAAATAAATTATATTAGTTATATATAACAAACATTTATAACTAAAAATATATAATTCATTTATAACTAATTTATAACAAATATATAACTAAAGTTTATAATCCTATAACTAATTAGAATAAATTTATAACTAAAGTTTATAATCCTATATATATTAATCATATATAACTAATATATAACTAATATATAAATTAATTTATAACTAATATATATTAATCATATAACTAACTAATATATATATATATATATATATATATATATATATATATAGTTTTAAAAAAAAAACTTACCGATCGGACAAAGAGGGAGAGCGCGCGCGGCCAGAGAAGGGTAGCGGCGTCGGCGTCGGTGGTGGAGCGGCGTCGGTGGTGGAGCGGCGTCGGCGTCGGCGGCGGAGCGGCGGAGGAGCGGCGGAGGAGGAGCTGTAATGGGTGAGAGAGACTTTAGGAGAGAGATGTGAGGAGAGAGAGAGAAGTAGTGAGGAGAGAGACTTACCGGCGAGGCACACGGTGGAGGAGCGTCGGCGGCACACGGCGGACGAGGCACACGGCGGAGGAGGGAGAAAGTAGAGAGAGAAATGGAAGTTTTAGGGTTTCTGAGCGAATGGGGAAGCTGGGTCGCGATCTGGTATTTAAAGACATTTACCGACGATTTTATCGTCGCTAAATGATTTCAGTTCGTCGCTAAATGAACTTAAGTTAACCAGACATTTAGCGACGATTAAATCGTCGCTATTAGTAAATTTCACACATTTGGCGACGATAAAATCGTCGCTAAATATTTTCGTCTTAATTAAATTGGAGGGATTTTTCCCTCTTTAAAATTCGAAATTAATTCAACATTTTTAGCGACGATATTTTCGTCGCTAAATGAATTTTGAAATAATTAGCGACGAATTTATCGTCGCTAATTATTTTCCCGCGAACTTAGCGACGACAAAAAAGAATTAGCGACGATAAAGTCGTCGCTAATTATCTTTGCCGCCAAACTTTAATATTTTTCGCACCAAAGAATTAGCGACGATAATATCGTCGCTAAAAGGGTTATTAGCGACGATTTATTAGCGACGACAGAATCGTCGCTAATAGTTTCGTCGCTAAATGTGTTATTTCTTGTAGTGTCTCCCCGAAACCTTTGATACCTTCAAGTTGAATTATTCCATGAACAAGCTAGAGTACACTGTTACCGAGCTCATGAAGGAACTTCAAACCGCTGAGGCACTCACTAAGAAAAAGAGGGCTCAAGGAGAAGTACATGCTACTGCCTCCACCTCTGGATCTAAGAAGAGACCTCGCAATGCCGAGAAGAAGAACCAACCTAAGGTTCAAACGAAGAAGAAGGCGCCAAAGGCTCCAAAGGTGGACAAGTCTAAAGACAAGTGCCACCACTGCAATGAGCCTAGTCACTGGCGTAGGAACTGTCCTGCCTACCTCAAAACCAAAGTAGAAGGTATTGTACTTGTTACTGAAGCTTGTTTAGTAGCTGATAATGTATCCTCGTGGATTATTGACTCCGCTGCTACTAACCATATTTGCTGCTCCTTGACTGGTTTAAGGAAAAGCAAAAGCTTAGAGGATGGCGACTTCTGCTTCAAGTGGGGTGATGGGAGCGTGGTGTCTGCGAAGGCTGTGGGATCCGTGACGCTATCTTTTGAAGATCAAACTTTAAATTTGAATAATGTTTATTATGTTCCTTCCTTTGGGAAAAACCTAATATCTGTTGCTCAACTTTTCGAGCAAGATTATTATTTAAAGTTTATAAAGAATGGAATTCGTATTTCTTTTTCTAATTCTTTTGTCACTGATGCATGTATGAAGGATGGTCTTTTTTACATTTATCCCACTCAACCTTCCATCTTAGACACCAAAATAGATAATGATCTAATTAGGGAGCCAAAGAGGATCAAACTTTCTGAATCCTCCGATCTAACAAAATCAACATACCTATGGCACTTAAGACTTGGTCATATCAGTCTAGATAGGATTAAGAGACTTGTGAGGGATGGTCCACTCCAAGCCTCTGCAATAGGTTCACTAACTACTTGTGAATCCTGCATAGAAGGAAAAATGACTAAGCGACCTTTCTCCGATAAGGGTCGAAGAGCCATTGAGTTGCTGGAACTAGTACATTCTGATGTATGTGGTCCGCTCAACCAACAGGAACGTGGAGGATACGAATACTTCGTTACCTTCACCGATGATTACTCGCGATATGGGTTTGTCTATTTACTCAAACACAAATCCGAGACCTTTAACGTATTTAAGGTCTTTAGGGCTTTAGTGGAAAAGCAAACTGGAAAAGTGATCAAAACCCTTCGATCTGATCGAGGTGGTGAGTATATGTCTGGAGAGTTCGATGACTATCTTAAAGAAGAAGGTATCGCTTCTCAGCTTACCGCACCTGGCACACCTCAACAAAACGGAGTGTCCGAGAGAAGGAACCGACCTCTTATGGAGATGGTTAGATCAATGATGAGTTACTCATCACTCCCTCCTTCCTTTTGGGGATATGCCCTCGAAACAGCCGCCTATATTCTGAACCAAGTTCCATCCAAAACGGTTCCTAGTACTCCTTATGAACGATGGACTGGCCGTAAAGTGAATCTTGGCCGCATCAAAATTTAGGGTTGCCCTGCACACGTGTTGAGGCAAAAGACTAGCAAGTTGGCTAGTAGGTCAGAATTGTGTCTGTTTGTGGGATATCCAAAGGAAACCAAAGGTTTTACTTTCTATAGTCCCGAGGACGATAAGACTTTCGTTAGCACGAATGCTCGTTACCTTGAGGAGGACTTTATGAAAGATGCAAAACCTAGAAGCAAAATTGTGCTTGAAGAAAAGTTGGGTGAGGAAGCTTCTACCTCATCTGTAAGAACTGTTCTTACCCCAACTGAAACACAACCTAACTCATCAGAATCTCGTCAAGTGGTACTTCGACGTAGTGGGAGGGCTACTCAAAAGCCTGACAGGTACATGTCTTATGGAGACTCTCTTGTAGCTGTCTCTGACATGGATGATCCTGTTTCCTATAGCCAAGCGATGGCTTGTTCTGAATCAAACCTTTGGCTTGACGCCATGAAAGTTGAAATGCACTCGATGTATGTCAACAAAGTCTGGAAACTTGTAGACCTTCCTGAAGGGATTAAACTCGTAGGGTGTAAGTGGATATACAAGAAGAAAAGGGGTCCTGATGGGAACGTCGAGACGTTCAAAGCACGACTTGTGGCGAAGGGTTATACCCAACAAGAAGGGATTTACTATGAAGAAACCTTCTCGCCAGTCGCGATGCTTAAATCCATCCGCATACTCCTATCCATAGTTGCAGCTCTCGACTATGAGATCTGGCAAATGGATGTCAAGACAGCCTTTCTGAATGGCAATCTTGACGAGCGCATTTACATGGCTCAACCAGACGGTTTCGTGGAAGAAGGTCAAGAGACCAAGGTTTGTGAGTTGCTTAAGTCCATTTATGGACTAAAGCAAGCATCTAGGTCATGGAATATTAGATTCGATGAAACTGTAAAGAGCTTCGGCTTTGAACAGTCAATAGATGAGCCTTGTGTTTACAAGTTAATACACGAAGGCAAAGTTGTGTTTTTGGTGCTATATGTCGATGATATACTACTCATTGGTAATGACGTGGGTAAGTTATCTGAGGTTAAGGTCTGGCTGGCAAAGCAATTCGATATGAAGGATCTAGGAGAAGCCGCGTGTTGTCGCACGAAAATGAACAACTATTTAAAACCACGGGCGGTTCGATCCAAGGCCGGACCAAGTGATCGCACCCGGGCCAAGAGTGGGAACTCGATAGTCTCGAGCTAGGGTTTTCTCCGATCAACCCGCCTCTCGGGAGAGGTAGGGGGTGAGGAGGAGGAGTGACCGTGCCTTGGTTGTCGGCTGCCTACGTACCCGTGTGTGGGATCAGGTCAGAACGTAGTTCAAGCGTGTAGGACGCAGTATGAGGCGCGGAGCCTTGGTGGAGAGGCGTGCTCAACGAAGGAGACGAGGCACGGAGGAGTCCTCGGCGACGTCTCAGAACTTCGGAGATCGCGTATGCGAGAGAGAATGTGTGTTTTCTCTCTTTTGGAGACGTGGAAGACTCTAAGTCAAGAGTGTCTTGTTGTGGCGGAGATTCCGGACGCGTAGGTGATTCCTAGTTAGAAATGCCGGACGCGTAGGCGATTTCTTGTCAGAAATGGTGGACGCGTCTAGGGGGCTAGACGCGTAGGCGATTTTCAGTAGAAAACCGTTAGAGCACTCGTGGGCTCAAGATTAATCACTCGATCAAGAGAGGCGGCACTCGGGAGTCCCCGGAAAGCGCTTCAGAATCTCCGAGAGCGAGAAATCGTGGAGAATCCGCTTCAGGCCAAGGATGGCATCTAGAGAAGCGGAGAGAAGTCTCAAGTTCCTTGAGAAAGAATGGGATGGATTTCCCCTCAATGGGAGGGGGTATTTATAGGTGTTTGGGGGCCTTAGAAGGCTTCTTTTTCGTCCATGTGGGACTAGGAACGCATGTGGCATCAAGTGGAGGCGCACGGCGCGCGCGGCGCGCGGCGCAGGGGGCGCGGCGCGCGGGTCACCGGGCGCGGCGCGGGATGCGCGGCGCAGGACGCGCGGCGCAGGGTGCCTTGACTGGCACGGCGCGCTGCCTGGCCGGCGCGGCGCGCTGCTTGCTGCCCGGCTGGCCGGCGCAGCGCGTTGTGTGCGTAGAGGGCGGCTCGTCTTGCCGGGCTCTTGCGGGCCTTCGAATACCATTCTTGCCACATGAAATATGAAGGTTTCTACTTGGCGAGAGTGACTCGATTCGAGGAGCGACTCGAGGCTCGACTCGAGGAGTGAAGCTCGACTCGAGGAGACCGACTCGAGGCTCGACTCGAGGAACAACCCAAGGCTCGACTCGAGGAACGACTCGGGGCTCGACTCGAGGGGCATGAGGATTTGGCACGAGGACTTGTCAGTCGACTCGTGAGAGAAGGCTCGCCGCTCTTTAGGACCTCCGGCCTGACCATCGGCCCTTTGAATGGCGTGTCTTCTTGGCGTCTCGGGTTTTCCGAAAACGACCGACAACATTAGCCCCCCAAGTTCATTGCTCGGGAGGCCCCGGGCGGTGAACTTTTAGTTGTTTCCGCCGGGTGTTTGAGGAAAATATACTTTCCAGAGCTTCACTGTTGCGAAGCCTTTGTGATTATAAAGAATACTCTCACAATTGCTAGTGCTCTCTCTCGCTTTTCCGTCTCTCTCGACACGAGTGTGTGATGTACACGTGGAGGAGGATCCAAGCGGATAGGAGGCGTAGCTCAACGTGGGCGAGGCGAACGCGCTTGCGTTCGTCGCTCTAGCCCCGGAGCAAATGGGATATGCATGCGCAAGTGGGGCGTGCATTTATGTAGAGGCGTGCCGGCGTGTCGCGGCTTATTGATCTTTGGGCGAGGTCATGCCCAAGTCTATCTTCGATGGCGTTTTGTTTGATGATATCATCAACCCGGAGTCCATGGGACTCGACGGTGACTAGCAGGGTGACAATTGTGTAATCGTGACCTATTAGGGGAAGATCATGGCTTCCGTCTCGGCCAGCTTGGAAGGCGACTGCACTTTTGCATTTTGCAAAGGCGTGCTCATTCCGAGGTCTCGAAGATGGAGGTTGATGCTGCGGGCTGATGCTTCGAGAAGACGGAGCGGCACCTGGCGGAAGGCTCTGCCGCACCGGAGGGCTTCGACTGCTCGGGGATAAACGCTAAAAGTTTGACCACGCATCAAGCATAAGTCGGCCTCACGGGGCATCCGCCATTCCCGCCTTGGTGACGCTTCTTCGTCTGCGTTCGGAAGATCGGCCCTTATTCCCCAGGCGCGAGCGCGGGTCTCTACCTTGGCTGACCTGTTCTTCAGGTCGCTCCAGGCGTTTGTTCGAGGAGTGGGACTCGACTCGAGGAGACTGACTCAAGGCTCGATTCGAGGAGCGAAGCTCGACTCGAGGAGACTGACTCAAGGCTCGACTCGAGGAGCGAAGCTCGACTTGAGGAGACTGAATCAAGTCTCAACTCAAGGAGCGAAGCTCAACTCGGGGAGCCGACTCGAGTCTCAACTCGAGGGGCTAGGCTCGACTCGGGGAGCCGACTCAAGTCTCAACTCGAGGGGCTAGACTCGACTCAAGGAGACTGGCTGGACATTAAGGAATATGACTCCACTCGAGGAGCGATGCTCGACTCGAGGAGTATAACTCGATTCGAGGAGCAAGACTCAACTCGGGGAGAATGACTTGATGAGTGATGCTCGACTCGAGAGGGATGACTCGAGGAGAGTGACTCGACTCGAGGAGCATGGCTCGACTCGAGGAGGGCGTGACTCGACTTGAGGAGGATGTCCTGACTCGAGGAGCAAGGCTCGATTCAAGGAGAGCGGCTCGACTTTAAGGAGTGATGCTCGACTCAAGGAGAATGGCTCAACTCAAGGAGCGAAGCTCGACTCGAGGAGGATGACTCGTCTCGAGGATCAGAGCTCGACTCGAGGAGAATGGCTCGATTTGAGGAGCAAGGCTCGACTCGAGGAGAGTGACTCGACTCGGGGAGCGAGGCTCGACTCAAGGGGAATGACTCGACTCGAGGAGCGAAGCTTGACTCGAGGAGAATGACTCGACTCAAGGAGCGAAGTTCGACTCGAGGAGAATGGTGCGATTTGAGGAGCAAGGCTCGACTCGAAGAGAATGACTCAACTCAAGGAGCGAGGCTCGACTCAAAGGGAATTACTTGACTCGGGGAGCGAAGCTCGACTCGAGGAGAGTGACTTGACTCGAGGAGCATGACTCGACTCGAGGAGCGAAGTCTTAGCTAGTTCAGGCTGAGCGAGGTTCTTGCTCAGAGGCGGGGCTCGCGAGTTTTTGCGAGCAGCTTCAATTAACTCGTATGGAACGGGGATTCTCCCACGGTGATCGTGTTTAGTTGGCGATGGCGAAGATGGCATGAACTGCGCCTCGTACGGCGGTTCAGGTGCGTTGCGATTTAGTCATCATATGCAACACCTCGTGGCGACTCAGAGTGCGTTGTGAGAGACGGTTTTGTGCGTCGTTTAGGTGTCTTAGGCTGCGCAATGTAGGCGTCTTAAGTGCGCCATGTAGGCGTCTTAGGTTGCGCCATGTAGGCGTCTTACGTGCGCCATGTAGGCGTCTTAAGTGCGCCATGTAGGCGTCTTACGTGCGCCATGTAGGCGTCTTAAGTGCGCCATGTAGGCGTCTTAGGTTGCGCCATGTAGGCGTCTTACGGGCTGCGCCTTTACGCGTCTTACGTGCGCCATGTAGGCGTCTTAGGTTGCGCCATGTAGGCGTCTTAGGTTGCGCCATGTAGGCGTCTTACAGGCTGCGCCTTTACGCGTCTTACGTGCGCCATGTAGGCGTCTTAGGTTGCGCCATGTAGGCGTCTTACGGGCTGCGCCTTTACGCGTCTTACGTGCGCCATGTAGGCGTCTTAGGTTGCGCCATGTAGGCGTCTTACGGGCTGCGCCTTTACGCGTCTTACGTGCGCCATGTAGGCGTCTTAGGTTGCGCCATGTAGGCGTCTTAGGTTGCGCCATGTAGGCGTCTTACAGGCTGCGCCTTTACGCGTCTTACGTGCGCCATGTAGGCGTCTTAGGTTGCGCCATGTAGGCGTCTTACGGGCTGCGCCTTTACGCGTCTTACGTGCGCCATGTAGGCGTCTTAGGTTGCGCCATGTAGGCGTCTTACGGGCTGCGCCTTTACGCGTCTTACGTGCGCCATGTAGGCGTCTTAGGTTGCGCCATGTAGGCGTCTTACGGGCTGCGCCTTTACGCGTCTTACGTGCGCCATGTAGGCGTCTTTGGTGCGTCGCGAGGGACGGCTTTAGCCTGCATCTCGGGGATGTCTCTTGGGCGCGCCGCGGAGGCGTCTTTAGCCTGCATCTCGGGGATGTCTCTTGGGCGCGCCGCTGGGGCGTCTTTAGCCTGCATCTCGGGGATGTCTCTTGGGCGCGCCGCGGGGGCGTCTTTAGCCTGCATCTCTGGGATGTCTCTTGGGCGCGCCGCGGGGGCGTCTTTAGCCTGCATCTCTGGGATGTCTCTTGGGCGCGCCACGGGGGCGTCTTTAGCCTGCATCGCGGGGATGTCTCTTGGGCGCGCCGCGGGGGCGTCTTTAGCCTGCATCTCGGGGATGTCTCGTGGGCGCGCCGCGGGGGCGTCTTTAGCCTGCATCTCGGGGATGTCTCGTGGGCGCGCCGCGGGGGCGTCTTTAGCCTGCATCTCAGGGATGTCTCGTGGGCGCGCCGCGGGGGCGTCTTTAGCCTGCATCTCGGGGATGTCTCGTGGGCGCGCCGCGGGGGCGTCTTTAGCCTGCATCTCGGGGATGTCTCGTGGGCGCGCCGCGGGGGCGTCTTTAGCCTGCATCTCGGGGATGTCTCGTGGGCGCGCCGCGGGGGCGTCTTTAGCCTGCATCTCGGGGATGTCTCGTGGGCGCGCCGCGGGGGCGTCTTTAGCCTGCATCTCGGGGATGTCTCGTGGGCGCGCCGCGGGGGCGTCTTTCGTGCACGCTTGTTCCCGTTTTATGTTCGGGTGTTTTGTTTGGATGGAGCGTGCTTTCTTTTTGTGGAGCGTACTTTCTAGAGGATTTTTAGTGTACATACCATTGCCTATAGCACTAGCCCCCCGAGTTCTGGGTTTACAAGTGTAATCTTGATGATTAAAAATCTTTGATAAAGTGGATTTTGAAAGAAAAACATCGAACTTTATTAATATTGCAAAAAATTTGAAATCCTAAAACGTTGGCTCGTAGGCCTTATTGAATGTTTAGAAAGCAAAGAAATAAAATGGGGGGATCGCTGGCTAGTGGTAGTACTCTCTTCCAGTGTTCCGCATTCCACAGGCGATAGATCGGTGTCTCGTCCATGTATGACCTGGTAGACCGTGTGGGGTCTCTGATGAGGACGCCATTACCTTGCACTTGGGTGTCATGCAGGTGTCTTTATGGACTTCGACTCGACGCTATCTCTGAGCTGAGAGATCGTGTTAACCGTCTTTTTAGCGGTCTTTCCATCGATTCCTTGGATGTAACATATTCTGGCTTGGGATTGGTCTCCAGCCATGATGCCGATTCCATTCTTGGTAGGGAACTTCACCAGTAGGTGGTATGTTGAAGTAATGGCCCTTAGTCGGTTCAGTGTGGGTCGCCCAACGATTACGTTGTAGGGGGACTCTTGGTCGACCACTAGGAATGGGACCATGTGAACGACTTCAATGCCTCCGGGAGTTCCGAAGGTGACCGGTAGATCGATGATGCCTTCGGTCATGACTTTCTCCCCAGTGAACCCGAATAGAGGCGTTTGGGTCGGAGTTGGGCGTAGCCCCCCGAGCTTCATGCGCTCTAGGGTGGACTTGAAGATTATGTCGGCAGCACTGCCGTTGTCGATGAGAACTCTTTTCACCAAGTTATTAGCTACTTGGGCTTTGAGCACAATTGCGTCATTGTGCGGATGCACAACTCGCTTGGCCTCTTTGTTGGTGAAATGCATCGTCTTGTGAGGCACGGACGGAGGTTCTTCATACGTGAGGTTGACGTGCATAGCAACGTCTTCTTGAGCCACGGCCTTTAGGAATTTTTTCCGTTGTCGGGCCGAATCTCCATCTTGTGGACCTCCCAATATGGTGGTCACAACGTGGAGTTGAGGATTGGCATTGGCAGTAGCCGTGGTTCGGTCGGCAGAAGCGGCTGTTCCTCCTCCCCTGCCAGACTGTGGTCTGTTCGAGGTGGGGCCCGCAGCGCTAATCATGCGTAACATGAACTCTTTTAGCTCACCCCGTTGGATCAATGCCTCGATCTGCCTTTTAAGACTATAGCATTCAGAGGTCAAGTGACCTATTCCTGATGGAACTCGCAATATTTAGATCTATCGCGAGTCGCGGGATCTTTGTTCATTGGAGCCGGGGGAGTGAACTTGTCACGCGTTAAAGCTAGGATTTGCTCCGGCGTTGTGTTCAACGGTGTGAACGACGAGTAGCCCTTAAAGTCTTCTGCAAGTCGCGGCTTCTGGGGCATCGGAGGTCGTCTATTAAAAGTCTGACCTCCTCTGTTTCGCCTTTTACGGGAGTTTCCTTGCTCGTTGCTAGGCTCGTCTCGGTGGTGAGGGCTTTGATCATTGCCCTTGCGACCATCGAGGTAATCTTTGACTCCCATGAAGGTCTTGGCTCGAGTCATTAACTCGGCCATGGTAGAAGGGACACGGCCGACGATGGACTTAAGGAAGTCACTTGTGCGCAAGCCTTCAGTGATGGCGGTGATTGCGTCTTTGTCGTCAAAGCGGTCGGCCTTATTCGATTCTTCAGTGAATCGGGCGAGGTATCGTCTAAGAGACTCGCCATCCTCTTGCCTGATTGACCACAGGTACATCTTGGTCTTCTTTTGGACCATAGACGTAGCGAACCGTGCTAGGAACATGTCCTTCAGGTCTTTGAACGAGCGGATGCTTCCCGGCTTTAAGTTCTTGAACCACTCGAAGCCGGGTCCGGCGAGGGTAAGACTAAAAGCTTGGCACATAGCGCCGGGAGTGACACCCTGCATCGTCATCCAGGTTTCATAGTGCTGGATGTGGTAAGCAGGATCTGCTTTTCCATTATATGGAGCGAGGTTCGGGAGTTTGAAATTTCCCGTACATACCTCGGCCAATATCTGAGCCGTGAAAGGCGAGGACTTCTCCTCAACGACCCCATAGGCACTTCCGCCTATTCCGTGTTCTCGGAGATCTCGTACTTCATTTCGAAGATTGTGGATCATTGTGATCACATCGAGACCGGTAGTCGGAGTAACTCCCTGTTCGGGAGGAGTCACCTGTCGTCTTTCATTTGACCCTTGACCCGTTCGGCGGTTCCCGTTAGTTGGGGCTGCTGCGGGGATGTTTGGCCGAGAGCTTAGTCGCTCCCTTAGGTCATCGCCACGCTCGATGCGTTGGGCGGTGAGGTGATCCCTAAGATCTGGGCTGGTCGTTCGGAGGCGCAGGCTTCGTCTGCGACGGCGCGCTCTCCGCGTGCCCTGACTCTCCTCAACGTTCTCCCTTCGACCTAGTCGGTCGAGGGCCGAGCGTCGTGAGTTTCCCTCTTGAGAAGCAGCCGACACGTCGCCTTTCCGGGTTAGGGGATTCGAAGGACCGGCTTCAAACATGGCGGGAAGTCCTCCGTCCTTCGTGAGAGAAGTCTCGATATCCTCCGGATCGCAAGTACCCTCATAGTCAGGGTCACGGTCGTGGCTTTCCTCGTTGAGGTTCTCAGGATCCCCGTTGGGGGTCATTGCGTTATGTGCGGGTTGCTTCGCAGCCAGTCGGCTGTGGTACCTCGCGTTCTTTGCCTTTAGTTGGCGGACGTTCTCCTCCAACTCCATGATGCGGTGGTCCCTGCTATCTGGAGATGGAGATGGTGAGCGGGTCGAGCTCTCTTCATGGAGCGACTCTTCGTCACCATGCGCTCGGGAGCGCAAGAAGTATTTCTTGGTCCCAGTGACGTTTTCGGGGTTGTTCACGCCCTCAGAACGTACGGGTGGTTGAGTACTCATCTTTTGAGAAAGTTGAGTTTGTAGAAGAAAAGAAGAAGATGAACAGAAGGGATTTCGGGCTGAACAGGTCGGGAAGTCCCCTCCTTCTAGCGCCAAAATGTTGTCGCACGAAAATGAACAACTATTTAAAACCACGGGCGGTTCGATCCAAGGCCGGACCAAGTGATCGCACCCGGGCCAAGAGTGGGAACTCGATAGTCTCGAGCTAGGGTTTTCTCCGATCAACCCGCCTCTCGGGAGAGGTAGGGGGTGAGGAGGAGGAGTGACCGTGCCTTGGTTGTCGGCTGCCTACGTACCCGTGTGTGGGATCAGGTCAGAACGTAGTTCAAGCGTGTAGGACGCAGTATGAGGCGCGGAGCCTTGGTGGAGAGGCGTGCTCAACGAAGGAGACGAGGCACGGAGGAGTCCTCGGCGACGTCTCAGAACTTCGGAGATCGCGTATGCGAGAGAGAATGTGTGTTTTCTCTCTTTTGGAGACGTGGAAGACTCTAAGTCAAGAGTGTCTTGTTGTGGCGGAGATTCCGGTCGCGTAGGTGATTCCTAGTTGGAAATGTCGGACGCGTAGGCGATTTCTTGTCAGAAATGGTGGACGCGTCTAGGGGGCTAGACGCGTAGGCGATTTTCAGTAGAAAACCGTTAGAGCACTCGTGGGCTCAAGATTAATCACTCGATCAAGAGAGGCGGCACTCGGGAGTCCCCGGAAAGCGCTTCAGAATCTCCGAGAGCGAGAAATCGTGGAGAATCCGCTTCAGGCCAAGGATGGCATCTAGAGAAGCGGAGAGAAGTCTCAAGTTCCTTGAGAAAGAATGGGATGGATTTCCCCTCAATGGGAGGGGGTATTTATAGGTGTTTGGGGGCCTTAGAAGGCTTCTTTTTCGTCCATGTGGGACTAGGAACGCATGTGGCATCAAGTGGAGGCGCACGGCGCGCGCGGCGCACAAAGTGCGGCGCGCGGCGCGCGGCGCAGGGGGCGCGGCGCGCGGGTCACCGGGCGCGGCGCGGGATGCGCGGCGCAGGACGCGCGGCGCAGGGTGCCTTGACTGGCACGGCGCGCTGCCTGGCCGGCGCGGCGCGCTGCTTGCTGCCCGGCTGGCCGGCGCAGCGCGTTGTGTGCGTAGAGGGCGGCTCGTCTTGCCGGGCTCTTGCGGGCCTTCGAATACCAATCTTGCCACATGAAATATGAAGGTTTCTACTTGGCGAGAGTGACTCGATTCGAGGAGCGACTCGAGGCTCGACTCGAGGAGTGAAGCTCGACTCGAGGAGACCGACTCGAGGCTCGACTCGAGGAACAACCCAAGGCTCGACTCGAGGAACGACTCGGGGCTCGACTCGAGGGGCATGAGGATTTGGCACGAGGACTTGTCAGTCGACTCGTGAGAGAAGGCTCGCCGCTCTTTAGGACCTCCGGCCTGACCATCGGCCCTTTGAATGGCGTGTCTTCTTGGCGTCTCGGGTTTTCCGAAAACGACCGACAACATTAGCCCAATTCCGGGGATCCAAATCTTTCGAGATAGGAAAAACCGGACCATGTCGCTCTCTCAAGCATCTTATATTGACAAGGTGATGGATCGCTTCTCGATGCAAGACTCCAAGAAGGGTCAAACACCCTTTAGGCATGGAGTTTCACTGTCTAAGGACCAGTCTCCCAAGACTGCACAAGAGATTGAAGACATGAGGAAAATTCCTTACGCCTCTGCCGTAGGAAGCCTCATGTATGATATGCTTTGCACTAGACCTGACATCTGTTTCGCCGTTGGCGTAGTTAGCCGTTTCCAATCCAACCGTGGACCCAAGCACTGGATTGCTGTTAAGCATGTTCTTAAGTATCTTCGAAGAACTAGGAACTTGAAGCTTACATACTCAAGTACTGACCTGACTATGACGGGATATACCGACTCCGATTTTCAAGCGGATAAGGATTCCAGGAAATCCACTTCAGGATCTGTGTTCATCCTTAATGATGGAGCTGTTATGTGGAGAAGTATTAAGCAATCTTGCATTGCTGACTCCACAATGGAAGCAAAATATGTGGCTTCTTGTGAAGCATCCAAAGAGGCTGTATGGCTTAGAAAATTCTTTAAGTATTTGGAAGTTGTTCCAAACGTCGACGAGCCCATGACCCTTTATTGAGATAATAGTGGGGCTGTCGCTAACTCAAAGGAACCTCGAAGCCATAAGCGCTTTAAGCATATTGAGAGGAAATACCATTTGATTCGAGAGATCGCGCAGCGCGGAGACGTGGAGGTGAAGTAGATCTCTGGCAGTTCCATTCACCAAGGCCCTAGCGAACATGGTCTTCGACCAACTACGAGAGGGATTAGGCATGTAGGACTACTCACATCTTCTTTGAGTCAAGTGGGAGTTTATTGTCAATGGTGCCCACAAGAAGAGTAGTAGTGTCTATTTATGTACATTTGATGTCATATAGTCTTACGAAGACTCTTGCTTGTAATTGCTTGTTCATTAATATAAAGTTGAAACGTTCATTCATTCTTTCTTTGTTTGAAGCTTTATGATAAACCCTTAGTCTTTTAGTCCATAAACAAACTTAACAACTTACGAAGAGACAAATGTAGATTTTCATGAACAAACTCTTCGTAGTTTGCTTAAAACGATATATTCGCAATCTTAGGGTCAAAGGACTATTGACCTCAGTACGATTGTTAGAAGAGTCTATGATGTCTGGTTATGAGGCATTGAGAGTTGGAGACTCTATAGTTCTTCTAGGTATCTTCCGAAGGTACTGAATTGACCAGTGCACTTCTAGGGACAAGATAAGAACAAACCATTTAACCTCTTATGTCTCGAAGTCACTATGTATGAATTGCATCATGCTTACCTTAATCCTGAAATGAGACATGCCATTTCACAGCTTACGTATTCTCATTTGAGAAAGTCAGAGTTCGGACTCACTATGTGATTCTGAACAGGGCCTATTGGTGAAGTACTAAGTTGTGAGAATGTCATGAGTAACTTTGTGAAGTTCTCATAGATATGGAATTCATGTACAAGATTGGTGAAATGCAATGTATGTCACCTCATGCTTTGTTCCTTGGAGTGTGAATAAATGAACTGGCCAGTGTCCAAATTGAGTCCTGACTCTTTTGGATGAAACAATGTGACTCGTTAGCTCCTCGTCAATAAATTGTTTCTAACTTATTCACAAGCGACAAAGGAGTTGAGGAAATAACAGCTAGAAGGGTAAAATGGTAATTTAGTAAATCCCGACTAGCTGATGACATTCATGAAGGGTAAACATAAATAATATCCAGTGGATCCGCTCATCATAATTAGGTTGAATTCTTGAGTAGAAAATAAATTCATTTGAACCGATAGATTTTCAGTGTCAACTCTTTAGTGGAGTCAGTTGGCATTAAGCTAAACTTGGAAAAGGTTTGTGAACTTTTGAGTCAAAGTGTTTAGCTCAAGCTTTGTTCATTTGGGTCCATGAGGTCACTGTCACGAATCACATCGATTAGGAATAGTTAAACTGGAAGCTAAAGTCAAAACAAAAACAAAAATAGTCAAAAGGGTATTTTTGTCTTATGAGACAAAGGATGAAATGAATGTCAATAAATTTTTTGACAAGTTCATTTGATGACTTAATGTCACTCGGCCATGACTTGATCATTGGGCCTTGTGAATTAATTTCATTTCATAAGAATTTTATTGAAAATTCTTAATGGGCTTTTTTCATGTTGTTATGAACAAATGGAAAAGCTTCTAGAAGCCTTTTCTAGATGGTATAGGCGCCCAACATACCCATAGGTAGAGAGAATATTTTGTGCATAAATGTATCAAGATACTTGCTAAAAGAAAAAGAGGAAACAAATTTCCTATGCTTGCCATAAGGAAATTCGGCCAACTAAGGCAAGGAGAGAGCAAAACATAAAAGGAAAGACATCCATGAGCCTTCTAGATGCTCTATGGCCGTGTGAATCAAAGAGGCAATGGGCAATATTGTGCTCATGAATATGTGATATTCTATAGAAGAGGAAACTACCTTATTGAAGGTAAAGCCTCTCCTATAAATAGGAGCCTCATTCCACACATTTCATTCATCCAAGTTTAAGAGATTTGAGAGACTCTCTCTCTAGAACTTTGGCCGCCCCTTCCTCTCTCTCTCTCTAGTTTATTTTCGATTTTTGTTTTGGCACCTAGGTCCTCATTTGACCTAGAGTTTAGCTCTGCGACTTCAAGACTCGTTCTTAAGTCGTAGTGTTTAAAAGTGCCCACTCACTGATTCCTTTATTTCGAGTGATTTAGTGATAGAAACTTTCGTGGTTGCTCGAGGTACCGAGGAAAGAAAGAGAGACGTGCTGCGAGGGGAGACGAGCGTTGCAAACTTTCCAAAAGCTTCTCAAAGTTCAAGCTTCAAGAAAGGTTAGTAAACTTCTATACTCATAATAGTTTTTAATTACATGTACTTGCTCTTTGTCTAGGTTAGTAAAAAACCGTTTTTACTTGAAAAGAAATTTTTTAAAATTCCGCCGCTTACCGAAGCGTTAATTATTTTCTTAAACCCTAGATCGATTCCAACACTTTCGAGGGTCGGGGTGATCTTCGCCTTGGTCGTCACGATGACGACTGCCTCACTCGCCAGCCTCTCGACCATCCTGGCCGTCGAGGTAGTCCTCGATCCCCATGTAAGTGCGGGCTCTCGCCATGAGCTCCGCCATGTCCCTTGGGACCCTTCCGAATATGGATTTGAGGAAGTCACTTGTGCGAGCCCCCTCAGTAATCGCCGTAATTTTGTCCTTGTCATCGAATCCCTCCACTTTGTCGGCTTCCTCGGTGAAGCGAGCGAGGTACTGCTTCAAGGTCTTGTCTCTCTCTTGCCGGATCGACAAGAGTTATGTCTTTGACTTCTTTTGTGCCACTAGTGTGGTGTACCGAGCGAGGAATGCCTTTCTGAGGGCTCGCAAGGATTTGATGCTTCCCGACCTCAAGCTTCTAAACCATTCGAATCCAGACTCGGTGAGAGTTAGGCTGAATGCGTTGCAGAAGGTGGCGTCAGACTGTCCCTGCATGGACATCCATGTCTCGTAGTGTTAGATGTGGAAGTTTGGGTCCGTGCATCCATCATAAGGAGGGATGGACGGTAGCTTGAAGTTCCCGACGTATGGCTGCGCCAGGATTTGGGTGGCAAAGGGAGAGCAAGACTCCTCGACCCCGTAGCACAGTCTTTGTACTCCCGATTCCCTCAACTCGATGATCTGGTTTTGGAGGCTTTGGATCATCGTGATCATGTCAAGCCCATTGGCAGGGCTGACCAGCGGGGCCATGGGAGTCGCGTGTCGGCGCTCGTTGGATGCTTGGTCCCCAACGTTGGCCTGGGGGCGGCCGAGAGTGGCAGCAGGGAGCGTGTTCCTTCGGGAGTTAAGCCTTTGACGGAGGTCCTCTCCTCGAGAGTCCTTCTGTGCCGTCAAATGCTGTCTTAGATCCCTGCTTCGCGCTTGGCGGGGCGAGGCGGTTTTTGGTCGGGCCATCCGACGAACATCTCGGCTACCGGCCCCATCGTCGTCGGGGGTGGCTCTCTCCCCGGCGAGGGGCCGTGTTCGGCCGCCTCTTGAAGCCGAGGGGGCAAGCCCCGAGAATGGGTGTGCGAGCATTGACATATAGGCGGGGCTGGCCCGGCCGTGGCATCCCTCGTCCTTTCGGACCAGGAGCGTATGAGGCTAGGGGTGGCCTTGTCGGTCCTCGACTCCCCGTCGTAGTCGGGATCAGATTCACCGTGGCTGGGAGCACCCTCAACGTCATAGCCGAGAAGGTTGTCTATGAGCGTGCCATCCACACCTGGGTGATCTAGGAGTTCGGTGAGCCTTCGGGCCGTGTCCTCTCGGAGAGTGGCCACGGGGTCGGTCGCCGAGTCTTGGGGCGGACACTCATTATCACGAGGTTGCCCTCCTAGGCGGTGCGCTAGGTTCCTGAGGCCGTACCTTGAGCTAGTCGCTCGGGTGCCCGCAGAGGTGGCCGGCACGTGACTCATCTAGCGAGAGCCTTTGTCTGTAGTAGAGGAGAGATGAAGTGGTAGAGAGAATGCGTTGCCAAGGTTGGGAGAGCCCCTCCTTCTAGCGCCAAAATGTTGTTGCTCGTTTTCGGACAACTATTTAGGAGCCCTAAACGGTTCGACCCAAGACCGGACCAAGTGGTCGCGTTCGGGCTCGAGCGTGGCGGACTTGGTATCCCACGTCATCCCTTAGCTGTCGATGGCGTTTGCCTCGTCCGTCGTCGATCCTGTGAGAGAAGGAAACGATGAACTACAAAGGGGAAACAGAAGGGGTGCCCCTGTTTACCTCTCCGACGCTCAACATTAGTAGGATTGAAGTGAAATATAGAGGCTTTAGTGTTTAAAGGGTCAAAGCTTGAGAGAAACGAGTGAAGTACGAGTTCAGCAGCGTTTCAGTACTCAATTTCGGATTACCTTTGGGAGAGGACGGACCTCTGCATTTATAGGCGAACAAAGGGTGTTTTGGGGAACCCCTTGGCCGAGTGGGATTTTGGGTTCGGCCTCCTGAGCACCAGTCGAGTGAGGGGCACTTGGCCTCATGAGCGCCAGCCGAACGCTGGTCGGGTGCTGGCTGAGCAAAGTGCCCTCGGTGTCCTAAGATTCGACCGAGCGCTGGCCTGGTGAAGGGGCATGTGGCTTCTCAGCCATGGCCCTGCCATTAGCCGTATGAGGCCTTTCGGCCTTTTCGAGCGTGGCCCGGCCATCGGCCGGACGAGGTTCCTCCGAGCTTCCTCGGACGTGGTCTACCCGGAACGGGCCGACAACATTAGCCCCCTGAAATTCCGGTCGAGCGTGTCTTATTTTCTTGATTTACCAATGAAGGCGTAATTGATTCACATGTCTTGTTAATGTGCGTCTTATTTTCTCGATTTACCAATGAAGGCATAATCGATTTGCACGTCTTGTTAATGCGCGTTTTATTTTCTCGATTTACCAAAGAAGACGTAATCGATTTGCACGTCTTGTGTGTCCCGTGGAGTCCGGCAGACGCGGTTACTTCCCCTGCGCTTGCATGCCTTGAACCCGGCGTTGTCGATTGCCTCTTGGCTTACGACTCGCTGTTTCAGGCGGCGAGCGCAACCAGATCACCCTATGAGCGTTGCACCCTTGGGTGCGCGTGTCATGTGACAGGCGGGGTTAGGTGTAGACTTGATCCCACGGTGAGTGTGGCACCTCAGTGCGCTGGTCGAGTTTTCGGGTTGAGTATCTTGGGTCGAGTCTTGTGCCCTTGTGAGCGTGGTGCCACGGCACGAGTGTCACGTTTGGAGACTAAATTGGCCAATTCCTCCTCTCACGAGAGCGTCGTGGAGTAAATTTTTGTGTGCCATTAGGGGCGGCTTAAGTACGTCGTTAGGGACGGTTTTCATGTTGCTTGTAGGAGAGCATGTAGATTTGTCACCGAGATCCGTGAGTCTTTGGTGACTCGAGAAGTTGTGCATGTTTGATATGGGGATTTGTAGGTTAACTCGTGGACTCAGGACTCAACTCAAGGAGCGAACTAGACTCAGGGAGCTATGCGTAGAGTCCACACGAGGATATGTCAGCTAAATCGTGGACTCGGGACTCGACTCGAGGAATGAACTCAACTCGAGGAGTTATGCATAGAGTCGACACGTGGACTAGTTAGTCGACTCATGGATCGAGACTCCACTCGAGGAGTGAACTCAACTCGAGGAGTTAAGCGTAAAGTCGACACGAGGACTAGTTAGTTGGCTCGTGGATCGAGACTTCACTTGAGGAGTGAACTCAACTCGAGGAGTTAAGCGTAAAGTCGACACGAGAAATAGTTAGTTGGCTCGTGGATCGGGACTCCACTCGAGGAGTGAACTCAACTCGAGGAGTTACACGTAAAGTCGACACGAAGACTAGTTATTCGAGTCGTGGGCTTGGGACTCGACTCGAGGAGTGAACTCAACTCGAGGAGTTACGCGTAAAGTCGACACGAGGACTAATTAGTTGACTCACGGACTCGGGTCTCAACTCGACGAGTGAACTCAACTCGAGGAGTTACGCGTAAAATCGACACGAGGACCAGTTAGTTGACTCATGGATCAAGAATCCACTCAAGGAGTGAACTCAACTCGAGGAGTTACGCGTAAAGTCAACACGAGGACTAGTTAGTTGGCTCGTGGATCGGGACTCCACTTGAGGAGCAAACTCAACTCGAGGAGTTACGCGTAAAGTCTACACGAGGACTAGTTAGTCAACTCGTGGACTTGGGACTCGACTCGAGGAGTTACGCGTAAAGTCGACACGAGGAGTAGTTAGTTGACTCGCGGACTCCGATCTCGACTCGAGGAGTGAACTCAACTCGAGGAGTTACGCGTAAAATCGACACAAGGACTAGTTAGTCAGCTCATGGATTGGGGCTTCACTCGAGGAGTGAACTCAACTCGAGGGGTTACGCGTAAAGTCGACACGAGGACTAGTTAGTCGGCTCGTGGATCGGGACTCCACTCGAGGAGTGAACTCAACTCGAGGAGTTACGCCTAAAATCGACATGAGGACTAATTAGTCGGCTCGTGGATTTGGACTTCACTCGAGAAGTGAACTCAACTTGAGGAGTTACGCGTAAAGTCAACACGAGGACTAGTTAGTCGGCTCGTGGATCGGGACTCCACTCGAAGAGTGAACTCAACTCGAGGAGTTACGCGTAAAATCGACACGAGGACTAGTTAGTCGGCTCGTGGATCGTTACTCCACTTGAGGAGCAAACTAAACTCGCGGAGTTACGCGTAAAGCCGACACGAGGATTAGTGGACTCGAGTCTCCACTCGAGGAGTGAACTCAACTCGAGGAGTTACGGGTAAAGTTGACACGAGGGCTAGTTAGTCGACACGCGGACTCGGGTCTCGACTCGAGGAGTGAAATCAACTCGAGGAGTTACGGGTAAAGTCAACACGAGGACTAGTTAGTCGGCTCGTCGATCGGGACTCTACTCGAGGAGTGAAGTCAACTCAAGGAGTTACGCGCAAAGTCAACACGAGGACTAGTTAGTCGAATCGTGGACTGGGGACTCGACTCAAGGAGTGAACTCAACTCGAGGAGTTACGGGTAAAGTTGACACGAGGACTAGTTAGTCGACACGCGGACTCGGGTCTCGACTCGAGGAGTGAACTCAACTCGACGAGTTACGAGTAAAATCGACACGAGGACTAGTTAGTCGGCTCGTGGATCGGGACATCACTTGAGGGGTGAACTCAACTCGAGGAGTTAAGCGTAAAGTCAACACGAGGACTAGTTAGTCGGCACGTGGATCGGGACTTCACTCAAGGAGTTACGCATAAAGTCGACATGAGGACTAGTTAGTTAACTCGTGGATCGGGACTCCACTCGAGGAGTGAACTCAACTCGAGGAGTTACGCGTAAAATCGACACGAGGACTAGTTAGTCGGCTCGTCGATCGGAACTCCACTTGAGGAGCAAACTCAACTCGAGGAGTTACGCGTAAAGTCTACATGAGGACTAGTTAGTCGACTTGTGGACTTGGAACTCGACTCGAGGAGTGAACTCAACTCGAGGAGTTACACGTAAAGCCGACACGAGGACTAGTTAAACGACTTGCGGACTCGGGTCTCGACTCGAGGAGTGAACTCAACTCGACGAGTTACGCATAAAATCGACACGAGGACTAGTTAGTCGGCTCGTGTATCGGGACTTCACTCGAGGAGTGAACTCTACTCGAGGAGTTACGCGTAAAGTCAACAAGAGCACTAGTTAGTCGGCTCCTGGATTAGGACTCCACTCGAGGAGTTATGCGGAAAATAGACATGAGGACTAGTTAGTCGGCTCGTGGATCGGGACTTCTCTCAAGGAGTGAACTCAACTCGAGGAGTTACGCGTCATGTCAACACGAGGACTAGTTAGTCGGCTCGTGGATCGGGACTCCACTCGAGGAGTGAACTCAACTGGAAGAGTTATGGGTAAAGTCAACATGAGGACTAGTTAGTCGATTCGTGGACTCAGGACTCGACTCGAGGAATGAACTGAACTCGAGGAGTTACGGGTAAAGTAGACACTAGGACTAGTTAGTTGACACGCGGACTCGGGTCTCCACCCGTGGAGTGAACTCAACTCGAGGAGTTACGCGTAAAATCGACACGAGGACTAGGTAGTCAGCTCGTGGATGGGAATTTACTCGAGGAGTGAACTCAACTCGAGGAGTTAAGCGTAAATTCGATGCGAGGACTAGTTAGTCGGCTCGTGGATCGGGACTTCACTCGAGGTGTGGACTCAACTCGAGGAGTTACGCGTAAAGTCAACACGAGGACTAGTTAGTTGGCTCGTGGATCAGGGCTCCACTCGAGGAGTGAACTGAACTCGAGGAGTTACACGTAATGTCGACATGAGGACTAGTTTTTCAAGTCTTTGGCTTAGGACTCTACTCAAGGAGTGAACTCAACTCTAGGAGTTACGCGTAAAGTCGACACGAGGACTAGTTAGTCGGCTCGTGGATCGGGACTTCACTCGAGGAGGGAACTCAACTCGAGGAGTTACGCGTAAAATCGACACGAGGACTAGTTAGTCGACTCGTTGACTTGGGACACGACTCGAGGAGTGAACTCAACTCCAGGAGTTACGCGTAAAGCTGACACGAGGACTAGTTAGTCGACTCGCGGACTCGGGTCTCGACTCGAGGAGTGAACTCAACTCGATGAGTTACGAATAAAATCGACACGACGACTAGTTAGTCGTCTCGTGTACCGGGACTTCACTCGAGGAGTGAACTCAACTTAAGGGGTTACGCGTAAAGTCAACACGAGGACTAGTTAGTTGGCTCGTGGATCGGGACTCCACTCGAGGAGTGAACTCAACTCGAGGAGTTAAGCGTAAAATCGACATGAGGACTAGTTAGTCGGCTCGTGGATCGGGACTTCACTCGAGGAGTGAACTCAAGTCCAGGAGTTATGCATAAAGTCAACACGAGGACTAGTTAGTCGGCTCATGGATCGGGACTCCACTCGAGGAGTTACGAGTAAAGTCAACACGATGACTAGTTAGTCGAGTCGTGGACTTGGGACTCGAGTCGAGGAGTGAACTCAACTCGAGGAGTTACGGGTAAAGTTGACACGAGGACTAGTTAGTCGACACGCGGACTCTGGTCTCGACTCGAGGAGTGAACTCAACTCGAGGAGTTATGCGTAAAATCGACACGAGGACTAGTTAATCGGCTCGTGGATCGGGACTTCACTCGAGGAGTGAACTCAACTCGTGGATTTACGCGTAAAATCGACATGAGGACTTGTTAGTCGGCTCGTGGTGTTGTCAATGGTGCCCACAAGAAGAGTTGTAGTCTTTATTTCGTACATTTGATGTAATAAAGTCTCATGAAGACTCTAGTTTGTAATTGCCTATCTATTCATTAATAAAGTTGAAACGTTCATTCAATCTTCCTTGTCTGAAGCTTTATGATAAAACCTTAGTCTTTTAGTCCATAAACAAACTTAACAACTTACGAAGAGACAAATGTAGATTTGCATGAACAAACTCTTCGTAGTTTGCTTAAAACGATATATTCGCAATCTTAGGGTCAAAGGACTATTGACCTCAGTATGATTGTTAGAAGAATCTATGATGTCTGGTTATGAGGCATTGAGAGTTGGAGACTCTATAGTTCTAGGTATCTTCCGAAGGTACTGAATTGACCAGTGCACTTCTAGAGACAATATAAGAACAAACCATTTAACCTCTTATGTCTCGAAGTCACTATATATGAATTGCATCATGCTTACCTTAATCCTGAAATGAGACATGTCATTTCACACCTTAGTATTCTCATTTGAGAAAGTCAAAGTTCGGACTCACTATGTGATTCCGAACAAGGCCTATTGGTGAAGTACTAAGTTGTGAGTCTGTCATGAGTAACTTTGTGAAGTTCTCATAGATATGGAATTCATGTACAAGATTGCTGAAATGCAATGTATGTCACCTCATGCTTTGTTCCTTGGAGTGTGAATAAATGAACTGGCCAGTGTCCAAATTGAGTCCTGACTCTTTTGGATGAAACAATGTGACTTGTTAGCTCCTCGTCAATACATTGTTTCTAACTTATTCACAAGCGACAAAGGAGTTGAGGAAATAACAGCTAGAAGGGTAAAATGGTAATTTAGTAAATCCCGACTAGCTGATGACATTCATGAAGGGTAAACATAGATAATATTCAGTGGATCCGCTCATCATAATTAGGTCGAATTCTTGAGTAGAAAATAAATTCATTTGAACCGAGAGATTTTCAGTGTCAGCTCTTTAGTGGAGTCAGTTGGCATTAAGCTAAACTTGGAAAAGGTTTGTGAACTTTTGAGTCCAAGTGTTTAGCTCAAGCTTTGTTCATTTGGGTCCATGAGGTCACTGTCACGAATCACATCGATAGGAATAGTTAAACTGGAAGCTAAGTCAAAACAAGAACGAAAATTGTCGAAAGGGTATTTTTGTCTTTTGAGACATAAGGATGAAATGGATGTCAATAAATTTTGACAAGTTCATTTGATGACTGAATGTCACTCGTCCATAATATGATTAATTGGGCCTTGTGAATTAATTTCATTTCATGAGAATTTTATTGAAAATTCTTAATGGGCCTTTCTCATGTTGTCATGAACAAATGAATAAGCTTCTAGAAGCTCCTTCTAGAGAGACTTGGGCGCCTACCCTAATAGAGAAATATGAGAGTTTATTTTGTGCATAAATGTATTTAGATACTTGCCAAAAGAAAAAGAGGAAACAAATTTCCTCCAAGAGGAAAGTGGGAATCGGCCAAGTGAGAGACAAGGCAAGGCCTTGAACAAAATTGGAAACAAATCAAGGCTTCTAGAAGCCTTGAGTTGGCCGAGTGTCTCAAAGGGAAAAAAGAGGAAATTGCTCATGAATATGTGATGTTCTATAGAAGAGGAAACTACCTTATTGAAGGTGAGACCTCTCCTATAAATAGGAGCCTCATTTCCTCACATTTCATTCATCCAAGTTTAAGAGATTTGAGAGACTCTCTCTCTAGAACTTTGGCCGAAAATCCTCTCTCTCTCTCTCTAGTTTATTTTCGATTATTTCTTGTCTTGGCACCTAGGTCCTCACTCGACCTAGTGTTTAGCTCTGCGACTTCGAGACTCGTTCTTAAGTCGTAGTGTTTAAAAGTGCCCACTCACTGATTCCTTCTTTTCGAGTGATTTAGTGATAGAAACTTTCGTGGTTGCTCGAGGTGCCAAGGAAAGGAAGAGAGACGTGCTGCGAGGGGAGACGAGCGTTGCAAACTTTCCAAAAGCTTCTACAAGGTTCAAGCTTCAAGAAAGGTTAGTGAACTTCATAACTCATATTGGTTTTTAATTACATGTACTTGCACTTGTCTAGGTTAGTAAAAACTGTTTTACTTGTAAAAGAAAATTTTTAAAATTCCGCCGCTTAACGAAGCGTTAATTATTTTCTCAAACCCTAGATCGATTCCAACACGTGGATCGGGACTTCACTCGATGAGTGAACTCAAATCGAGGAGTTACACGTAAAGTCGACATGAGGACTAGTTAGTTGGCTCGTGGATCGGGACTCAACTGATGGAGCAAACTCAACTCAAGAGTTACGCGTAAAGTCGACACGAGGACTAGTTAGTCGACTCGTGGATGGAGATTGTTTCTCTTCAGGACCTCCGGCCTAACCATCGGCCCCTTGAGACTTCGTTATACCTTTGATTTTGATTTTTGATGTTTTCATTGAGTATTGTTCCCCATTAGCCTCCCGAGTTTATTGTGTTTTTGAGACGAAGACCAAGAAACTCTCGTGTAGGAGATATACAATAGTGCATCAAAATGGGTATAACAACTTTTTATTGTAATAAAAAGGTTGTTACAGCTTTCCTTGGCACTTGGCCTTTCTAGGCAAAAGAAAACAACATGTTTGAAATAAAACGATCACAGAGTCTAGTAAGTTTAGGCGTGAATTTAATGACGAAAGTTGTGTCGATCGTGATCGCAAATGGTGGGAGCTTGTTCTTTAGTCGATGAATCGCGCTCACCGTCTCATAGTTTTCGTGCTCGAGGTTTCTGAGCCGTTGCCTGTGGTGGGGGTTGCTGTAGCGGTGACGACATTTTATTCCCTTTGACGAGTCGGGCGCTCAGCCGGTTGGTTGTCACCTTGCTAGCGCATGCGACGAACTCTTTGAGATTCCCGCCTCGAATCAGGGAATCAATTTGCTTCCGAAGCTGGTAGCATTTTGTCGTCATGTGTCCGTGGTCTTGGTGATATTCACATTGTTTGCTCCTGTCCCGTATTGTGGGGTCCCTCTTCATTGGAGGCGGAGATCTCAACTTCTCTTTGTGTAAGCTCAGGATCTAGTCGAGTGTCGTGTTGAGAGGGACGAAGGATTGCTTTAGGGTCAGATAAGGATGGTCATTAGGAGCCCGACCATTTCTGCGCCTTTTCCTTCGCGACTCGAGGCCGACGACCAGGGCCGCGAGTGTGGCAACGCGCTTCTTGTTGGATGCTCGGTTAACAACATCAGGTGGTTGGTGTCCCGAGATGACTTCTCTTGCGATCTCGCGTCAGATGTTGAGTTTTTCTTTCAGGTCACTCCCATGAGATTCTCTTCGGGAATTGAGACAGTCTCTCAAGTCTCCGTTGGCCGTTCCTATCACCCTTGGCAATGGTATGTCATTCAAGCGACGTCCTCGATGTACGCCGCGACCATCGATGTCATCTTCTCTCCAGGGGTTTTGGACGCAAATGGTGTGCTTGGAGCATCCCTTTGATGCATTGACGTGGTCACTCGAGGGTGTCCCCTCGAGGGTGCATGTGCGTGTTCACACGACGATTGACGTCTTGATGTGGTTGCCTGAGGGTGTTTCCTTGAAGGTGTGTGTGCGCGTTCAGTTTCATGAATAGCGTGGTCGAGGTTGGTCTCGTCATGGTTGACGTCATTCTCGATGTCGTAGCCGAGGAGGTCGGCGATGAGTGCACCAGTCACCCCTGGCCGCTCGAGGAGTTCAGAGAGTCTCCGGGCCGTGTCTTCACGGAGAGCGTCATTGGCGTCGCCGACCGGTTCATGGACGGCTGGTTCGAGGGGCAGGCTCTCGTTGTCGTGAGGCCCTTAATCAAAAATCTGACGTGCCAAGCTTCCCAAGGCGTATCTTGAGCTAATCGCTCGGTCGGCCGCGAAGGTGACGGGCAATTGACTCATCTATCGAGAGTTTTGCCGCCGAAGTTAGAAGAAAAATAGTAGAAGGAATGTGTCGCCAAGGTCGGGAGATTCCCTCCTTCTAGCGCCAAAATGTTGTCGCTCGTTTTCGGACAACTATTTATGAGCCCCAAGCGGTTAGACCCAAGGCCGGACCGAGTGGTCTCGATTTGGCTCGAGCGTGTCGGACTTAGTATCCCAAGTCGTCCCTGTTGTCAATGGTGCCCACAAGAAGAGTAGTAGTGTCTATTTATGTACATTTGATGTCATATAGTCTTACGAAGACTCTTGCTTGTAATTGCTTATTCATTAATAATAAAGTTGAAACGTTCATTCATTCTTTCTTTGTTTGAAGCTTTATGATAAAACCTTAGTCTTTTAGTCCATAAACAAACTTAA
Organism: Urtica dioica subsp. dioica; assembly: GCF_054948205.1. Lineage (NCBI taxonomy): Eukaryota > Viridiplantae > Streptophyta > Magnoliopsida > Rosales > Urticaceae > Urtica > Urtica dioica. The sequence continues at coordinate 21,706,664 of NC_142760.1, read as the reverse complement.
CAACTTACGAAGAGACAAATGTAGATTTGCATGAACAAACTCTTCGTAGTTTGCTTAAAACGATATATTCGCAATCTTAGGGTCAAAGGACTATTGACCTCAGTATGATTGTTAGAAGAATCTATGATGTCTGGTTATGAGGCATTAGGAGTTGGGGACTCTATAGTTCTTCTAGGTATCTTCCGAAGGTACTGAATTGACCAGTGCACTTCTAGAGACAATATAAGAACAAACCATTTAACCTCTTATGTCTCGAAGTCACTATGTATGAATTGCATCATGCTTACCTTAATCCTAAATGAGACATGCCATTTCACACCTTAGTATTCTCATTTGAGAAAGTCAAAGTTCGGACTCACTATGTGATTCCGAACAAGGCCTATTGGTGAAGTACTAAGTTGTGAGTCTGTCATGAGTAAACTTTGTGAAGTTCTCATAGATATGGAATTCATGTACAAGATTGCTTAAATGCAATGTATGTCACCTCATGCTTTGTTCCTTGGAGTGTGAATAAATGAACTGGCCAGTGTCCAAATTGAGTCCTGACTCTTTTGGATGAAACAATGTGACTTGTTAGCTCCTCGTCAATACATTGTTTCTAACTTATTCACAAGCGACAAAGGAGTTGAGGAAATAACAGCTAGAAGGGTAAAATGGTAATTTAGTAAATCCCGACTAGCTGATGACATTCATGAAGGGTAAACATAGATAATATTCAGTGGATCCACTCATTATAATTAGGTGAATTCTTGAGTAGAAAATAAATTCATTTGAACCGAGAGATTTTCAGTGTCAGCTCTTTAGTGGAGTCAGTTGGCATTAAGCTAAACTTGGAAAAGGTTTGTGAACTTTTGAGTCCAAGTGTTTAGCTCAAGCTTTGTTCATTTGGGTCCATGAGGTCACTGTCACGAATCACATCGAGTAGGAATAGTTAAACTGGAAGCTAAGTCAAAACAATAGCGAAAATTGTAGAAAGGGTATTTTTGTCCTTTTGGACATAGGACGAAATGAATGTCAATAAATTTTTTTGACAAGGTCATTTGATGACAAATGAAACTTAAAACACTCAGGCATTAATAGTTTATTGGGCCTTGAGTATTAATTTCATTTCATAGAATTTTACTTGAAAATTCTTAATGGGCTTTTCTTATGTTGTCATGAACAAATGAAGAAACATCTAGAAGCTCCTTCTAGAAGCTCAAATTTCGTCCAACCCAAGGAAAATAAGGCTGAATTTCGTTCATGCCATAGTGGGAAAGAGGGTTTATTTTGTGCATTGATGTATGAAGATACTTGCCAAAAGAAAAAGAGGAAACAAATTTCCTTAAGAAGGAAAGTGCATTTTCGGCCAACTAAGAGGAAATCAAATGAGGAAACAAATCCTAAGCCTTCATGAGGCATGTTGGACGTGCAAGGCAATAGGAAAAGAGGAAACTACCTTTTGAAGGTAATCCTCCTCCTATAAATAGGAGCCTCATTCCTCACATTTCATTCATCCAAGTTTAAGAGATTTGAGAGACTCTCTCTCTAGAACTTTGGCCGAACTCCTCTCTCTCTCTCTCTAGTTTATTTTCGATTTTGTTTTGGCACCTAGGTCCTCATTTGACCTAGAGTTTAGCTCTGCGACTTCAAGACTCGTTCTTAAGTCGTAGTGTTTAAAAGTGCCCACTCACTAATTCCTTTTCTCTCGAGTGATTTAGTGATAGAAACTTTCGTGGTTGCTCGAGGTGCCGAGGAAAGAAAGAGAGACGTGCTGCGAGGGGAGACGAGCGTTGCAACTTTCTAAGACCTTCTCAAAGATCAAGCTTCAAGAAAGGTTAGTAAACTTCTTAGCTCATATTAGTTTTTAATTACATGTACTTGCTCTTTTGTCTAGGTTAGTAAAAAACCGTTTTTACTTGTAAAAGAAAATTTTTAAAATTCCGCCGCTTACCGAAGCGTTAATTATTTTCTTAAACCCTAGATCGATTCCAACAGTCGGAACACCTGAAACAAGCGAGAGAACATGTGAACTACAAAGGGAAAACAGAGGGGGTGCCTCTGTTTACCTCTCCGATGCTCAACATTAGGAAGATTGAGGTGGGGTATAGAGGGTTTAGTGTTTAGAGGGTCGAAGCTTGAGAGAAACGAGAGAAGTATGAGTTCGAGAGTGTTTCAGTACTCAATTGAAGATTACCTGGGTCAAGGGAGGGACCCTTCCATTTATGGGCAACCAAGGGGTGGTTTGAAGACCTCTTGGCCGAGTGGAGGTTGAGTGAGACGAGACTCAGCCTCTCGAGCGCTCCTTGGGCATCAGCCGAGCGAAGGCCTCTCGGCCTCTCGAGCGTCGAATCACTCGACCTCCCGAGTACCGGCTGAGTGAGGGGCGCTCGGCCTCCTGAGCGGCGGCCGAGTGAGGGATCACTCGACTTCTCGAGTGCCGGCCGAGTGAGGGATTACTCGGCCTCCCGAGTGCCGGCCGAGTGAGGGGCGCTCGGCCTCCTAAGCACCGATCGAGTGAGGGATCACTCGGCCTCCCGAGTGCCAGCCGAGCGAGGGATTACTCGGCCTCCCGAGTGCTGACCGAGTTAGGGGCGCTCGGCCTCCTGAGCGGTGGCCGAGTGAGGGATCACTCGGCCTCCCGATTGCCTGCGGAGCGAGGGATCACTCGGCCTCTCGAGTGCCGGCAGAGTTAGGGGCGCTCGGCCTCTTGAGCGCCGGCCGAGTGAGGGATCACTCAGCCTCCCGGCTGCGGGCTGAGTGAGGGATCACTCGGCCTCCCGAGTGCCGGCCGAGTGAGGGGCACTCGGCCTCCTGAGCGCCGACCGAGCGAGGGATCACTCGGCCTCACGAGGGCTGGTCGAGTGAGGGATCACTCTCTTGAGTGCCGCCGAGTGAGGGGCACTCGGCCTCATGAGCGCCGACCAAGTGAGGGGTGCTCGGCCTCCTGAGCGCCGGCTGAGTGAGTGATCACTCAACCTCCCGAGTGCCGGCCGAGTGAGGGGCACTCGGCCTCATGCGCGCCGGTCGAGTGAGGGATCACTCGGCCTCCCAACTGCCGGCCGAGTTCGGGGCGCTCGGTCTCCTGAGCGCTGGCGGAGTGAAGGAACACTCGGCCTCCCGAGTGCCGGCCGAGCGAGGGATCACTCGACCTCTCGAGTGCCGGCCGAGTTAGGGGCGCTCGGCACTCGGCCTCCCGAGTGCCGCCCGAGTGAGGGGCACTCGGCCTCCTGAGCGCTGGCCGAGCGAGGGATCACTCGGCCTCACAAGTGCCGGTCGAGCGAGGGATCACTCGGCCTCAAGAGTGCCGGCCGAGTGAGGGGCACTCGGCCTCATGAGCGCTGGTCGAGTGAGGGATCACTCGGCCTCTCGACTGTTGGCCGAGTGAGGGATCACTCAGCCTCATGAGAGTCGGCCGAGTGAGGAGCACTCGGCCTCCTGAGCGCCAGCCGAACGCTGGCCGGGTGCTGGCCGAGCAAAGTGTCCTTGGTGTCCTGAGCACTGGCCGAGCGTTGGCCGGGTGATTGGGCCTTTCGCTTCTCGGCCATGGCCCTGCCATTAGCCGGACGAGGCCTTTCAGTCTTTTTGAACGTGGCCCGGCGATCGGTCGGACGAGGTTCCTCCGAGCTTCCTCGGACGTGGTCGACCCGGGACGGGCCGACAACATAAACCATATAATGATGAGTAAATACTTACATTAATTCTATGTGTAAACTCTAGCTTTTTTTTCATTTTTTCCGTTTGGCCCATTTGTAATTGGAGTCATTGGTGGTGCCTCTTTAAGTCTTCTATCAGTAAACCACCTTTGAAGGACTGCTCTTAACTCCTCCAATACATAAATAATTGGCAGGCTCTTCATTTTCTTAATTACAAAGTTCATGCTCTCAACCAAGTTGCTGGTTTGTATGTCAAGCCTATTTGTTGGATAATAGCAACCAGCCCACTTGCATGGATCAGCTTCTTTGAGATACTCAACTATATTTGGATTGAAGGTCATCAACTCATCCATAGTATCTTTGAATATATTACGGAAAAGAAAGAAGATAGAAATTGCAGAGAAGAAGATGATAAAAGAGAAAAATATTCTGTTCTAATTTTCATTATGTGTACTGTGTATATATGCTAATTACAAGAAAAGGAATATTTCCGTTACAAGGCTTCTAGAAGCTTATTTGGCTAACTAATTAATAAACCTATATTTAACTATACAGTAATAAGAATTAATCGCAATACTCCCCCTCAACATGGAGAGAATATATCATGAACGTTCATCTTCCTCAAGAGAGTCTTGAACTGAGTTGGATGCAAAGCTTTCGTGAAAATGTCGGTTAACTGGTGAGCGGACTTAACCTGAAGAGTTTTGATCAACCCATTTTGAATCCTTTCACGAACAATATGGCAATCGATCTCGATGTGCTTGGTTCTTTCATTAAAAACTGGATTTGCAGCGATGTGTAGAGCCGCTTGATTGTCACAAAACAATAAGGTTGGGGATTTGTGATCAATCCTAAAATCAAGCAACAAGGACTTCAGCCAAGCTAGTTCGCATGTCACACTCGCCATTGCCCTGTACTCTGCCTCCGCTGATGATCTGGACACGGTAGATTGCTTCTTGGATTTCCAGAAAATTAATGAAGATCCTAGGAAAACGCAGAAACCAGAAATAGATCTTCTTGTGTCTTGACATCCTGCCCAATCTGAGTCAACGAAGGCCTTCAATTCTAGGGCCGAGTCAGAAGGAAAGAACAGACCATGTCCCGGTGTGCTCTTGACATATTGCAGTACCTTATATGCGGCTTGAAGATGTGTAGTTCGAGGAGTAGCCATAAACTGGCTAAGTTTATTTACAGCGAACCTTAGATCGGGCCGTGTCAAAGTGAGGTATAACAACCTTCCTACCAATCTCCGATATTGCAAAGCATCACTAATTTCCTCTCCATATTCGTTGGACAATTTCATATTCGGATCCATAGGAATTGATTGTGGCTTGCTTGCCAAGTAACCCGTATCTGCGAGTATCTCAAGGGCATACTTCCTTTGCACAAAGATATTCCTTTGGCTAATCTAGCTATCTCAAGTCCCAAGAAAAACTTATGTTGTCGCACGAAAATGAACAACGATTAAATACCTCGGGCGGTTCGATCCAAGGCCGGACCAAGTGATCGCGCCCGGGCCAAAAACGGGAGCTCGTAGACCGAGCTGCACCCTCCAAACCCTGAGGTGTGTTTTGGGGGGTGTGACCGTGCCAAAGGTTGGCTGCCTACGTACCCTTTAGTAGGGATCAGGTCAGAACGTAGTTCGATTTGTGTGGGGAGGCTCTCTTGGGCTCGGAGGCTTTGTGAATCCAAGGCTTTAGAGTAGGACCCGGCTCGTAGCTTCTAGTGAAGGCTTTAGAGGGGTCGCGTGCTCGTAGCTCGGAGTTCTAGCTCAAGGGCCAAGAAGCAGGAGGGCAGTATGTACTGCAGAGGCTCGGGTCGCAGAAGAGGAGCGCGCTCCCTCTCGTGGAGGGGGGGTCCTTGTTTCTGAGCCGAGGGAGGAGGAGTGCGTGTTCTTGGAATGTCACAAGAGCACAAGAGAGGTACTGTTCTCGAAGAAGTATGTATTCTTCGAAAATGTATCAGTTCTCAGGGTTGAATCAGCGTGTCCTTTTTCTCCCCTAGGGGGGTATTTATAGTGTTTGAGGGGAGGCCTTGGGCCGGCCCCTTGAGGCCCACCGGGTGGCCGGGAGCGAGGCGCGCGAGGCCTCACGCCTAAGAGGGCGCAGGGCGCGTGGGACATGTCGCCTGGGCGGGCGCGGGGCGTGCCAGGCGCGGGACTTGGCCGGGCGCGGCGTGCCCGGCCGAGGTGGCAAGAACGCTCGGCCGAGGTGGCAAAGACGCTCGGCCGAGGTGGCCGAAGTGGCAAAGACGCTCGACCGAGGTGGCCGAGCTGGCAAAGGCGCTCGACCGAGGTGGCGTCGGGGCGCTCGGGCCTGGTGGGCCGGGACCCGTTGGGCTTCCGGCCGGTAAAGCCCGGCCGGCCTTGAATTGTTTTTGAATTTCCGCTGTTCCGAAAACGACCGGTAACATTAGCCCCCCAAGTTTACGGCTTACGGGATGTAAGTCGTGAACTTTAAAAGAGAAGGGCGTTGAGATATTTTCACCTTCGATCACGTGTGATCGTCCGCACGCATATCTCTTGTGGCCGGACCCCTGGGGGCCGGATCGGGCTGGTCGGGCCGCAAGACCCGCGCGCGGCCTGGCGCTGGGGGACTGGCGCGCGCGCGAGGCCAGCCCGTGGGCCGGGCCTTGTGTCGCGCGCGCAGGGGGGAGGAGCAGGGTTTGCTCCTTCCTCTATATAAATAGGAGAGTTCCCGCTCTCTCTTGTTCACACTGGCGGCCTGCGGGTAATCGGAAAATTCTTTTGACTTTGAAATTTCCCCCGGGCAGTTGACCTTCTTCCTTTTTTTTTGATAGGGAGTGAGCTTGTTCCCCATGTTGATGATCCCGAGGTTGACCCCGCCTGCCCTCTCCCAAATTTTGGGGGGGCGGCCAAGGGTCCCTTTGAGGAACTCGACGGGATTCCCATCTTCGTCGAGGAAGACTCTGGCGCGGCCGACCAATGGCTCGCGGAGTTGGAGACCGATGCCGCGGCGATCGCCGAGCTGGTGGGGCCCGGGAGCGGCCCACCTACCAGGTGCGGCCCCGAAGGGGAGGACGAGGGGTCCGAGGGCCCGCGTTCGTCAAGGTTGGTGATCAACCTGGTCTCCCGCGAGGCGTCCTTTGACGCCCCCCTGCTCAAGCAGCGGGGTGAAGCGGCGGTGAGTGCCGAGCTCCCCCGGGCGTCTAACTTGGACGCCTCGGGTGTCGAGCTTGCGATTGTTCCGTCCGAATCTTTCTTGGACGAGATTTACTCCGATGATCCTCAAGGGTCGGGCTCGGAGGCTCCTGAGGAGGACTCGGAGGCTCCTCCCGCTAGGGGGAAGGAGAAACATGATGGCGAGGTGTTGGCGACGGCTCGGCCGGCCCTCGAGTCCGCGGAGGCTTCGGGCTACACTTATGCCCAATCGCTGGAGAGGACTCGTATGTACGGAGTAGGCGACTCTGTTGCCCCCGTCGGCTTAGACTGCAAGGGAATCGATGCTGCGAGCACGCTCACTTCCCGAGTCTTCAGCACGCTTCGGGAGGCGTATAACATCCATCCCTTGGTGGGGTTGCTTAGACCTGCTCCCGACGACAGGCCCTCCCGCCCCAGGGACGGGTATGCGGCCGTGACGATCGGGAGTCTTGTCTACGGGTTGCGTCTCCCGTTCCCCGCGATCGTCCAGCAGATCCTGACCCGGCTAGGGGTCCATGCATGTCAGATGAGCCCGGCGTTCTATCGCCTGTTGGCTACATGTTTCATGGAGTGGCACTGCCAGACGCAGCGTGCCATGACCGTGGACGACTTCCGTAACCTGGTCGCTGTCTTCCCGGCGCCGGGGCAGCCGGGATTTCATATGGCCCGTGCTCGGGGCAACGTGAGGCTGGTCGAAGATTGTGACCCGCCTAGCCGCCGGGCGTGGGTGTGGGTCACCTCGGACGCTTTTCGCGAGGCGCGCCTTCACTTCGGTCGCATGGCCAACTTTCCAGCGGACGAGGAGGCAGCGGAGCTCCCCTTTGTCAGAGAAATATCGGGGATGTCGGAAGCCCACAAGGCTGGCGAGCGGTTCCGTTCCCCCGAGCTGATGGCGCTCACCTGGTGTATCCCGCCCTTTGCTCCGGGCACCGAGGAGGCGCTCCGGGCGAGAAGGCCCCCAAGTCCCGAGGCTCAATCAGTCGCTCCTGCTTCCCGAGGTATCTTTATGGTTTTGTAAAACTTGTTGTTTTGACAGGAACCTGACCTTTGTCGCTTTGTTTTGTGTAGCTGCAAGGAGGCGAGCTAGGAGGCAGGAATTCGCTTCTCGGGACCCCGAGTCAATGGCGGAGATTCGCTCTAGGGTCGTTGACCGCAAGGCGAAGTGAGAGCTCGCCGAGACCGCCGGTCTAGTCGAACCGGAGTCTCGGGCTTCTTTGAAGAGGGCTTCGACATCGGCACCTCCTGATGAGCGTTCCGAACCCAAGAGGGCGAACTCGGCGGTGGAGCTGGAGGCGATAGAGGCCCGAGGGGACTGTTTTCGCCACCTCGAGGGATCCCCACTATCCTGGTGGAAGGGCGTGGTGTCGAAGGGCGACATCGCCTTCTTCCAGGCGGGCGTTACCGACGCTCAGAGGGTCAGTACTTCTGCTTTTATTGTAAGCGTAGGTTTTTAGTTTTAACCTTTGCTTCTTTGTCGTCGCATGCGTATGCAAGGGCCGTGCGAAGCGACAGGATTTTGCATGACTTCATACGGCGCTTAGGGGCATCCCAGGAGGAGCTCACCCGGACGAAGGCTAGGTTGGCTCAGGCCGAGCGAGGTTCGCACCCGGGGACGGAGACCGAGACGCTTCGAGACCAGCTCCGTGAGGTCAGGGTGGAACTCCAGATCGCACAAGGCCAGCGCGACGGAGCCCAACTGTCAGTGGCCAAGATGGCGGGCGAGCGCACCGAAGAGCGGCGAGCTTGCGAGGTGGCGACCCGATCTGCGGACATTTTTCGCACTGAGGTTACCGACCTTCGGAGGCAGCTGGACTCTTGATCCGATGCCTTGGAGACGTCGCACCGCCAGCTTACTTCGAGCGAGGCGGCGCGAGTTACTGAAGCGGAGCGAAGAGCGTCCGACTTGCAGGACGACTACGACATACGGACCGAGGAAGCCCGTCGTGTCGGAGCAGTGGAATGTCGAGATGCGACCGCAGCCGAGAACGAGGCTCGGGGGGTCACTTTTAACTTCTTCGACACCTTGTTCCCTTTGTTGGACGAGGGTGCTCCTTGAGCCGAGTGGCTTTCTTTTATAGCGCGCATGTTTAGCGCTTCGCTTTTTCTTCCTATTTCTAGGATTTTATTTATTTTTCACGCACTTTTTGTTCAGCACGTGTGTATCAGAGCCGTGGCTCTTTTTATTTATGAGACATTTTTGTTGCTTTCATGTTGAATGCATATCTCATTTTTCGAGCGCTTTTTTTTTACTCGCATGTGCCTTCTTTGTGGGCTTATCGTGGCCCAGTGACTTCGCTTCGCGCCTTTCGGCGATCGAAGAGGTCGTACCGGGTAGTCCCCAGGGGCTTTGCATCCGTGCCATTGGCGACTGGACGTGTAAGTCGCGCCGGGTTGGGCTGGCGTCTTTTGGAGCCCGTGCTTTTAAAAGACCGAGCTCGCCGGGTTAGGCCGGCGTTTTTCGAGCTCGCGCTGTTTGAGCGACCGAGCTCGCCGGGTTAGGCCGGCGTCTTTGAGCTCGCGTTGCTGAGCGACCGAGCTCGCTGGGTTAGGCCGGCGTCTTTGAGCTCGCGTTGCTGAGCGACCGAGCTCGCTGGGTTAGGCCGGGGTCTTTGAGCTCGTGTTGTTTAGCGACCGAGCTCGCCGGGTTAGGCCGGCATCTTTGAGCTCGTGCTATCTAGCGACTGAGCTCGCCGGGTTAGGCCGGCGTCTTTGAGCTCGCGCTGTTTGAGCGACCGAGCTCGCCGGGTTTGGCCGGCGTCTTTGAGCTCGCGCTGTTTGAGCGACCGAGCTCGCCGGCTTAGGCCGGCGTCTTCGAGCTCGCGCTGTTAGAGCGACCGAGCTCGCCGGGTTAGGCCGGCGTCTTTGGGTTCGTGCCCTGAAGCAAGCGAACGCGCTTTGCGTCGGGTTTAGGCCGACGTCTTTTTAGTGTTCGTGCCCTGGAGCGTCGGAACATAGGTGCACCGGGTTAGGCCGGCGTCTTTTTAGGTGTTCGCGCCCTTGAGCGTCGGAACATAGGTGCGCCGGGTTAGGCCGGCGTCTTTTTAGGTGTTCGCGCCCTTGAGCGTCGGAACATAGGTGCGCCGGGTTAGGCCGGCGTCTTTTTAGGTGTTCGCGCCCTTGAGCGTCGGAACATAGGTACGCCGGGTTAGGCCGGCGTCTTTTTAGGTGCTCGCGCCCTTGAGCGTCAGAACATAGGCGCGCCGGGTTAGGCCGGCTTCTTTTTAGGGCCCGCTCACCCTGGAGTGAGCGAACGCGGGTGCGTCGGGTTAGGCCGACGTCTTTTTTGGCTCGCTCACCCTGGAGTGAGCGAACGCGGGTGCGTCGGGTTAGGCCGACGTCTTTTGGGCTCGCTCACCCTGGAGTGAGCGAACGCGGGTGCGTCGGGTTAGGCCGATGTCTTTTGGGCTCGCTCACCCTGGATTGAGCGAACGCGGTTGCGCCGGGTTATGCCGGCGTCTTTTACTCAAACCACATGCGCCGGGATAGGCCGGCGTCTTTTGGTGTTCGTGCCCTAAGGCTAGCGAATCTTAGTTTGGCTCAAATTTGGCCTTTTCGGGTTTGAGGCAGCGCCTTTACGCGATTTACATGCGTCTCGGAAGACGTGTTTCACCTGCGCCTTTACGCGTCTTACGGCACGCCGGGAAGGCCGACGTTTTACTCGAACCTGTATGCACGAAGGGCCGTCGGGGCCGAGCTTCCTAAGTTTGTGCCCCCGTGGAGGACTTAGGCCTTGTGCGTCGGGTTAGGCCGACGTCTTTTGGGCCCGCTCACCCTGGAGTGAGCGAACGCGGGTGCGTCGGGTTAGGCCGACGTCTTTTGGGCCCGCTCACCCTGGGGTGAGCGAACGCGGTTGCGCCGGGTTAGGCCGGCGTCTTTTGTTTTTTTTTTGAAGAGTCGGGACGAGGAGTATCAATCGGCCCGTAGACTCGGGGCTCGACTCGAAGGGCGAGCTCGATTCGAGGAGCGAGCTAGACTCAAGAAGCGAGCTCGATTTGAGGGGCGAGCTCGACTCGAGGGGCGAACAGGACTCAGGGAGCGAGCTCGTCTTGAGGAGCGAGCTCGACTTGAGGAGCGAACTTGAGCTCGAGGAGCGAGCTCGATTGGAGGAGCAAGCTCGACTCGAAGAGCGAACTTGAGCTCGACTCAAGGAGTAAACTCGACTTGAGGAGCGAACTTGAGCTCGAGGAGCGAGCTCGACTGGAGGAGCGAGCTCGACTCGAAGAGCGAACTTGAGCTCGACTCGAGGAGTGAACTCGACTTGAGGAGCGAACTTGAGCTCAAGGAGCGAGCTCGACTGGAGGAGCGAGCTCGACTCGAAGAGCGAACTTGAGCTCGACTCAAGGAGCGAACTCGACTTGAGGAGCGAACTTGAGCTCGACTCAAGGGGCGAACTCGACTTGTGGAGCGAACTTGAGCTCGAGGAGCGAGCTCGACTGGGGGAGCGAGCTTGACTCGAAGAGCGAACTTGAGCTCGACTCAAGGAGCGAACTCGACTTGAGGAGCGAACTTGAGCTCGAGGAGCGAGCTCGACTGGAGGAGCGAGCTTGACTCGAAGAGCGAACTTGAGCTCGACTCAAGGAGCGAACTCGACTTGAGGAGCGAACTTGAGCTCGACTCAGGGAGCGAACTCGACTTGAGGAGCGAACTTGAGCTCGAGGAGCGAACTCGACTTGAGGAGCGAACTTGAGCTCGAGGAGCGAGCTCGACTGGAGGAGCGAGCTCGACTCGAAGAGCGAACTTGAGCTCGACTCAAGGAGCGAACTCGACTTGAGGAGCGAACCTGAGCTCGACTCAAGGAGCGAACTCGACATGAGGAGCGAACTTGAGCTCGAGGAGCGAGCTGGACTGGAGGAGCGAGCTCGACTCGAAGAGCGAACTTGAGCTCGACTCAAGGAGCGAACTCAACTTGAGGAGTGAACTTGAGCTCGAGGAGCGAGCTCGACTGGAGGAGCGAGCTCGACTCGAAGAGCGAACTTGAGCTCGACTCAAGGAGCGAACTCGACTTGAGGAGCGAACTGCGCTCGAGGAGCGAGCTCGACTGGAGGAGCGAGCTCGACTCGAAGAGCGAACTTGAGCTCGACCCAAGGAGCGAACCCGACTTGAGGAGCGAACTTGAGCTCAAGGAGCGAGCTCGACTGGAGGACCGAGCTCGGCTCGAAGAGCGAACTTAAGCTCGACTCAAGGAGCGAACTCGACTTGAGGAGCGAACTGCGCTCGAGGAGCGAGCTCGACTGGAGGAGCCAGCTCGACTCGAAGACCGAACTTGAGCTCGACCTAAGGAGCGAACTCGACTTGAGGAGCGAAGTTGAGCTCGAGGAGCGAGCTCGACTGGAGGAGCGAGCTCGACTCGAAGAGCGAACTTGAGCTCGACACAAGGAGCAAACTCGACTTGAGGAGCGAACTTGAGCTCGACTCAAGGAGCAAACTCGACTTGAGGAGCGAAGTTGAGCTCGACTCAAGGAGCAAACTCGACTTGAGGAGCGAACTGGGCTCGAGGAGCGAGCTCGACTCGATGCCGGCCTCGTTGAGCTTGCTCTGGTAAGCGACCGAGCTCGCCGAGTTAGGTCGACCTAAGCCTCATCCCGGAAGTGGGGAGCTTAAGGTTTTTACCCGTTTTTATTCCTTTTTTTTTGCCGTGAATTCTTGTACGTCGCAGGACCCCTTAGCCCCCCAAGTTTTTAGTTTACAGGCCGTGCCATGATGACTAAAAACTTTTTTTTTTAAGTGGGTAAAAGAGACCGCAAACTTTATTTTTTATTGATTTTTGCTAACAGGTAACATCCTTGAACAGTGGCACATAGGCCTTTATTGAATAATGGAAAACAGAGCAATATTGGGGGGGGACTTGATCACTGGTGGTACTGCCTCAAGTGTTCGGCGTTCCACGGGTGCCGGATTGGAGTTCCGTCCGTGTGCTCGATGTAGTAGGTCCCGTCGTGTATGACAAGTCGGACTCTATACGGTCCTTCCCAATTTGGGCCTAGGACTCCGGCACCTTGCACTTGGGTGTTCTGGAACACGCATCTGAGTACAAGGCTGTCGACGGCGAAGATCCGCCTTTTGACTTTGGCGTTGTAGTATCTCTCGACCTTTCGTTTTTGTGCAGCGAGTCTGGTGAGAGCCTCGGATCTTTTCTCGTTGATTAGATCCAGTTCGAGGCGCATGGCTTCCTCATTTTCTTTTTCGTCGAAAGTGTCAACCCGATAGGTGGGGACTTCTACTTCCACGGGGACCACCGCTTCAACCCCAAAAGCTAGGGAGAAGGGGGTCTCTCCGGTTGCGTTTCGAACGGTCGTTCGATAGGCCCATAGGATGAAAGGCAGTTCTTCAACCGAGGCGCCTTTTTTGGCTTCGAGCTTTTTCTTGAGGTTGCTCTTAATCGTCTTGTTGACGGCTTCCACTTGGCCATTAGCCTGTGGATGTCGCGGGGATGAGAATGTCTTGCTTATCCCTAGTTGAGCAAATCTCTCTAACCCCCGCGTTGTCGAACTGCGCACCGTTATCGGTCACGATTGACGCGGGGATGCCGTGGCGACATATTATGGACTTCCAGATGAAGTTCGTAGTGTTGGCCTCGGTGATCCTGGCCAGAGGCTCGGCTTCGACCCACTTGGTGAAGTAGTCGATAGCGACGATGGCATATTCGTATTGTCTCGGGGCTTTGGGAAGCTTGCCGATAATATCTACGCCCCATTTTGCGAAGGGGCGTGGAACAACGATGCTACTTAGGGGAGATGGCGGCTGTCGTGGAACGTTGGAGAAACGTTGACACTTGTCGCACTTTCTCGCCCAGTCGTGGGCGTCTTTTTTCATCATCGGCCAGAAATAGCCTTGTCGAAGCGCTTTGAGCACGAGGGACCTTCCAGCGGCATGGTTTCCGCAGAGGCCTTCGTGGATCTCGCGGAGGACCTTGGTCGACTCGACGCTGTTGAGACATCGGAGCAGCGGGGTTGAATACCCGCGCTTGTATAAGGCTTCGCCTCTCAACACGTATTTGGATGCGAGGGCTTTTAGCCTTTCGGCTTCTTTGCGGTCTTCGGGAAGTACCCCTCTTCGCAAGAAGTCCGTAAGCGGGGTCATCCAAGTTGGATGAGCGGCGCTCTCAATCGTTCCCACCTCGTCACGTGAGACGGATGGTCGCGAGAGAGACTCGATTGGGATGGTTCCCAACCCCTCTTCGGCGATACCGGATCCGAGGCGAGCTAAGGCGTCAGCCTCGGAGTTCTCTTCTCGTGGGATCTGGATGATCTCGAACCAGGAGAAGGCATCTAGTTTCGCATTTGCCTTTGCCAAGTAGGCGATCATGTTAGGTTCTTTGGCAACGTAGTCGCATTTAACCTGATTTACGATTAACTGCGAGTCACAGTGTATTCATAAATTCTGTACGTCGAGCTTCTGAGCGAGCTCTAGCCCTACGATGAGGGCTTCGTACTCGTCCTCATTGTTGGAGGCCTGGAATCCGTAGTGGAGGGCGTAGCGTAACTTTTCCCGGTCGGGGTTTGTCAGAATCATGCCGGCGCCTGCTCCTTGGGCATTAGATGCTCCGTCTACGTGTAGTTCCCAGATGGGACCCGTAGGGTCGACCTTTCTCTTTCGAGCCGACAAGTCGTCGGTCGAGCTGTCTTCTGCTCTTTCCATGTCGGGAGTGTAGGAGAATTCTGCCACGAAATCAGCTAAGGCTTGAGCCTTTATTGCCGGCCACGGATGAAACTCAATCCCGTACTCGCTCAATTCTTGGGACCAGATCGCCATGCGAGTCGATGTTCCCTTTTGAAGAGCCTTACCGATTGGGTGTCCGGTCCGGACAACGATTGGGTGAGCCTGGAAGTATGGGCGTAGCTTTTTGGCGGCTACGAGGAGAGCAAGAGAGAGCTTCTCTATCTCTGTATAACGCGTTTCGGCGTCAAGTAGGGCTTTGCTTATGTAGAAGATGGGCCATTGAGCCCTATCTTCTTCACGGATCAGCACAGCGCTCACAGCTCGTTCGGAGACGGCGAGGTAGATGTAAAGCGTCTCGCCTTCTTTTGGCTTGGAGAGGAACAAAGGTTTCCCAAAGTAGGCCTTCATTTCTTGGAAGGCCTTTTCGCACTCGTCCGTCCATTCAAAGCCGTCCGTTTTCTTAATTGCTTTGAAGAACGGTTGACACTTGTCGGTTGCTTTGGCCACAAAACGCGCTAGGGCGGCAATCCGACCGGTCAGACTTTGGACTTCCTTGCCACGTCGCGGGGACTTCATGTCAAGGAGTGCCTTGATTTTTTCGGGGTTCGCTTCGATACCTCGACGGCTAACTATGTAGCCTAGGAACTTCCCGGACTCGACCCCGAACACACATTTGTTGGGGTTGAGCTTCATTTTGTACCGGCGGAGGATTAAGAACATCTCCCTCAGGTTGTCTACGTGGTTGGTAGCCAATAGGCTTTTAACGAGCATGTCGTCCACGTATACTTCCATGGTCTTGCCGATTAGGTCGGCAAATATCCGGTTTACCAAACGTTGGTAAGTAGCTCCTGCATTCTTAAGGCCGAAAGGCATGACCTTGTAGCAGTAGAGGCCGCGATCAGTGACAAAGGTTGTCTTGATCTGATCGGGCTCGTGCATTTGTATCTGGTTATAGCCCGAGTAGGCGTCCATGAAACTTAGGAGTTCATGTCCTGCTGTGGCATCGACCAGTTGTTCGATGCGTGGGAGTGGAAAGCAATCTTTCGGGCAGGCTTTGTTAAGATCTTTGTAATCTATGCAAATGCGCCACTTCCCGTTGGGCTTTTTGACCATGACCACATTGGCCACCCACTTTGGGTACTTGGCTTCTCGGATGAAACCAACGGAGAGAAGTTTTTCGACTTCCTCATTTATTGCTAGGTACCGTTCGGGGTTGAACGCACGTCTAGCTTGTACCTTTTCAGCTATGGTTTTATCGTCATTCAATCGGTGCACAATCACATCGGGGTCCATGCCGGGCATGTCTGCATGTTTCCATGCAAAGACATCCTTAAACTCCCGAAGGAAGGACGCGCGTTGAGTTTTGATGGCGAGAGGGAGTTCTGCACCGATCTTTACTACCTGGTCAGGTTTAGCTTCGTCGAGAACGATCGAAGTGAGATCATCGGGGGTGTCAACCTTCAACCTCTCGATATTGTCGCGGGGGTCTAATTCCCCGAGCTGCCGTGCGTCTTTTTTACCACACGGGTAGTCGTCTTCCAGTTGGTAGATCGTGTTAACCCTTTTTTTAGCGGGCTTGCCGTCCACGCCTTGGACGTAGCATATCCTCGCCTAGGTCTGATCACCGGCCATGACGCCGATTCCCTCTTCAGTGGGGAATTTCATTAGTAGGTGATAAGTGGACGTGATAGCCCTTAGTCTGTTCACGTGGGTCGCCCAATGATAACACTGTAGGGCGACTCCTGGTCGACCACGAGAAAGGGGACCATGTGAACGACTTCGATGCCTCCGGCAGTTCCGAAGGTGACTGGTAAATCAATGATTCCTTCAGTCATGACCTTTTCTCATGCGAACCCAAATAGGGGTGTCTGAGTTGGGACAGGGCGGAGCCCCCCGAGATTCATGCACTCGAGGGTGGTCTTAAAGATTATATCGGCCGCGCTGCCGTTATCAATAAGAACTCTTTTTACCAAGTTGTTGGCCACCTGGGCCTTAAGGACTATAGCGTCATTGTGCGGGTGCACAACTCGCTTGGCCTCTTCATTGGTGAATTGTATCATCTCGTAAGGTACGGACAGAGGTTCCTCGTAGGTGAGGTTAACCTACCCGGCAAGGCCTTCATGGGAGGCGGCTCTGAGGAGCTTTTTCCTTTGCCCGGCCGAGTCCCCGTCTTGAAAGCCACCTAGTATGGTGGTGACGACGTGGAGTTGCGCATCAGCCGTCGCTGTGACTGCCTTGCGGTCGGTGTTTGGGTTGGTCCCTTCACCTTTTTCAGGCTGTGGCCTGTGGTCGGTGGGGGCTGCCGCTCCTACCAAGCGAAGGACAAACTCTTTGAGTTCTCCCTACTGGATTAACGTCTCAATTTGTTTCCTAAGATGGAAGCACTGAGCGGTCGTGTGACCGTAATCCCGGTGGAACTCGCAATAGCGGGACCGGTCGCGAGACGCGGGGTTGCCCCTTATTGGAGCCGGACCGACGAACTTGTCACCCGCCACAACGTAGATTTGCTCTACCGGGGCGTTCAAGGGAGTATAACCCGAGTAGTCTCTAAAATTGCTCGCAAGACGCGGCTTTTGAGACGTAGGGGG
Organism: Urtica dioica subsp. dioica; assembly: GCF_054948205.1. NCBI lineage: Eukaryota > Viridiplantae > Streptophyta > Magnoliopsida > Rosales > Urticaceae > Urtica > Urtica dioica. The sequence continues at coordinate 21,689,622 of NC_142760.1, read as the reverse complement.
TCGGCTATTGGAAGCTTGACCTCCCTTGTTTATCCTCTTACGGGGATTGCCAGGCTCGTTGCCGGACTCGTCCCGACGGCGGGAGCTTTGGTTGCTGCTCCTGCGGCCGTCGAGGTAATCTCCTACCCCCATAAAGGTTTTGGCTCGGTTCATTAACTCGGCCATCGTAGAAGGGACTCTGCCGACGACGGACTTTAGGAAGTCTCCAGTGCGCAAGCCCTCGATGATGGCTGTAATCGCATCACTGTCATCAAAGCGGTCGACCTTGTTCGATTCTGTGGTGTACTGTCTCAAGGACTCGTTATTCTCTTGCCTGATTGACCATAAGTACATCTTGGTCTTCTTTTGGACCATGGATGTAGCAAATTGTGCCAGGAACATGTCCTTCAGGTCTTTGAACGATTGGACGCTCCCTGGTCTTAGATTCTTAAACCACTCGAAACCGGGTCCGGTGAGGGTAAGACTAAAAGCTTGGCATAGAGCCCCAGGTGAGACGCCCTGCATCGTCATCCAAGTCTCGTAATGTTAAATGTGATACGTGGGATCAAATTTCCCATTGTATGGAGGGAGATTCGGGAGTTTGAAGTTTCCCGTGCACACCTCAGCAAGGATTTGGGCGGTGAAGGGAGAGGAATGTTCTTCCACGACCCCATATGTATCACCGGCCAAGCCTCTGCAGGTCACGCACCTCGTTACGGAGATTGTGGATCATGGTGGCAACGTCGAGGCCAGTGTTGGGGGTCGCTCCTTATTCAGGAGGAGTCACCTGTCGCCTTTCGTTCGACCCTTGAGTCGTGCGAGGGTCCCCATTGATTGGGGCCGTAGGGTTGTGACCCTTACGAGCGCTCAACCTCTCTCGGAGGTCTTCGCCACGGTTGTTCTGTTGGGCGGTCAGTCGATCTCTAAGATCCGGCCTGGTGGTATGGGGGTGTGAGCTTCGAGCCACGCGCCTTACTCGCCGAGTTGTTGTACCTTCCCCGACATTGCCTCTTTGACCGAGTTGGTCATGGGCCGAACGTCGGGAGGTCTCTTCTTGAGAGGAGACCGGTATTGCTTTCGTTTTCGACGGACCGACTTCGATCTCAACAGGGAGTTCCCCGTCCTTGGTGAGAGAAGTCTCGACGTCCGCCGAAATTTCCAAGCCTTCATAGTCGGGGTCATAATCATGTCCCTCGTCCATGAGGTCCTCAGATTCCCCGTGGGGGGCGCCGTGTGCAGGAGCCTTGCCCGCCAGTTGGCGGTGGTACCTTGCATTGGCTATCTTCAGCTGGCGGATTTTCTCCTCCATCTCAAGGATGCGGTCGTCCCGACTGTCCTGAAGAGGAGGGGGTGAGGGAGTGGGGCTCTCGTCGTTGAGAGACTCCTCATCGCCTTGCGCTCGGGAGCGCAGGTAGTATTTCTTCACCGCGGTTGCATTTTCGGGGTTGTTCACGCCCTCAGAACGAACGGGTGGTTGACCACTCATGTCTTTCTGGAGTCGAGAAGAAAGGGGTCGAACTGTAGAAGGGATTTCGGGCTGTGTAAGTCGGGAACTCCCCTCCTTCTAGCGCCAAAATGTTGTCGCACGAAAATGAACAACGATTAAATACCTCGGGCGGTTCGATCCAAGGCCGGACCAAGTGATCGCGCCCGGGCCAAAAACGGGAGCTCGTAGACCGAGCTGCACCCTCCAAACCCTGAGGTGTGTTTTGGGGGGTGTGACCGTGCCAAAGGTTGGCTGCCTATGTACCCTTTAGTAGGGATCAGGTCAGAACGTAGTTCGATTTGTGTGGGGAGGCTATCTTGGGCTCGGAGGCTTTGTGAATCCAAGGCTTTAGAGTAGGACCCGGCTCGTAGCTTCTAGTGAAGGCTTTAGAGGGGTCGCGTGCTCGTAGCTCGGAGTTCTAGCTCAAGGGCCAAGAAGCAGGAGGGCAGTATGTACTGCAGAGGCTCGGGTCGCAGAAGAGGAGCGCGCTCCCTCTCGTGGAGGGGGGGTCCTTGTTTCTGAGCCGAGGGAGGAGGAGTGCGTGTTCTTGGAATGTCACAAGAGCACGAGAGAGGTACTGTTCTCGAAGAAGTATGTATTCTTCGAAAATGTATCAGTTCTCAGGGCTGAATCAGCGTCTACTTTTTCTCCCCTAGGGGGGGTATTTATAGTGTTTGAGGGGAGGCCTTGGGCCGGCCCCTTGAGGCCCACCGGGTGGCCGGGAGCGAGGCGCGCGAGGCCTCACTCCTAAGAGGGCGCAGGGCGCGTGGGACATGTCGCCTGGGCGGGCGCGGGGCGTGCCAGGCGCGGGACTTGGCCAGGCGCGGCGTGCCCAGCAGCGGGTGTTCCCGGCCGAGGTGGCAAGAACGCTCGGCCGAGGTGGCAAGAACGCTCGGCCGAGGTGGCAAAGACGCTCGGCCGAGGTGGCCGAAGTGGCAAAGACGCTCGACCGAGGTGGCCGAGATGGCGAAGGCGCTCGACCGAGGTGGCCGAGCTGACGAAGATGCTCGGCCGAAGTGGCCGAGCTGGCGAAGGCGCTCGACCGAGGTGGCCCAGCTGGCGAAGGCGCTCGACCGAGGTGGCCGAGGTGGCAGGGACACCCGGCTGAGGCAGCAGGGGCGCTCGGCCGGGGTGCTGAGGTACGCGCAAGCCGGGAGGCCGGGGTGCGCGGGAGCGCGCGAGCGGGCCGGGAGGTCGGGGCGTAGGAGTGCGCGCGCGGGCCGGGAGGCCGGGGCGCAGAGTGCGCGCGAGCCAGGCGCGATAGGGCGTGCTGAGGCCCATTGGGCCGGGGGCCTTAGGGCCGGGGGCGCAGGTGCGCGCGCACCGTCCGTGTCGGGCCGTGGGTGCGTTGGGGCGCTCGGGCCTGGTGGGCCGGGGCCCGTTGGGCTTCCGGCCGGCAAAGCCCGGCCTACCTTGAATTGTTTTTGAATTTCCGGTGTTCCGAAAACGACCGGTAACAACTTCAATGGGCCAAGATCTCTCATTTTAAACTTATCACTTAGAGTAGTCTTTAGGGAGTCAACCTCATCTTGATCATTACTAGCTATGATTATGTCATCAACATAGACTAGTAAAGCAAGAAAGGACTTACCTTTGGACTTAGTGAACAATGAGTGATCATTAGCGGATTGGATGAATCCAATTTCCAACATAGTACTTGAGAATTTTTGGAACCATTGCCGACTCGCTTGCTTCAAACCATACAATGACTTGTGAAGACGGCACACGACGTTAGTAGGAATAGTCTCCCCCTCTCGACCGGAGTAGCCAGGAGTGAGAGTCATGTAAACCTCCTCGTCAAGGTCGCCATGAAGAAAGGCGTTAGTCACATCGAGCTACGTGAGTGACCAACCAAAAACAGCCGCAACAGAAAGAACGATTTTGACACTCACAAACTTGGCGACCGGAGAAAAAGTGTCAAAATAGTTGACCCCCTCTTGCTGAGTGTAGCCATTAGCAACCAAACGGGCTTTGTGTCGGTCAACGCTGCCATCGGACTTCACCTTGATTTTGTAAACCCAACGACAACCGACTGGTTGTTTCCCATCCGGCAAAGAAACGATGCTCCATGTACCATTGCTCTCCAGGGCCTGTAACTCACCAACCATAGCATCACGCCAAACTTTAAAGTTATTAGCCTCTGAATAATGTTGCGGTTCTTTGAGGCTCATGATAGCTAAGGTAAAGGCTTTATGTGGGAGAGATAGGCGATGGTAACTAACGCTTGCGGAAATGCGGTAAAGAGGAGAAGCAGCGGAATGTAGATGAGTAGAGTTGGTCGCTAGGTTACAACATATCTTCTTTGAGTCAAGTGGGAGTTTGTTGTCAATAGTGCCCACAAGAAGAGTTGTAGTCTTTATTTTGTACATTTGATGTAATAAAGTCTCACGAAGACTCTTGCTTGTAATTGCTTATTCATTAATAAAAAGTTGAAACGTTCATTCATTCTTCCTTGTCTGTTTGAAGCTTAATGATAAAACCTTAGTCTTTAGTCCATAAACAAACTTAACAACTTACGAAGAGACAAATGTAGATTTGCATGAGCAAACTCTTCGTAGTTTGCTTAAAACGATATATTCGCAATCTGGTTATGGGGCATTGAGAGTTGGAGACTCTATAGTTCTTCTAGGTATCTTCCGAAGGTACTGAATTGACCAGTGCACTTCTAGAGAAAAAATAAGAACAAACCATTTAACCTCTTATGTCTCGAAGTCACTACATATGAATTGCATCGTACTTACCTTAATCCTTAAATGAGACATGACATTCCATAACTTACGTATTCTCATTTGAGAAAGTCAGAGTTCGGACTCACTATGTGATTCTGAACATGGCCTATTGGTGAAGTACTAAGTTGTGAGAATGTCATGAGTAACTTTGTGAAGTTCTCATAGATATGGAATTCATGTACAAGATTGCTGAAATGCAATGTATATCACCTCATGCTTTGTTCCTTGGAATGTGAATAAATGAACCGGCCAGTGTCCAGATTGAGTCCTGACTCTTTTGGATGAAACAATGTGACTAGTTGGCTCCTCGTCAATACATTGTTTCTAACTTATTCACAAGCGACAAATGAGTTGAGGAAATAACAGCTAGAAGGGTAAAATGGTAATTTTGTAAATCCTGACTAGCTGATAATATTCATGAAGGGTAAACATAGACAATATTCAGTGGATCCGCTCATCATAATTTGGTTGAATTCTTGAGTAAAAAATAAATTCATTTGAACCGAGAGATTTTCAGTGTCAACTCTTTAGTGGAGTCAGTTGACATTAAGCTAAACTTGGAAAAGGTTTGTGAACTTTTGAGTCCTAGTGTTTAGCTCAAGCTTTGTTCATTTTGATCCATGAGGTCACTATCATAAATCATATCGAGTAGGAATAGTTAAATTAGAAGCTAAGTCAAAACAAGTACGAGACAAGTTTTACGAAAATTGTCAAAAGGGTAAATTTGTCTTTTTTGACATAGCATGAAATGAATGTCAATAAATTTTTTGACATGGTCATATGATGGCCTAGATCACTTGGCCATGATGTGTTTATTGGGCCTTGTGGATTAATTTCATTTCATAGAATTTTACTTGAAAATTCTTAATGGGCTTTTCTTATGTTGTCATGAACAAGTAAAGAAAAATCTAGAAAGACTTTCTATAAGCCTTTTGGCCGTCCAACCCAAGAGAATGGGAGACTAATTTCGTGCAGCCCTAGTGTGAGAGAGAGATTATTTTGTGCATTAATGTATAAAGATACTTGCCAAAAGTAAAAGAGGAAACAAATTTGCATCTAGATGCATTAGGGAATTCGGCCAAGTAAGGAAGGGAACAAAAGAGGAAACAAATCCAAGGGCTTCTAGAAGCACTCTTGGCCGTGTGACTCTAAAGGAAGGAAAGCAATATTTGCTCATGAACATATGATATTCAATAAAAGAGGAAACTACCTTATTGAAGGTAAAACCTCTCCTATAAATAGAGCCCTCATTCCCTTCATTTCATTCATCCCAAGTTTTAGAGATTTGAGAGCTTCTCTCTCTAGTTTGGCCGCCCCTCTCTCCTTCTTTCTCTAAGTTCTTTTCGTTTTTGTTTTGGCACCTAAGTCCTCACTTGACCTAGCGAGTTTAGCTCTTCGACTTTGAGACTTGTTCTTGAGTCGTAGTGTTTAAAAGTGCCCACATACTAATTCTTAATTTTCTCAAGTGATTATAGTGATAGAAACTTTCGTGGTTGCTCGAGTTGGTGAGGAAAGAAAGAGCGACGTGCTGCGAGGGAGACAAATGTTTCCAACCTTCCGAAGGCTCATCAACGTTCAAGCTTCTAAAAAGGTTAATAAATTTATTATGCTCATAATAGTTTTATTTACATGTGCTTGCTCTTTGTCTAGGTTAGTAAAATCGTTTTACTTGTCAAAAGAAAATTTTTGAAATTCCGCCGCTTACCGAAGCGTTAAACTTTTTCTTAAACCCTAGATCATTTCCAACAAATGGTATCAGAGCTATGGTCAAAGATATGCATGTATATGTATTTAAAATTATGAGCTTGAAAATCGTTTTCGAAAGTTTACTAATTTTGTGACAAGTTAGAATTGTTATCTTACTTTTTTTTAATTTATTGCTCCTGCCTTTAAATTAAGAATCATGTTGATTCTCTATGAGTTTGGCATATAATTAAAACACATTAGAATCAGTTCTAACAGTTTTTAATTTTTTATATTGAAAACCGTGTTTTAAAGGTTTGAGAATTTTCGAGTAAAATGTTATGACTAGTTTTGTTATCTTGCTAGTTTCTTATTTTTACTTGAATCGTTTTATGCTTGTTGTTATTTCTTTTATATCATGTTATTACCTTGCTAATAAAACACAAATAAAAGCCTTAACAACTTACTAAAATGTTCCGTTACACTCGATTCTTTTTCGCACCTAAAAAGGACCAAGCTTTAATTATTTATTTTTCTTCGAGCTGGAGTAAAAGCCACAGTAAAAGTGGCATAACTCTCTACTCTGAAATCTAAATTTAATGATTCTTAAATAAAATTAAATCTCTGTCTGTCCTCAGTCCAATGCCACCGGTTTCAGGTCAAACGGACATCGGAGCCACCAGTTATGGCAATTTTACTCCGAGGTGCGCGGCTGTTCCGAAACTCCAGTTTTTTAGAATTCCGGATGTTCAGCCCCACTACTATGAGTTATAGAACTCTAATGAGAAAAATTTCTTGAGCAAAAATGTTTTTCATAAGATTACAAACATGATGTGTAAGATTAAAATGTTTTGATTTTTGAAAGTTTTATTGAAATTGAATTTTTACAAAACTAGTTTGAATTTTGAAAAACCGTCTTCACTTTCAAACTTGAAAAATATTTTGTCATCCAAATCAAATAATTTTTCAAAATGTTTTCAAAACTATATCTATATCACATATGTTCAAAATCTATATGCTCTTGAAAATTTGAGTGGGAGATCTCCTTGTAGACAAGCCGAAAAATAAAAAGATGTGTAATCTCAAACTTTCAAGTGTTCGAGTGAGTTGAAGTTATGCACTAATACTGCTCTGAACATGTCGATCTAGGATTCTCTTCTAGTTGTCCGCTCTGTCGCTCTTTAACTAGGAAATCTGTTTCCGAACTTATAAGAGTCGATGAACCAACTCCAAAAACTAAGTGGGAGGGTTATACTTGTTGTTTGTAACCCACGATCCCCAACACTAATGAAAGAAGCAATTAACGTGGGACTAAGAGCCGCTCTTGCGACCCTCACTTAAATGGGAGTACTCCAAGGTGTTTTTGCTTCGATCATTGCTCAGTGAGCTACGTCCGAGAGTGAGACGATGATGACAAGGCCTCCCCTTGGGGGATTGTTTTTCAAAGTTGATCTTTTGGACTAAGTGGTTGGTTGCACACTTAGGCTCAATCCCTAGTAATCCTCCCTTGAGGCTCTGCGAAAGGATGTGAGTGATCAAACAAATTTAAAAGGTGGCTAGTCAAAATTGATGTATTGACATCTTGGCTAAGCATTAATGATGTGTCATTTACTTATAAATGGAGATTTTTTGCGGCCTTCTCTTGAGGGAGTAAATTATCGTTTGATTTATAACACCTTTGCATTTTATAAAAGTCTTAATAAAACTTAAATCCTAAACCAAAGACTAATCATAAACTTGTTTCAACTTTTATAGGCAATATGTCTCTCAACCCTCTCTCAACCATTCTTTCCTCGAATAAACTCGAAGGCGACAATTACGTCGACTGGAAACGTAACCTCGACATAGTCCTTACTGTCGACAAGCACAAATGGGTTCTCACCACACACTGTCCTCAAACCAATGAAGATTCGACGCAAGAGGAAAAAGACGTCCTAACGGCCTGGCTTCGATCCGATGAGATTGCGAGGTGCTATATTTTGGCATCGATGAACAATGTGTTGCAACAACAACATCGTGATTACGAAACTGCCACCGATATGCTCTACAATCTCCATGAGATGTTTGGAGGGCAAGGACGTCAAGCTAGGCAACAAGCGGTCCGACAATTCATGAACTGTCGTATGAAGGCTGGAACTCCCGTTAGAGATCATATGATGCTGATCATTAGCTATCTAAACGAAATGGAGATCCTTGGATCTGAGATTGATGGGGAGACTAAAATAGATATGATCTTGGAAACTCTCCCCGAAACTTTTGATACCTTCAAGTTGAATTATTCCATGAACAAGCTGGAGTACACTGTTACCGAGCTCATGAAGGAACTTCAAACCGCTGAGGCACTCACTAAGAAAAAGAGGGCTCAAGGAGAAGTACATGCTACTGCCTCCACCTCTGGATCTAAGAAGAGACCTCGCAATGCCGAGAAGAAGAACCAACCTAAGGTTTAAACGAAGAAGAAGGCGCCAAAGGCTCCAAAGGTGGACAAGTCTAAAGACAAGTGCCACCACTGCAATGAGCCTGGTCACTGGCGTAGGAACTATCCCGCCTACCTCAAAACCAAAGTAAAAGGTATTGTACTTATTACTGAAGCTTGTTTAGTAGCTGATAATGTATCATCGTGGATTATTGACTCTGCTGCTACTAACCATATTTGCTGTTGTCGGTCGTTTTCGGAAAACCCGAGACGCCAAGAAGGCACGTCGCTCAAAGGGCCGATGGTCAGGCCGGAGGTCTTGAAGAGCGGCAGACCTTCAAGCCATCGCCTAAACTCTTGACTCCTCGAGTCGAGCTTCGCTCCTCGAGTCGAGCCTTGAGTCAATCTCCTCGAGTCGAGCTTTGCTCCTCGAGTCGAGCCTTGACTCAATCTCCTCGAGTTGAGCTTCGTTCCTCGAGTCGAGCCTTGAGTCAATCTCCTCGAGTCGAGCTTCGTTCCTCGAGTCGAGCCTTGAGTCAATCTCCTCGAGTCGAGCTTCGCCCCTCGGGTCGAGTCTTGAGTCAATCTCCTCGAGTCGAGCTTCGCTCCTCGAGTCGAGCCTTGAATTGTTCCTCGAGTCGAGCCTCGAGTCATTCTCGAGTCGAGCCTCGAGTCATTCTCGAGTCACTCCTCGAGTCAAGTCGCTAGTCGCTCTCGTCGAGCCTTGCTCCTCGAATCGAGTCACTCTCATCAAGTGGAAATCTTCATATTTCACGTGGGAAGAATGATATTCGAAGGCCCGCAAGAACCCGGCAAGACGAGCCGTTCATCACGCACACAAGGCGCCACGCCGGCCGGCCGTGCAGCAGACGGCGCGCCGCGCCAGGCAGACGGCGCGCCGCGCGACCTGCGCCACACCCGATGACCCTCGCGCCGCGCCCGGTGACCCGCGCGCCGCGCCCCCTGCGCCGCACGTGCCGTGCACCTCCACATGATGGCATGCGCGTTCCTAGTCCCACATGGACGAAAAAGGGACCTTCTAAGGCTCCCAAACACCTATATAAACCCCCTCCCATTGAGGGGAATGCCATCCCATTGAATCCTATTCAATACACAAAAATTCTCTTCATCTCCTATCGACACGCTCGATTTCTTACTCTTCTCTGCTTCTCTGGATGCCATATTTGGCCTGAAGCAGACTCTCTTCTCCCTCCCTCGTTCTCAAAGGTTCCGAAGCACTCACGGGGACTTCCCGGACGTCGCTCCCTTTTACTGAACGTTCTCCGGTGCTCAAGCACGCCCCTAGGGTTCTCGACTAGAGTTCCCCTCGCGCGTCTAACACGCTAGACGCGTACGCGATCTCCGAAGTTCTGAGACACTGCCGAGGACTCCTCGCGCCCCGTCTCCTTCGTCGAGCACGCCTCTCCACCAAGGCTCGGCGCCTCATACTTCGTCCTACACGCTTGAACTACGTTCTGACCTGATCCCACCCACGGGTACGTAGGCAGCCGACAACCAAGGCATGGTCACTCTTCCTCCTCACCCCCTACCTCTCCCGAGAGGCGGGTTGATCGGAGAAAACCCTAGCTCGAGACTATCGAGTTCCCACTCTTGGCCCGGGTGCGATCACTTGGTCCGGCCTTTGATCGAACCGCCCGAGGTTTTAAATAGTTGTTCATTTTCGTGCGTTTTGGCGCTAGAAGGAGGGGACTTCCCGACCTATTCAGCCCGAAATCCCTTCTATTCATCTTCTTCTTTTCTTCTGCGAACTCAACCTTCTCGAACTTGAGAAACGATGAGTAGCCAACCACCCATACGTTCTGAGGGCGTGAACAACCCCGAAAACGTCACTAGGACCAAGAAATACTTCTTGCGCTCCCGAGCGCATGGTGATGAAGAGTCGCTCCACGAAGTGAGCTCTACCCGCTAACCATCTCCATCTCCTGATAGCAGGGACAACCGCATCGTGGAGTTAGATGAGAGTATCTGCCGACTGAAGGCGAGGAACGCAAGGTACCACAGCCGACTGGCTGCGAAGCAACCTATGCGTGACACGACGATCCCCAATGGGGATCCTGAGAACCTCAACGAGGAAAGCCGCGACCCTGATTACGAGGGTACTGACGAGTCGGAGGATAACGAGACTTCTCTCACGAAGGACGGGGGACTCCCCGCCGTGTTTGAAGCCGGTCCGTCGAATCCCTTACCCCGAACAGGCGATGCGCCGGCAGCTTCTCAAGAGGGGAATTCCCGACGTTCGGCTCTCGACCGACTAGGTCCGAGGGAGAATGTTGCGAAAAGTCTGGGCGCGCGGAGAGCGCACCGCCGCAAGCAAAGCCGGCGCCTCCGTACGGCCAGCCCTGATCTTAGGGACCACCTCACTGCTCAACGCATTGGGCGTGGCAATGATCTGAGAGAGCGACTAAGCTCTAGACCCAATATCCCGCTGGCAGCCCCAACTAACGGGAACCGCCGCGCAGGACAGGGGTCTAACGAGAGGCTACAGGTGACTCCTCCCGATCAAGGGGTTACTCCAACGACCGGTCTCGATGTGGTCACTATGATCCACAACCTTCGAAATGAGGTACGAGATCTCCGAGAATACGGAATAGGTGGAAGTGCCTATGGGGTCGTTGAGGAGAATTCATCACCTTTCACTACTCAGATACTGGTTGAGGTTTGTACGGGGAATTTCAAGCTCCCGAACCTCGCTCCCTATGATGGGAAAGCAGATCCCGCCTACCACATCTAGCACTATGAAACCTGGATGACGATGCAGGGTGTTTCTCCTGGCGCCATGTGCCAAGCTTTTAGTTTGACCCTCGCCGGACACGGCTTTGAGTGGTTCAAAAACTTAAGGCCAGGAAGCATTCACTCGTTCAAAGACCTGAACGACATGTTCCTAGCACGGTTCGCTACATCTATGGTCCAAAAGAAGACCAAGATGTACCTGTGGTCAATCAGACAAGAGAGTGGCGAGTCTCTTAGACGATACCTCGCCCGATTCACTGAAGAGTCAAACAAGGTCGACCGCTTTGACGACAGTGACGCAATTGCCGCTATCATAGAAGGCTTGCGCACAAGTGACTTCCTCAAGTTTGTCGTCGGCCGTGTCCCTTCCACCATGGCCGAGTTAATGACTCGAGCTAAGACCTTCATGGGAGTCGAAGACTACCTCGACGGCCGCAAGAGCACTAATCAAAGCTCTCGCCGCCGAGAAGAACCTAGCCGCGAGCAGAGCGAACCTCGTAAAAGGCGAACCAGGTTCCTAGCAACCAACCCCCTGTACCTCAGAAACCGCGACTTGCGGAAAACTTCAAAGGGTACTCGTCATTCACGCCCCTGAACACGGCGCCGGAAAGGATCTTGGCTCTGGCACGTGACAAGTTCACGCCCCCGGCTCCAATGAAGAAGGATCTCGCAACTCGTGATCGATCCAGGTATTGTGAGTTCCATCGGGAATACGGTCATTTGACCTCGGAATGCTACAACCTCAAAAGGCAAATCGAGGCTTTGATCCAACGGGGTGAGCTGAAGGAGTTCGTGTTGCGCATGATTGGCGCTGCGGGCCCCACCGCGAACAGACAATAGTCTGGTCAAGGAGGAGGAACAGCCGCTTCTGCCAACCAAACCACGGCTACTGCCAACGCCAACCCGCAACTGCACGTGGTAACCACCATACTGGGAGGTCCACAAGATGGGGATTCGGCCCGACAACGGAAGAAATTCCTTAGGGCCATGTCTCAGGAAGACGCTGCTATGCACGTCAACTTCACATATGAAGAACCTCCGTCCGTGCCTCACGAGACGATGTATTTCACCAATGAAGAGGCCAAGCGAGTTGTGCATCCGCACAATGACGCGATCGTGCTCAAAACCCAAGTGGCCAATAACTTGGTGAAGAGGGTCCTCATTGATAACGGCAGCGCTGCCGATATAATTTTCAAGTCCACCCTAGAGCGCATGAAGCTCGATGGGCTGCGCCCGACTCCGACCCAAACACCACTGTTTGGGTTCACTGGGGAAAAAGTTATGACCGAGGGCATCATCGACCTGCCGGTCACCTTTGGGACCCCTGGAGGAATCGAAGCCGTTCACATGGTCCCATTCCTAGTGGTCGATCAGGAGTCGCCTTACAACTTAATCATCGGGCGACCCACGTTGAACCGGCTAAGGGCAATCACTTCCACGTATCACCTACTGGTGAAGTTCCCCACCGAAGGAGGAATTGGCATTATGGCTGGAGACCAATCCCAAGCCAGAGTATACTACGTGCAAGGAGTTGATGGCAAGTCCGCGGGAAAAGCGGTCAACACAATCTTCCAACTGGAAAACGATTACCCATGCAACCCAAGGGATGCAAGGAAGTTCGGAGAACTTGACCCCCGTGATGAAATCGAAAGACTTAAGGTGGAAACCTCCGATGATCTTGTGCCAATCGTCCTGGACGAATCGAAGCCTGATCAGGTTGTAAAAATTGGCACCCGACTTCCACTCGCCATCAAAACTCAGCTTACCGCCTTCCTTAGGGAGTTCAAGGATGTTTTTGCATGGACTCATGCGGACATGCCCGGAATCGATCCCGAGGTAATAGTGCACCGATTGAACGACGACCCAAAGGTCGCCGAAAAAGTGCAGGCTAGACGAACGTTCAACCCAGAACGATACCTGGCCATAAATGAAGAGGTCGAGAAACTCCTCACCGCAAACTTCATTCGAGAGGCTAAGTACCCCAAGTGGGTCGCCAACGTGGTAATGGTAAAAAAGCCCAACGGGAAGTGGCGAATTTGTATAGACTATAAAGATCTTAACAAAGCCTGCCCTAAGGACTGCTTTCCACTCCCGCGCATCGAACAACTGGTGCACGCCACGGCCGGCCATGAACTTCTAAGCTTCATGGACGCTTATTCAGGCTACAACCAAATTCGAATGCACGAGCTCGATCAACTTAAGACGACCTTTGTCACCGATCGAGGTCTCTACTGTTACAAGGTCATGCCTTTCGGCCTTAAGAACGCGGGAGAAACGTACCAACGCTTGGTAAATCGGATCTTCACCGATCAAATCGGCAAGACGATGGAAGTATACGTGGACGACATGCTCGTTAAAAGCCTACTGGCAACCAATCACGTACGCGACCTAAGGGAGATGTTCACAATCCTCCGCCGATATAAAATGAAGCTCAACCCCAATAAATGCGTATTCGGGGTTGAATCCGGAAAGTTCCTCGGTTATATCGTCAGCCGACGAGGCATAGAGGCGAACCCGGAAAAAATCAAGGCACTCCTTGAAATGAAGTCGCCAAGACGAGTCAAAGAGGTACAAAGCCTGACCGGTCGGATTGCCGCTCTGACACGCTTCGTGTCTAAAGCCACCGACAAGTGTCAACCGTTCTTCAAAGCTCTGAAGAAGACGGACGGCTTTGAGTGGACGGACGAATGCGAAAGTGCCTTCCAAGAAATGAAGGCTTACTTTGGGTCCCCACCATTCCTCTCTAAACCGAGAGAAGGCGAGACGCTATACGTGTATCTCGCCGTCTCTGAAAGAGCTGTAAGTGATGTCCTTGTCCGCGAAGAAAACAAGGTCCAGTGGCCGATCTACTACGTGAGCAAAGCCTTACTCGACGCGGAAACGCGCTACACCGAGATTGAGAAACTTTCTCTGGCTCTCGTAACGGCAGCTAAGAAGCTACGACCGTACGTCCAAGCTCACCCAATTGCGGTGCGAACTGAGCATCCAATCGGTAAAGCTCTTCAAAAGGGAACATCGACTCGCATGGCGATCTGGTCCCAAGAATTTAGCGAGTACGGGATTGAGTTCCACCCAAGAACGGCTATAAAGGGGCAGGCCTTAGCCGACTTCGTGGCAGAATTCTCCTACGCTCCCGATATGGGAAGAGCGGAAGCCGACCTTAGCGACGATACGCTAACTCGGAAAAGGAAGGTAGACCCAACGGGTCCCATCTGGGAGTTATACGTAGACGGAGCATCTAATGCTCGGGGGGCTGGCACCGGAATAATCCTGATTAATCCCGACGGGGAAAAGCTACGATACGCCCTTCACTACGGCTTCCAAGCCTCCAACAATGAAGCTGAATACGAGGCGCTCATTGTAGGGATAGAACTGGCACAGAAACTCGGCTCCCATAACCTGCGAATACACTGCGACTCGCAGTTGATCGTAAACCAGGTTAGAGGAGATTACACCGCCAAGGAACCCAACATGATTGCGTACCTGGCTAAGACAAACTCCAAACTCGATGCCTTCTCTTGGTTTGAGATTCACCAAATCCCGAGAGAACAAAATTCGGAGGCTGACGCGCTTGCTCGCCTCGGATCTGGCATCGACGAAGACGGATTGGGGACCGTACCCATTGAATCTCTCCCACGACCATCCGTCTCCCGAGACGAAGTCGGGACCATAGAGATGGCATCTCAGCCTACTTGGATGGACTCAATTGTCGATTTTTTGCGAAGAGGGGAACTCCCCGAAGACCGCATGGAAGCCGATAAACTGAGGGCCTTAGCATCCAAATACACGCTCCGTGAGGGCACACTCTATAAGCGCGGTTACTCAACACCGCTGCTCCGATGCCTCGATAGCGTTGAGTCGACCAAGGTCCTCCGCGAAATCCATGAGGGCATCTGCGGAAACCACGCCGCTGGAACTTCCCTTGCGCTCAAAGCGCTTAAGCAAGGCTATTTCTGGCCTACTATGAAGCGAGATGCTTGCGAATGGGCAAGGCGTTGCGATAAATGCCAGCGCTTCGCGGAAATTCCGCGACAGCCCCCGACCCCGTTAAGCAGCATCGTTGTCCCACGTCCCTTTGCTAAGTGGGGCGTGGACATCATTGGCAAGCTCCCTAGAGCGCCAAGGCAATACGAGTACGCCATTATCGCCATCGACTATTTCACTAAATGGGTAGAGGCCGAGCCGCTTGCCAGAATAACTGAAGCAAACACGACAAACTTCATATGGAAAAACATCATATGCAGGCACGGTATCCCCGCCTCGATTGTGACCGACAACGGAGCACAATTTGACAACGCGCGAGTAAGAGATATCTGCGATCAACTAAAGATCAGCAAGACCTTCTCCTCGCCGCGTCATCCTCAGGCCAACGGCCAAGTCGAGGCAGTCAACAAGACAATCAAAAGGAACCTGAAAAAGAAGCTCGAAAACAAGAAAGGCGCCTGGGCCGAGGAATTGCCATTCGTCCTATGGGCATATAGGACAACCGCGCGAAACGCCACCGGCGAGACGCCATTCTCCCTTGCATATGGGGTCGAGGCCGTGGTTCCAATTGAAACCGAGGTACCCACGTTCCGAGTCGATACATTCGACGAGGCGGACAATGACGAGGCCATGCGCCTTGAGTTGGACCTGATCGATGAAAAGAGGGCGGAAGCATTCAAACGCCTCGCCGCACAGAAGCGCAAAGTCGAAAGGTACTACAACTCCAAGATCAAAAGGCGGACCTTTGCCGTCGGAAGCCTCGTCCTCAGACGAGTGTTCCAGAACACACAAGTCCAAGGCGCCGGCGTCATAGGCCCGAACTGGGAAGGCCCTTATAGAGTCCGCAAAGTCATTCATGACGGGACATACTACATCAAGCACACGGACGGAACTCCGATTCGCCACCCGTGGAACGCGGAGCACTTGAGGCAGTACTATCAGTAGCTAGCGTCCCCCGCATTTTTATCGCTTTTATTTCCCATTTTCAATAAGGCCTACGAGCCAATGTTTTAGGATTTTAATTTCCTCGCAAGTTTTTCGCAAAAGTAATAAAACTCAAGTTTTCTGTTTCAAATTTTGTTTTATGCAAGCTTTCTGGTTATCAAACAATTACCTTATAACCCAAAAACTTAGGGGGGCTAGCTATGGTAAGGAAACTCTCAAAAGAACACGCTCCACCAAAAAACGTAAGACGCCTACATGGCGCAACCTAAGACGCCTACATGGCGCGCTTAAGACGCCTACATGGCGCAACCTAAGACGCCTACATGGCGCAACCCGTAAGACGCCTACATGGCGCAACCCAAGACGCCTACATGGCGCACTTAAGATGCCTACATGGCGCAGCCTAAGACGCCTACATGGCGCACTTAAGATGCCTACATGGCGCACTCAAGACGCCTACATGGCGCAACGTAAGACGCCTACATGGCGCAACTTAAGACGCCTACATGGCACACGTAAGACGCGTAAAGGTGCAGCCCGTAAGACGCCTACATGGCGCAACCTAAGACGCCTACATGGCGCACGTAAGACGCGTAAAGGCGCAGCCCGTAAGACGCCTACATGGCACAACCGAAGACGCCTACATGGCGCACGTAAGACGCGTAAAGGCGCAGCCCGTAAGACGCCTACATGGCGCAACCTAAGACGCCTACATGGCGCACGTAAGACGCGTAAAGGCGCAACCCGTAAGACGCCTACATGGCGCAACTTAAGATGCCTACATGGCGCACGTAAGACGCGTAAAGGCGCAGCCCGTAAGACGCCTACATGGCGCAACCCAAGACGCCTACATGGCGCACGTAAGACGCGTAAAGGCGCAACCCGTAAGACGCCTACATGGCGCAACTTAAGACGCCTACATGGCGCACGTAAGACGCGTAAAGGCGCAGCCCGTAAGACGCCTACATGGCGCAACCTAAGACGCCTACATGGCGCACGTAAGACGCGTAAAGGCGCAGCCCGTAAGATGCCTACATTGCGCAAACTAAGATGCCTACATGGCGCACTTAAGACGCCTACATGGCGCAACCTAAGACGCCTACATGGCGCATGTTGTCGCTATTTTTCGGACAACTATTTAGGAGCCAAAGACGGTTAGACCCAAGGCCGGACCAAGTGGTCTCGTCTTGACTCGAGCGTGTCGGACCCGGTGTCCCGGGTCGTCCCTTAGCTGTGGGTGAAGCTCACCTCATCTTGATACCTGAAAAGCAAGCAAAGAAGGCGTGAACTACAAAGGGGAAACAGGGGGGGTGCCCCTGTTTACCTCTCCGACGCTCAACATTAGTGTGATTGAGGTGGAGTATAGAGGTTTTAGGGGTGTTTAGAGGCCAAAGCTTGAGAGAAACGAGCGAGGTACGAGTTCGGCAGCGTTTCAGTGCTCAAGAATGGATTACCTGGACCAAAGGGGGTGCCTTGGTATTTATAGGCGACCAAGGGGTGTTATGGGCAACCCCTTGGCCGAGAATGTCTTGGCCGGCCAATGGCCGGGAGTAGCTTGAGTCGGCCATTGGCCGAGACTGGCCCTTGGGCCGGCCAATGGCCGAGGCTCTTTGGGCCGGCCATTGGCCGAGGCTGGCCCTAGGGCCGGCCAATGGCCGGGAGTAGCTTGAGTCGGCCATTGGCCGAGACTGGCCCTTGGGCCGGCCAATGGCCGAGGCTCTTTGGGCCGGCCATTGGCCGAGGCTGGCCCTAGGGCCGGCCAATGGCCGGGAGTAGCTTGAGTCGGCCATTGGCCGAGACTGGCCCTTGGGCCGGCCAATGGCCGAGGCTCTTTGGGCCGGCGACACGCCGGTCAAGCATAAGGCCGGCCATTGGCCGGCTGAGCATATGGCCGGCCACCGGCCTGCCGTCCCTTGGCCCGGCCATTGGTTTGGGCCGGCCAAAGGCCGAGGCAAGGGTTCGCCCCTCGAGGCCTTGCACCGGTCGCGTGGGTCGAAGTGACGCCTTAGTCCCCGTCGGTCCGAGACGGACCGACAACATTAGCCCCCCGAGTTTCTGGTTGAGCGTAGATCGAGTGGAAACTCAAAATCCACGCTTCCATACGGATTGGGTTTGCGTCATGGGGAACGGCCTTTGGGCGTTGCGAGGGACGACTTATTGTTTCGGGTTGCTCGTGCGTGTCCTATTTTCTCGACTTGCCAATGAAGGCGTGATCGATTGGCAGGACTTTATTGTTCGTGTCTTATTTTCTCGACTTGCCAACGAAGGCGTGATCGATTGGCACGACTTTATTGTGCGTGTCTTATTTTCTCGACTTGCCAATGAAGGCGTGATCGATTAGCACGACTTTATTGTGCGTGTCTTAATTTCTCGATTTGCCACCGAAGGCATAATCGATTTGCACGTCTTTGTCGTATTGTGCGCGTCTTATGTTCTTGATTTGCCACCGAAGGCATAATCGATTTGCACGTCTTTTTCGTATTGTGCGCGTCTTATGTTCTCGATTTGCCACCGAAGGCATAATCGATTTGCACGTCTTTGTCGTATTGTGCGCGTCTTATGTTCTCGATTTGCCACCGAAGGCATAATCGATTTGCACGTCTTTTTCGTATTGTGCGCGTCTTATGTTCTCGATTTGCCACCGAAGGCATAATCGATTTGCACGTCTTTGTCGTGTTGTGCGCGTCTTATGTTCTCGATTTGCCAACGAAGACATAATCGATTTGCGCGACTTTATTGTGCGTGTCTTAATTTCTCGATTTGCCACCGAAGGCATAATCGATTTGCACGTCTTTTTTGTTTTGTGCGCGTCTTGTTTTCTCGATTTGCCAACGAAGGCATAATCGATTTGCACGTCTTTTTTTTTTTTTTTTTTGAGCCCTAGTTTCGTTGAGCATTGTTTCCCATTAGCCCCCTGAGTTTCTCGTGTACTCGTAGAGGAGACTAGGAATTAAAATGCAACAAGATAAAGACTTCGAGGTGAAATGTGATACAATTATCATGCAAAAATAGTCAAAAATTACATCCCTGGGCCATTGGCCTTATTGAAATTTGAGATTGTCTTAAAACCGGAAATAAAATGACATAATGAGAAAAGGGGACGGGCTTAGCCCACGACATGCAGCTGTGAGCTCTCCGGTTCTTCAATCGCTGCCTGGTCCATGACAGTCACCGTCGCCGGACCCTTCCTTCCCTGCCGCGGATGTCCTTCGTGCATTGTGGCCGCCCCGACCGTTCTCAGGACATACTCTTTTAATTTCCCGTCCTGAATCAGGGCCTCGATCTGACGCCTAAGATGATAGCACTCGGACGTCAGATGCCCGTGATCCTGGTGGTACTCACAGAACTTGTTCCGATCCCTCTTCGCGGGATCCTTCGCTAGAGGAGCCGGACTTCCTAGCTAGTCGCGGTGCAGAGCTAGGATCCGCTCTTGCGGAGTGTTCAGAGGGGTGTATGTTGATGACGCTCGGAAGCTATCAACGTGCGACGATCTTGGACCGGAGAGGGGGCGACCGTTAGGGGCCCGGCCTCCCTTGCTCCTCTTGCTTTGAGGGTCGGGGCGATCTTCGTCCTGTTCTTCGCGGTGGCGACTACCTTGTCCTCCTGACTTTCGGCCATCGCGGCCATCGAGATAGTCCTCGATTCCCATATGTATGCGGGCTCTCGTCATCAGCTCCGCCATGTCTCGCGGGACTTGCCCGACAATGGACTTGAGGAAGTCGCTCGTGCGAACTCCCTCGGTGATCACCGTGATGGCGTCCTTGTCGTCGAAGCCCTCGACTTTGTGAGACTCCTCGGTGAAGCGAGCGAGGTATTGTCTCAATGTCTCATCTCTCCCCTGTCGAATGGAGAGGAGGTGGGTCTTCGATTTCTTTTGTGCCACAAGCGTGGCAAAGCGAGCGAGGAAAGCCTCTCGCAAGGCCCTGAAGGACGGGATGCTTCCAGGCCTCAAACTTTGGAACCACTCAAAGCCCGACCCTGTGAGGGTCAGGCTGAAGGCTTGGCAGAGGGTGGCGTCCGCCTGCCCTTGCATCGTCATCCACGTCTCATAGTGTTGGACGTGGAAGTGGGGGTCCGTACGTCCATCATAGGGGGGAATGGACGGTAACTTAAAGTTTCCCACGCATGGCTGCGCGAGGACCTGTGCGGCGAAGGGAGAGTATGATTCCTCGATCCCTCCGTACGGCCTTTGCCTCCCAGACTCCCTCATCTCGATGATTTGATTCTGGAGGCTCTGAATCATCGTGACCACGTCAAGCCCGTTAGCAGGGCCGACCGTCGGGGCCACGGGAGTCACCGGTTGGCATTCGTTGGATGCTTGGTCCATGACATTGGCCTGAGGTCGGCCAAGAGTTGCGGCGGGGAGCGCGTCCCTTCGGGAATTTAGCCTCTGGCAGAGATCCTCCCCTCGGGAGTTTCTTTGCGCCGTCATGCGTTCTCTAAGGTCCACGCTTGGTGCGTTACGAGGTGAGGTCGCCCTTGGTCGGGTCGTCTGGCGAGCGCTTCGGCTATCGGCTCCATCGTCGACCAGAGTCGCTCTCTCCTCGGCGAGGGGCCGTGTCCGGCCACCTCTTGAAATCGAGGGGGCGAGTCCCCGGGACTGTGACCGTGCCTGTTGTCGCGCCGGGTACAAAGGATCGGCCAACGCCCCGTTGGCCCTCTCGGGTCGCGCTTGAGCGAGGCTAGGGTTGGCCTCGTCGGTCCTCGACTCCTCCACGTATTCGAGGTCGGAGTAATCCTGAGCAGATCGATCCTCGACGTCGTAGCCGAGGAGACCGGCGATGAGGGAGCTGTCAACGCCGGGACGGTCAAGGAGCTCCGCGAGCCGCCGGGCCGTGTCCTCTCGGAGCTCGGCCTCGGGGTCGTTCACCGGGTCTTGGGGCTGGCTCTCGCTATCGCGAGGTTGCCCTTCAAGACGGTGTGCGAGGAGTCGGAGACCGTACCTCGAGCTCGTCGCTCGGGTACCCGCGGAGGTAGTGGGTAGGTGACTCATCTCTCGAGAGTCGTAGGTGTAGTGAAAGTGTGGAATGGAAGGGAGAGCGTGCTAAGGTCGGTGGTCCCCTCCTTCTAGCGCCAAAATGTTGTCGCTGTTTTTCGGACAACTATTTAGGAGCCAAAGACGGTTAGACCCAAGACCGGACCAAGTGGTCTCGTCTTGACTCGAGCGTGTCGGACCCGGTGTCCCGGGTCGTCCCTTAGCTGTGGGTGAAGCTCACCTCGTCTTGATACCTAAAAAGCAAGCAAAGAAGGCGTGAACTACAAAGGGGAAACAGGGGGGGTGCCCCTGTTTACCTCTCCGACGCTCAACATTAGTGTGATTGAGGTGGAGTATAGAGGTTTTAGGGGTGTTTAGAGGCCAAAGCTTGAGAGAAACGAGCGAGGTACGAGTTCGGCAGCGTTTCAGTGCTCAAGAATGGATTACCTGGACCAAAGGGGGTGCCTTGGTATTTATAGGCGACCAAGGGGTGTTATGGGCAACCCCTTGGCCGAGAATGTCTTGGCTCGGCCATTGGCCGAGACTGGCCCTTGGGCCGGCCAATGGCCGAGGCTCTTTGGGCCGGCCATTGGCCGAGGCTGGCCCTAGGGCCGGCCAATGGCCGGGAGTAGCTTGAGTCGGCCATTGGCCGAGACTGGCCCTTGGGCCGGCCAATGGCCGAGGCTCTTTGGGCCGGCCATTGGCCGAGGCTGGCCCTAGGGCCGGCCAATGGCCGGGAGTAGCTTGAGTCGGCCATTGGCCGAGACTGGCCCTTGGGCCGGCCAATGGCCGAGGCTCTTTGGGCCGGCCATTGGCCGAGGCTGGCCCTAGGGCCGGCCAATGGCCGGGAGTAGCTTGAGTTGGCCATTGGCCGAGACTGGCCCTTGGGCCGGCCAATGGCCGAGGCTCTTTGGGCCGGCGACAGGCCGGTCAAGCATAAGGTCGGCCATTGGCCGGCTGAGCATATGGCCGGCCACCGGCCGGCCGTCCCTTGGCCCGGCCATTGGTTTGGGCCGGCCAAAGGCCGAGGCAAGGGTTCGCCCCTCGAGGCCTTGCACCGGTCGCGTGGGTCGAAGTGACGCCTTAGTCCCCGTCGGTCCGAGACGGACCGACAACAGCGCAACCTGAGACGCCTACATGGCGCACTTAAGACGTCTACATGGCGCAACCTAAGACGCCTACATGGCGCAATCCAAGACGCCTGCATGGTGCGCTTAAAACGCCTACCTAGTGCGGCCTGATACGTCCACTTGACGCAATCCGGCACACGTAAGGCGCCTACGTAGCATGGCTGACCCGCAGTTGAAAATACTTAAAAACGCGAACCATCCAAGTGACTGGCGTGTTTGAAAAGGTACCCTGCTGAGGTAAAAGGATGGGCAAAACCATTGACACAAACAAATCGACCATCCAAGCATGCCATAAAAGATGAATGTGCGAAAACATTCGTAAGAATAAATAAAAAACTTTTCATAAAAGAAAGAGGCAACTGCCTCAAATCCTAGAAAGCATGCGCTAAGACAAGTGCGCTAAAGGGAAAAATCCTAGTAAGCGAGCGCTAAGACAGGTGCGCTGAATGGAAAAACCTAAAAAGCATGCACTAAACACTTGCGCGAGAAAAATAAATAAAGGAAAAGGTCACTCGGCGGGAACATCGCCTACAGGATCGACCCCGTCGAGTGGTGGGAATAGCGAGTCGAAGAAGTCGAAGGTGACCCCCCGAGAAACATTCTCGGTAGCTGTGGCGTCCCGACACTCCACCGCCGCTGCATGCCTTGCCTCCTCGACTCCGACATCAAAGTCGTCTTGAAGGTCGGACGCAAGCTGTTCCACCGCGGCTTTCTCCTCGGTGACCCGAACCACCTCCTCCGCCAAGGAGTCGCGCTTACGCTCCGCATGAACGCGGGCAGCCTCACTCGATGTAAGCTGGCCCTGAAGAATGCCAACTTCTTCTGTGCGCGATTCCAACTGACGTCGAAGGTCCCGCGCTTCGCTCCGGAAGACCTCCGTCGATCGAGTCGCCACTTCAAGGGCTTGACGTTCCGTCGTTAGCTCCTCAGCCATCTTCGCCACCGCCGCCTGAGCACAGTCGCACTTGCCGCGGGTAACTCCCAATTCCACGCGAGCCTCCTGAAGCTGCTCGCGGAGACTCGCAAACTCCGCCTTTGAGTGAGAACCTTGCTCTGCGTGGGCCAGCTGAGACTTCGCTTGAGCAAGCTCTTCCTGGACACGGCTCATCCGCCTGATGAGATCGTGAAGGATCTTCTCGCCCGGGTCGCTCAAGCAAGCACCTGAGAAGGCAAAAAGATAATTTAGCAAAAGAAAGGTTCATCACAAACGAGGCAAGGGAAACTTACTCTCTGTGCATCGGAAACGCCGTGACGAAAGAACTCCACGTCGCTGCTGGCCACGACGCTCTTCCACATCTTCATCGAAGATTGAGCGAGGCCCAGGGAACATTCCCCCCTAACCTCCGCAGCCTCCACGTCAACCATCGAGTTTACGCGCTTGGAGTCCGAAGACGTGTCGGGTAAAGCCGAGGAGGAGGGTCGCTTCAAAGAAGCGCGAGGACCACTCCCCGTCCGATGATCGGTATTGGGTTTCTCCCGACCGTTCCGAGCGGCAATCCGACAACGGACCGCCGCCAACGACTTCGGGTCCCGAGAAGCCTTCGCTAGGCGCGCTCGAGCCCTTGCCCTAGCCGAAGAGACTACAAAAGCAACAAAAGTCAAAAACCTAACTAAAAACAAGAAGCAAGAAGTGTGAAGCATCGACATACCTTGCGGATCGCCACTCGAGAGAGATGAAGTGGCACTGGGGGCACTCTCGGTCCGCTGGCTAGAGGGAAATGGCGGGAACCACCCGGTAGAAGCCATCAGCTCAGGGGAACGAAATCGTTCGACGGCTTTCCGAGCCTCCGACATTCCCCGGATCTCCTTCACAAAGTCGAGGTCATCGGCCCCCACGTTAGCAGAAAACTCGGCCAAGGGGCCGAACCGGAGCGGCGCGTCGCCAAAAGCCTCCGCCGAGACCCACACCCATGGTCGTCGATTATACTTCTCTGAGTCGACGATCAGCTTAGTATTCCGGCGATCGCGGGCCACAAAGAAACTGGGTTGCCCGGGTGCAAGGAAGACCGCGATGAGATTGCGAAAATCACTCACGGTCATTACCCGCTCAGTCTGGCAATGCCACTCCATGTGACACATCGCCACTATGCGGTAGAATGCCGGGCTCATCTAACATGCGTGCACCCCCAGACGGGCGAGAAGCTGCTGAATGATGGGTTGAAACGGCAGCCGCAACCCGCAGTTGAGACTTGCAACTGAAACTGTGGCAAATCCACGACGAGGCCGGAAAGGACGGTCGCCCTGTAAAGGACGGTCGCCCTGTAAAGGACGGAGAAGCGCCACAGACGACGGAATGGCGAATGCCTCCCGGAGACCAACGAATGTCCGGTAGGTGAGCGAGCTCGAAGCATCGACCCCCAAACAATCGAAGTCCTCGGGAGCAGCAAGGCCCTCCTCGGGATACCACTCCATCCTAGCAAGCGACCTCGCCGATACTAACGCCTCTGCGTCAGGGGTCTCGGGCTGAGAACCCCCTGGCTCCACGGAAGGGTCTCTGCCCTCCGACACGACCGCGGCAGCTGCCGACGGTACCTCGGGACGCTCCGATGCGAGGCCTTCGGCCCCCGGACATGTCTCTGACTCACCTCCGGGATCTTCAGACTCGGGACCAAAGTCGTCCACGTAGTCTATCTCGTCGAGAACCGACTCTAGCGGAGTCACCGCATCCGCGTCCGTAGCATCTTCCGGCACGCCTTGAAAGTCCAAGTCGGACCGCGGCACGTCGAAGCGGACTTTGTCACGAACCCCCTCGCCAACTAAGTTGATCACGAGGCGAGGGGTAGGCTCCCCGGACGCGGGATGATCAAACTCCCCACCTGTATCGCGCCCAGTTGGCGCGCACTCTTCAAGAGGCTGAGCAGCGGGCACAGTCGCACCCAGCTCGCCTTCCTCCAGCCACTGCTCTACTCCGCTTGGATTTTCTTCCACATGCAGAGGAACTTCCCTTAATCCCACGAAGAGATCATCCTCTGCGCGTTCAGAACCCTGAAACAAGAGAGAGAAATCAATCTCGGGACTCTCAGCTGAGAAAAGGGGAGGGACACCCATAATGCAAGCGTAGAAAAAGAAAACAAGCGTAGAGAAAAGAGAAAAAATAAAGTGAGGAATAAAGGGAAGGGGGGAGGTCTATTTATAGACTTCTAGGGGGGTAGGAGTCGAAATCCTACTCCCACATGGAGCAAAATCGGAGTAAAAACTCCAAAAAGTCGGAGTTCTCCCGCACGAGGCGAACCAGCCCCGCGCACGGGGCGCGCCGCGCGCCAAGCCCGCGCGCCGCGCGGGTCATGCAGCACATACCGCGCGCCGCGCCGTCCAGGGCGCGCGCCGCGCGGCCCTCTAAAAAAAAAAAAAAAAAAAAAAAAAAAAAGGAAAATTTTTTTCCTAGGGGTCACAAAGCACGGGAAATATTTTCCTCAAACACCCAACTAGAAGAACAAAAAGTTCATCGCTGGGGCGCCTCCCGAGTGACGAACTTGGGGGGCTAATGTTGTCGGTCGTTTTCGGAAAACCCGAGACGCCAAGAAGGCACGTCGCTTAAAGGGCCGATGGTCAGGCCGGAGGTCCTGAAGAGCGGCAGACCTTCAAGCCCTCGCCTAAACTCTTGACTCCTCGAGTCGAGCTTCGCTCCTCGAGTCGAGCCTTGAGTCAATCTCCTCGAGTCGAGCTTTGCTCCTCGAGTCGAGCCTTGAGTCAATCTCCTCGAGTCGAGCTTCGTTCCTCGAGTCGAGCCTTGAGTCAATCTCCTCGAGTCGAGCTTCGTTCCTCGAGTCGAGCCTTGAGTCAATCTCCTCGAGTCGAGCTTCGCCCCTCGGGTCGAGTCTTGAGTCAATCTCCTCGAGTCGAGCCTTGAATTGTTCCTCGAGTCGAGCATCGAGTCATTCTCGAGTCGAGCCTCGAGTCACTCCTCAAGTCAAGTCACTAGTCGCTCTCGTCGAGCCTTGCTCCTCGAATCGAGTCACTCTCATCAAGTGGAAATCTTCATATTTCACGTGGGAAGAATGATATTCGAAGGCCCGCAAGAACCCGGCAAGACGAGCCGTTCATCACGCACACAACGCGCCACGCCGGCCGGCCGTGCAGCAGACGGCGCGCCGCGCCAGGCAGGCGCGCGCCGCGCGCTCTATGCGCCGCGCGACCTGCGCCGCGCCCGATGACCCTCGCGCCGCGCCTGGTGACCCGCGCGCCGCGCCCCCTGCGCCGCGCGCCGCGCGTTGTGCGCCGCACGCGCCGTGCGCCTCCACTTGATGGCATGCGCGTTCCTAGTCCCACATGGACGAAAAAGGGACCTTCTAAGGCTCCCAAACACCTATATAAACCCCCTCCCATTGAGGGGAAAGCCATCCCATTGAATCCTATTCAATACACAAAAATTCTCTTCATCTCCTATCGACACGCTCGATTTCTTACTCTTCTCTGCTTCTCTGGATGCCATATTTGGCCTGAAGCAGACTCTCTTCTCCCTCCCTCGTTCTCAAAGGTTCCGAAGCACTCACGGGGACTTCCCGGACGTCGCTCCCTTTGACCGAACGTTCTCCGGTGCTCAAGCACGCCCCTAGGGGTCTCGACTAGAGTTCCCCTCGCGCGTCTAACACGCTAGATGCGTACGCGATCTCCGAAGTTCTGAGACGCTGCCGAGGACTCCTCGCGCCCCGTCTCCTTCGTCGACCACGCCTCTCCACCAAGGCTCCGCGCCTCATACTGCGTCCTACACGCTTGAACTACGTTCTGACCTGATCCCACGCACGGGTACGTAGGCAGCCGACAACCAAGGCACGGTCACTCTTCCTCCTCACCCCCTACCTCTCCCGAGAGGCGGGTTGATCGGAGAAAACCCTAGCTCGAGACTATCGAGTTCCCACTCTTGGCCCGGGTGCGATCACTTGGTCCGGCCTTGGATCGAACCGCCCGAGGTTTTAAATAGTTGTTCATTTTCGTGCGACAACATTTGCTGCTCCTTGACTGGTTTTAGGAAAAGCAAAAGCTTAAGAGGATGGCGACTTCTGCTTCAAGTGCGGTGATGGGAGCGTGGTGTCTGCGAAGGCTGTGGGATCCGTGACGCTATCTTTTGAAGATCGAACTTTAAATTTGAATAATGTTTATTATGTTCCTTCCTTTGGGAAAAAAACATAATATCTGTTGCTCAACTTTTCGAGCAAGATTATTATTTAAAGTTTATAAAGAATGGAATTCGTATTTCTTTTTCTAATTCTTTTGTCACTGATGCATGTATGAAGAATGGTCTTTTTTACATTTATCCCACTCAACCTTCCATCTTAGACACCGAAATAGATAATGATCTAATTAGGGAGCCAAAGAGGATCAAACTTTCAGAATCCTCTGATCTAACAAAATCAACATACCTATGGCACTTAAGACTTGGTCATATCAGTCTAGATAGGATTAAGAGACTTGTGAGGGACGGTCCACTCCAAGCCTCTGCAATAGGTTCACTACCTACTTGTGAATCCTGCATAGAAGGAAAAATGACTAAGCGACCTTTCTCCGATAAGGGTCGAAGAGCCACTGAGTTGCTGGAACTAGTACATTCTGATGTATGTGGTCCGCTCAACCAACAGGCACGTGGAGGATACGAATACTTCGTTACCTTCACCGATGATTACTCACGATATGGGTTTGTCTATTTGCTCAAACACAAATCTGAGACCTTTAACGTATTTAAGGTCTTTAGGGCTTTAGTGGAAAAGCAAACTGGCAAAGTGATCAAAACCCTTCAATCTGATCGAGGTGGTGAGTATAGTCTGGAGAGTTCGATGACTTTCTTAAAGAAGAAGGTATCGCTTCTCAGCTTACCGCACCTGGCACACCTCAACAAAACGGAGTGTCAGAGAGAAGAAACCGAACTTTTATGGAGATGGTTAGATCAATGATGAACTACTCATCACTCCCTCTTTCCTTTTGGGGATATGCCCTCGAAACAGCCGCTTATATTCTGAACCAAGTTCCGTCCAAGACGGTTCCTGGTACTCCTTATGAACGATGGACTGGCCGTAAAGTGAATCTTGGCCGCATCAAAATTTGGGGTTGCCCTGCACACGTGCTGAGGCAAAAGACTAGCAAGTTGGCTAGTAGGTCAGAATTGTGCCTGTTTGTGGGATATCCAAAGGAAACCAAAGGTTTTACTTTCTATAGTCCCGAGGACGATAAGACTTTCGTTAGCACGAATGCTCGTTTCCTTGAGGAGGACTTTATGAAGGATGCGAAACCTAGAAGCAAAATTGTGCTTGAAGAAAAGTTGGGTGAGGAAGCTTCTACCTCATCTGTAAGAACTGTTCTTACCCCAACTGAAACACAACCTAACTCATCAGAATCTCGTCAAGTAGTACTTCGACGTAGTGGGAGGGCTACTCAAAACCTGACAGGTACATGTCTTATGGAGACTCTCTTGTAGCCGTCTCTGACATGGATGATCCTGTTTCCTATAGCCAAGCGATGGCTTGTTCTGAATCAAACCTTTGGCTTGACACCATGAAAGTTGAAATGCACTCGATGTATGTCAACAAAGTCTGGAAACTTGTAGACCTTCCCGAAGGGATTAAACCCGTAGGGTGTAAGTGGATATACAAGAAGAAAAGGAGTCCGGATGGACAAGTCGAGACGTTCAAAGCACGATTTGTGGCTAAGGGTTATACCCAACAAGAAGGGATTGACTATGAAGAAACCTTCTCGCCAGTCGCGAAGATTAAATCTATCCACATACTCCTATCGATGTCAAGACAGCCTTCCTGAATGGAAATCTTGACAAGCGCATTTACATGGCTGAACCGGACGGTTTCATGGAAAAAGGTTTGTGAGTTACTTAAGTCCACATATTGTATTAAAGCAAGCATCTAGGTCATGGAATATTAGATTCGATGAAACTGTAAAGAGCTTCGGCTTTGAGCAGTCAATAGATGAGCCGTGCGTTTATAAGTTAATGCACGAAGGTAAAGTTCTGTTTCTGGTACTGTATGTCGATGATATATTACTCATAGGTAATGATGTGGGTAAGTTATCTGAGGTTAAGGTCTGGTTAGCAAAGCAATTCGATATGAAAGATCTAGGAGAAGCCGCGTACATTCTGGGGATCCAAATCTTTCGAGATCGGAAAAACCGGACCCTGTCGCTCTCTCAAGCATCTTATATTGATAAGGTGATGGATCGCTTCTCGATGCAAGACTCCAAGAAGGGCCAAAAACTTTTTAGGCATGGAGTCTCACTCTCTAAGGACCAGTCTCCCAAGACTGCACAAGAGATTGAAGACATAAGGAAAATTCCTTACGCCTCTGCCGTAAGAAACCTCATGTATGCTATGCTCTGCACTAAACCTGCTATATGTTTCGTTGTTGGCGTAGTTAGCCATTTCCAATCCAACCCTGGACCCGAGCACTGGATTGCTGTTAAGCATGTTCTGAAGTATGTTCGAAGAACTAGGAACTTGATGCTTACATACTCAGGTACTGACCTGACTATGACGGGATATACCGACTCCGATTTTCTGGCGGATAAGGATTCCAGGAAATCCACTTCGGGATCTGTGTTCATCCTTAATGGTGGAGCTGTTGTGTGGAGGAGTATTGAGCAATCTTGCATTGCTTACTCCACAATGGAAGCAGAATATGTGGCTGCTTGTGAAGCATCCAAAGAGGTTGTATGGCTTAGAAAATTCCTTAAGTATTTGGAAGTTGTTCCAAACGTCGACGAGCCCATGACCCTTTATTGTGATAATAGTGGGGCTGTTGCTAACTCAAACGAACCTCGAAGCCATAAGCGCTCCAAACATATTGAGAGGAAATACCATTTGATTCGAGAGATCGTGCAACGCGGAGACGTGGAAGTGAAGAAGATCTCAACGGTGGACAACCTAGCAGATCCATTCAACAAGGCCCTAGCGAACAAGGTCTTCGACCAACATCGAGAGGGATTAGGCATGAAGGACTACACACATCTTCTTTGAGTCAAGTGGGAGTTTGTTGTCAATAGTGCCCACAAGAAGAATTATAGTCTTTATTTTGTACATTTGATGTAATAAAGTCTCACGAAGACTCTTGCTTGTAATTGCTTATTCATTAATAAAAAGTTGAAACGTTCATTCATTCTTCCTTGTCTGTTTGAAGCTTTATGATAAAACCTTAGTCTTTAGTCCATAAACAAACTTAACAACTTACGAAGAGACAAATGTAGATTTGCATGAGCAAACTCTTCGTAGTTTGCTTAAAACGATATTCTCGCAATCTGGTTATGGGGCATTGAGAGTTGGAGACTCTGTAGTTCTTCTAGGTATCTTCCGAAGGTACTGAATTGACCAGTGCACTTCTAGAGACAAAATAAGAACAAACCATTTAACCTCTTATGTCTCGAATTCACTACGTATGAATTGCATCGTGCTTACCTTAATCCTTAAATGAGACATGCCATTCCATAACTTACGTATTCTCATTTGGGAAAGTCAGAGTTCGGACTCACTATGTGATTCTGGACATGGCCTATTGGTGAAGTACTAAGTTGTGAGAATGTCATGAGTAACTTTGTGAAGTTCTCATAGATATGGAATTCATGTACAAGATTGCTGAAATGCAATGTATATCACCTCATGCTTTGTTCCTTGGAATGTGAATAAATGAACTGGCCAGTGTCCAGATTGAGTCCTGACTCTTTTGGATGAAACAATGTGACTAGTTAGCTCCTCGTCAATACATTGTTTCTAACTTATTCACAAGCGACAAATGAGTTGAGGAAATAACAGCTAGAAGGGTAAAATGGTAATTTTCTAAATCCTGACTAGCTGATGATATTCATGAAGGGTAAACATAGATAATATTCAGTGGATCCACTCATCATAATTTGGTTGAATTCTTGAGTAGAAAATAAATTCATTTGAACCGAGAGATTTTCAGTGTCAACTCTTTAGTGGAATCAGTTGACATTAAGCTAAACTTGGAAAAGGTTTGTGAACTTTTGAGTCCTAGTGTTTAGCTCAAGCTTTGTTCATTTGGATCCATGAGGTCACTATCACAAATCATATCGAGTAGGAATAGTTAAACTATAAGCTAAGTCAAAACAAGAACGAGACAAGTTTTACGAAAATTGTCAAAAGGGTAAATTTGTCTTTTTGGACATAGCATGAAACGAATGTCAATAAATTTTTTGACATGGTCATATGATGGCCTAGATCACTTGGCCATGATGTGTTCACTGGGCCTTGTGGATTAATTTCATTTCATAGAATTTTACTTGAAAATTCTTAATGGGCTTTTCTTATGTTGTCATGAACAAGTAAAGAAAAATCTAGAAAGACTTTCTAGAAGCCTTTTGGCCGTCCAACCCAATAGAATGGGAGACTAATTTCGTGCAGCCCTAGTGTGAGAGAGAGATTATTTTGTGCATTAATGTATGAAGATACTTGCCAAAAGAAAAAGAGGAAACAAATTTGCATCTAGATGCATTAGGGAATTCGGCCAAGTAAGGAAGGGAACAAAAGAGGAAACAAATCCAAGGGCTTCTAGAAGCACTCTTGGCCGTGTGACTCTAAGGGAAGGAAAGCAATATTTGCTCATGAATATATGATATTCAATAAAAGAGGAAACTACCTTATTGAAGGTAAAAGCTCTCCTATAAATAGAGCCCTCATTCCCTTCATTTCATTCATCCCAAGTTTTAGAGATTTGAGAGCTTCTCTCTCTAGCTTGGCCGCCCATCTCTCCTTCTCTCTCTAAGTTCTTTTCGTTTTTGTTTTGGCACCTAGGTCCTCAGTTGACATAGCGAGTTTAGCTCTTCGACTTTGAGACTTGTTCTTGAGTCGTAGTGTTTAAAAGTGCCCACACACTAATTCCTAATTTTCTCGAGTGATTATAGTGATAGAAACTTTCGTGGTTGCTCGAGTTGGCGAGGAAAGAAAGAGAGACATGCTGCGAGGGAGACGAACGTTTCCAACCTTCTGAAGGCTCATCAACGTTCAAGCTTCTAAAAAGGTTAGTAAATTTATTATGCTCATAATATTTTTATTTACATGTGCTTACTCTTTGTCTAGGTTAGTAAAATCGTTTTACTTGTCAAAAGAAAATTTTTAAAATTTCGCCGCTTACCGAAGCGTTAAACTTTTTCTTAAACCCTAGATCAATTCCAACAGAAGGGACGATTGGGGAGGGCCGTGAAGGAATGATAGGTGAAGTGTGGGACTGATGAACATTACTAGGAAGAACACTGTCAGAGAACAAATCTGAAGAATCAGAAACAGAAAATTGATCTTTAAAGGGAAAGATACTCTCATGGAAAACAATGTTGCGAGTGATAAAAATGGAATGAGATTCAATGTCAAGAAGTTTATACCCTTTGTACCCAGTGGGATATCCTAAGAAAACACATGCTCTAGCTCTAGGATTGAATTTATTTCTATGACTAGTGAGAGTAGAGGCATAGCAAAGGCACCCGAAAACCCGAAGATGAGAATATGATGGTGATCTTGTACTTAAGAGCTCAAAAAGGGTTTTGTTTTGCAAAATTGGAGATGGTGTTCAGTTGATCAAATAAACTACTGTGAGGACACAATCTCCCCAAAAATTGAGGGGCACACCAGACTGGAAAAGAAGAGCTCTCGCAACGTTTAGAATGTGTTGATGCTTACGCTCAACCACAGAATTTTGTGCTGGGGTTTCAACACATGAATGAGTAGAAATTATGCCTTTGGATTGAAAAAATTCATGGAAGGAAACTTCTGGTGTATTGTCCGATCTCACACTTTTAATTTGAGTTGTGAATTGAGTGAGAACCATCTGATAAAAATTTTGGAAAACAATGATAACTTCAGTTTTGGTACGCAAGAGAAAAACCCAAGTGACTCTAGTACAATCATCAACAATGATGACAAAATACTTAAAACCTTCTTGTGTTTGAACATGAAAATGACCTCAAATGTCTATATGAACAAGATCAAAAGCATTGAAACTCAATTTGTTTCGACTTGTGAAGGGTAAACGACGTTGTTTAGCAAGAGGGCAAATGGAACAATGATCATTTGACAAAGATATAGAACCAGGAATCATCAGCTTGTCATTAAGTAATTGAAGTTTTACAAGAGAAGGGTGACCAAGCCTAAAATGCCACAAATCGGTCTTGGTCACAACAGAACAAAAAAAAGGCTTAGGAGATTCCGATTCTATATCAAGGAAATAAAGGTTATTGTGTCTGCTACCCCTCCCAATCATCAAATCCCGAGTAAGGCCCTGAATAAAACATGCATGATGGAAAAAGTTAACAGAACATCTATGGCTTGAAATCAAGGTGCTGACACTAAGGAGATTAAAACCAAAAGAGGGAACAAAAAGCACATTGTCTAAAATCAAGAAGCTAGACAGTTTTACAGTTCCTATTTTGGTAATATTGACAGAGTGACCATTAGGCAAAGTGACAGTAGTGTTGTTCATAGGAGAGAAATGAGTAAAAAGGATTCATCACAACAAACATGATGAGTAGCACCACTACCAATAACCCATAATTTCCTTGACATGAAAGGAGGTGTACAAGAAAGAGTTATGCGAATAGTACTGGAAGAGGAAGGGTGATTTTGGCTGGAGGATGGGAAGAGGTTACTAGACTCAACTTGAGGCCATGTGACATGAGAAGCTGGGGGATTAGAGGCTAATAAACTTTCAATAAGAACCTGATTACCATGTTGGAGTTGAGAACTCAGAAAGGCGATGCACTGCTGGATCTGATCCGTGGTCATCGATCATTGAGAAGACGCTGGAGCTAGAGATGAGATCTGCTTGGGTTGAGGAGTCAGCAATCGCAGAATGCCTTGAGCATTGGATTGAAGAGAGCCCACCTGGTTCACATGGGCAGCCTTAGGTTTGTTTCATGGTGTATACCCAGGTGGGTACTCGTGGAGCTTGTAGCCAACGATCAACGGTGTGCCCGGAGAAGCCACAGTGAGTGCACATGAAAGCCTTGTTGTAGCGAGGTTTGTGATTGCAACAGCAGCGGTGGGGATAGATGACTCGACGGAGAAAGCTGTTGACCCTTGTGGCGGTGAGAAAACTCCAATACCCCTTTGTCTGTCCTCTTGCACAACCAGATTGAAGACCTTTGCAATTGGGGGCATCGGTTCAGCCATCAGGATCTGAGCTCGAACAGCCCCGAAAGACTCGTTTAGACCCATCAAAAACTGCATAACATATTCCTGCTCCAAGTACTCAATCCATGTCTTCATTCCCCCGTAGTTGCAAGATGGCACCGGTTGATAGTTCTTCAGTTCATCCCAGATTATTTTCAGCTGGGTATAATACCCATTAACATCCAAAGCACCTTGTGAGAGGCCTTGAAGTTTCTGCTTGAGCTAAAATATTCTGGGAGCGTTCCTCTGTTGAAACCGAGCCACCAGATCATCCCAGATAGCATGAGCTGACTCCAAATAGAGCAGACTATCAGCTATTTCCTTGGAGACAACGTTGAGCACCACGAACAGACCAAGCTATTGCAACGAGACCAGGCGCCGTGAGATGGATCTGTAGGGGCTGGTTGAATAATGGACCCATCTACGAATCCCAAATTGTATTTGGCGTTGGGCGCCATCAAAACAGATCTGCTCCATGTGTTGTAATTTGGACCAGTGATGGGGTGAGAGACGAGGCTGAGTCCGGGATGGTCTCCATTGTGGAGTAGAAAAAAGCTAACTGTATCTGAGGAGCTAGATTCAGAGAGAGCTGTGGGTGGTGGAAGACCTTGACCGGGGTTTTGATTTCCAACTCCGGCGTTTTGGGTTCCGCCACCACGAGCCATTTAGAAGAAGAAGAAGAAGAAGAAGAAGAAGAAGTAGCGAAAAAGAAAGGAAAAAGGGTAAGAGTCAGAGCTCTAATACCATATTACAGAAAAGAAAGAAGATAAAAATTGCAGAGAAGAAGATGATAAAAGAGAAAAATATTCTCTTCTAATTTTCATTGTGTACAGTACTGTATATATGCTGATTACAAGAAAATGAATATTTCCGTTACAAGGTTTCTAGAAGCTTATTTAGCTAACTAATTAATAAACATATATTTAACTATACAGTAATAAGAATTAATCGTAATAGAATACCTCTCGTGAACAAGTATATGCAGCCACCTTGTAGACATCAAAAATTCCCGGCGGTCTAAATTTTTCCTCAAATTCTCTTTCAAGTGGTATGAACAAATACGATGAGATGCTTGCGGAAAGATAGCCTTGATAGCATTCTCGATGCTCTTGTGTCGATCCGATACTATTACCATGCTTGGTCTGTCCTGAAACGTAGCATTGATTTTGTAAAAAAAAAAAAAAACCATGAGTAGACTTCGTCATTCTCCGAATCTCCTATCCCAAAAGCAAGCGGAAAAATTTGGTTGTTTGCATCTTTAGCAGTTGTATGTATAACGTCCCACCACAGCGTTTGCCAAAACTGTCCCATCAACAACTATTATAGGCCTTCACTCCATCCACCCATCAATCAATGGAAGCTTTATAAGCCACAAATGATTATTTGAACCTGTAAGTCAAGCACCAATAACTATTACTCATATACCATAAACCGGTCCACTACATATTCTGTAAAGCAAATCTCATATTCAAAATCAAATCAACTCTATCTACAACTATTTCTCCTAATTTTAGTCGCATTTACTAATTGCTGAATATTAAAAAGATGGTTCGAAAGATAAAACTCAAAATTATTAAATTTATTGTAGACTAATATAGCTATGTGTATGCCATACAATTATCTAAATATGCAATCAATGACCAAACACGCAATCATTTACAATAAATAACTAATACTTTCATGGTCAAAATCATTTTTCCAAGTAAGCGTCTTGTTAAAAATAAAGCTCCTTGTTCCCAAAAAATTTCAGTTATGTAAATTAATAGTGTTACCTGTCTTCTTCATCCTTCTCCCAATATGCATTCGATCCAGGGTTGGTGGTTTGTACCATGTGCAAGTAATGACGTTCGTAGCTGCTCTTTATACTTCCTTGTATTTGTTCCAATGTGTGTTCTTTGGCCCTCCATGCTTTTGTGTATCTTATTTACACTCCCTAAAATAACTACATATCGCTTTTTTCATCTTTCGCATTGTAATTTGTCTTTGGGTCTTTAAGTTTCTCCCTGAATATTTTGCTTATCACCTACATTGATGAATGCTTATTTTCTATCATTTTGTAATCCAGTAAGCATGTATATTTCTCAAAGTACTTTACTACTTTAAACTTGTTCGATCCCTTTATTAATCGTGAGTTGAGCATCCATTTGCAATGAATGTCGTCTACACACCTAAACGTGGCCTAACGATAGCGGGACGGGATGGAATCCCCGCTACCGTTAGTCCTAGTAACGGGACGGGACTCCCATTACCGTAACAGTAATGGGACGGGACTCCCGTTAACGGGACCTGAGCCATACCACATAGTTCCAGCAACTACAAAAGCTGCAAAAAACGGTGGTCCCGTTAGTCCCGGCCGAATTGTAAAATAGCCTTTGTAATATAACCGTTTGTAAAATTTCGGCCGAATTTTTTTTTTAACCCACTTATTTCTATCCCCCCCCCCCCCCCCCCCCCCCCCCCCCCCCCCCCCTTTAATTTCATTCATTTTCTTCACACATTTCTCTCAAACTCTTTCAATCTCAATCTCAAACTCTCAAGCTCTCAAT
Source organism: Urtica dioica subsp. dioica (assembly GCF_054948205.1). Lineage (NCBI taxonomy): Eukaryota > Viridiplantae > Streptophyta > Magnoliopsida > Rosales > Urticaceae > Urtica > Urtica dioica. The sequence continues at coordinate 21,652,889 of NC_142760.1, read as the reverse complement.
ATCATTTTTTCATGGCATCTTCATCTCACAACCGAGGAGGTCGAAGGGGAAGAGCTTCCCGAGGTCAACATATGCACCGATTTGAAAAAAATTGGTTGCACTTGTCTCACCCCCCTGACCAAAACACCGAATACAGTTTCGATCCAAATTATGTTTCTCCTACTTTCGCCCATTCTGAATTCACCAAAATTCCAAACACTCAAGTGCCATACTACCCTCAAATGGATCCTGAGCAAGCCTATCAAGCTCAAATTCCGCTATCCGAAGTGGCTTATGAAGCATTTCAAGAATACGAGCAACATATGCGTGAATCCCAAAATCCAAACGAAGAAGAAGATGACAATGAAACCCAAAATCCAAATGAAGAAGATGAGGAGAAGGAAGAAGAAGACCTACCACCACCACCACCACCTCAACGTCGAAGTCAAAGTCAAAGCGATCCTGCCGTTAAAGAAAGTGCCACAACCTCGACAACGTGAAAAACAAGAGGAGACACAACAACGACGAGCACGACAACAACAACAACAACAACAACAACAACAACCACCACCTCAACAACAACAACAACCACCTCAATAATCACAACAACCACCACGACGTCGAAGTAGGACTGTTGTATGGACGTGGTTTGAAGAGGTGATTGCGAACGGCGAAAAAGTCGAAAATATCAAAATTGTGACAAAATCTTCAGCGCTCACAACACAAGAGTCGGGACGTCGCTCTTGTGGAGTCATCACAGGCACTGCCGGGGGACGCAATCTGGAGCCTCGTCAAGCGCTATAAGTAATATCGATCTTGTAGTCTTTAGACGTGATTTAGTAGAATACTTTGTTTCCACCAATCAATCTTTTAGACATATCGAATCTCAAGGCTTTGTTAGATTCATAAGTTCTATACTTCCAAACGTTCAAATCATGTCTGAGAAAGCCTTGAGATTCGATATCCTAAAATGGTTTTTAGAAGAAAATGAACAAATGAAAGCCACAATATCATCTGGTAGATATAGTGTAGCCTTAACCTCGGATATATGGACTAGTCAATCAAAGATGGATTTCATGAGTGTTGTAGTGCATAACATAGACGATGATTGGAACCTCAACAAACGTATCATAGCCTTTAAGAGGATAGAAGGTTCTCATGCTAGTCAAAAAATCTATGATAGAAGCCTTTAACCAATAGGATTATCTCTGTAACCTTAGATAATGCCACAAGCAACAACGCCATGGTTAGAGAGTTAAAAGATAGACTTCATTGTGACAATACCCTTTTGCGTCAACGATGCGCTACCCATATCATAAACCTTATAGTTCAAGCTAGAGCCGCTAGTTATGACCCTTCCATCAACAAAATTAGGAATTACATTAGTTGGATCAATAGTTCAACCAGTAGAGTAGACGAGCTTAAGAGACGCCTTAGACACAATGGTCTTCAACAGCGCACATTTCATCTAGATAACAAAATTATGTGGAATTCTAACTTTCTTATGTTGGCCAACTTTTTATCCGAGCATTATGTCAATGTTATTGTTTCTTACATTAACAGTGAACATGGCGATGACGCTATTTCCGAATATGATATTAAGATGGTTGAATCATTTGTTTCTTTTCTTGACGTTTTTTACAAAGAAACTTATTATCTTTCCGTTGTTTACACTCCTACTTCTTTTCTCGGTCTTCATAGCAATTGTTGTGCATTTTGATAAGTATAAAAACGAAACAATTTTTGAAGATTGTATTCAAGCAATGAGAGCCAAGTTTCTAAAATATTGGGGGGCTGGAAAGGTTCCATTATTATACGGTTTTGGAGTCATTCTAGACAGTCGATGTAAAATTGGTGGATTAAAAAAGTTTCTTAAGTACATTAGAAATCATTTCGAGGATCAAGATTACATTGCACTTGATCTTGAGAGGATCGTGCAAGCTTTTTATGATCTTTTCGGGGTTTACGAAGCGAAACTCCTACCACAATATCGAACGCAGCCAACTCAATCACAGATGCAATATCCAAAAAAACACCAATACACGAATGTGTTCATCAACGCGCTTGCATATAGCCCATCTCCTCAACAACATGAAGGTGGGACAAGTCAACCGAGGTCGAGCCCAGCTGATACACGTTCCCATCCCGAGATACAAGAGTACGACCGGAACGAGTGGGTCAAACCGGATGACGAAGCCATCGACCTCTTAGTTTGGTGGAGACAGAACGCAAGGAGGTTCCCGGTGTTGTCATCTATGGCACAAGACATCATCACCATCCTTGTTTCAACTGTATCATCTAAGGCGGCTTTTAGTAGTGCGGGACGCATCATCGATGATAGAAGATGTAGCTTGAAACCGGAGATGGTCGAAGCATTGACATGTGGTAAGGATTGGATTAAACATAGAAATCGAGCACAAGAAACATTCATGTGCTTTGATATTCTTGGCGATTTTGAAGTTGATTTTGCAAATGTAAACATCAATGGTCAGTGTAAGTTGTATAACTAAGGGATATCCCGACCCTTGTCCGAGATAATTTTTCAAATAATTAACGAGGTAAGGGGTGCTCTTTTTCCTCGCCGTCGCACCTTTATAGGAGTCGGTGAGGTTTTTTAGGAGGTCCGTTTTTAAATTGACCTTCTTCTTTATTATTTCTTTCTAGTCATTTAGTTTAAAATTCTTTCAATTAAATCTTTCTATTTAATTATTTAAAACCTTTTAAAAACATTTATTTTATATTTTTTTAAAACCTAACGGGTTCCCAAAATCCCGTTAGGTGGAATCGCACTCCCGTCCCATTACATAACGGGACGGGACTCCCATTTGATCAAATAACGGGGAGAGGACGGATGGCGGTAGCGGGAGATGTGGTATCTCCCTCTAAGCCAGGTTTATACACACCTAAAAAAAGTTTTACAAAACAAAAAACAGTAATTACAGAAATCAGGTTTAAAGAAAATACAAATAACAATAAGGGCGTTTTAAAAATATGACCAAAAGCAAACCTCTTTTTTTGGTTTTAGCCAATGTTTGTCAAACTTTAGAAATATAGCCAAACGGACTAATAAGCAAAAAAAAAAGTTTGATTTGCCCTTATGTATTAACAAATTCGTCACTTTTTCTCTCCTACTTTTTTTCTTACACTTTTTTTTCATAAAAATTCAAAAAACCATATCTATCTCATACGAACTCGAAATTGAGTGTTCTAAATCCTATGGATTCATGATGCCGAGATCTTCAAAAATAGATCCATTGTGTTTGATAGAAAATCATGTTTAATGTCATAGATGTAGAGAAATCACGTTATTGCCTTAGACATGGAAATAATTTAAATTTTCGGAAATCATCTGGAAATTAATGGAAACGTAAACATGATGCATTAAACATGATTTTTCATCAAACACAATGGGTCTATTTTTTAAGATCTCGGCACCGCGAATCAGTAGGATTTGGAATCACTCAATTTTGAGTTCGTATGGGATATATATAGATTTTTAAAGTTTTGGTGCAAAAAAATGTAAGAAAAAAAGTAGGAGAAAGAAAGTGACGAATTAAAAAACAAGAGAGAAAAAGTGAAAAAAAAAACGTTATATTTATTTAAGGACAAATATAGAATTTTAACTCAGCACCTCTAGTGCCATCTAATATAGTTGGCTATTTTTCTAAAGCTCTTCAAACGTGGGCTAAATCCCAAACCTTCAGTATAAGGTGACCTAGTTAGTTATAAAATTCTAACAACAAGCTCTTTCTATTAAGGTTTTTTTAGTTTTAGCGCAACTAACAGTAATGACTATATATAATACAGTTCTTAACAATGAAGTTTTACGAATAGTATTAACATATTTAAACACACTATTTGAAGATTTACAAACACTAAGAACAAGGCCAATCTGCAACTTACACCGAAAACCAAAAAGAGAAAAAACTATAGTAAGTTATTTATGATTTTGTTAAACTATTATTGAATTTAAATTAGTTGTTATCAAATTTGATAAACCGATTTTGAATCTGATCAACTATTATTGAAACTGGTTTTAATTGTTTTCTTATTTTGCAAACTTAAAGTTTGGTTAGCAATGTTATCGCTCGTTTTCGGACAACTATTTAGGAGCCCAAAGTGGTCAGACCCAAGGCCAGACCAAGTGGTCTCGCTTCGGCTCGAGCGTGTCGGACTTGGTATCCCAAGTCGTCCCTTAGCTGTCGATGGTGTTTGCCTTGTCCGACGTCGATCCTGCGAGAGAAGGAAACGATGAACTACAAAGGGGAAACAGAGGGGGTGCCTCTGTTTACCTCTCCGGCGCTCAACATTAGAAGGATTTAGGTGGAATATAGAGGGTTTAGTGTTTAGAGGGCCGAAGCTTGAGAGAAACGAGTGAGGTACGAGTTCAGCAGCGTTTCAGTACTCAATTTCGGATTACCTGACTTGAGGGGTCGAGCCTTGTATTTAAAGGCGACCAAGGAGCGTTTGGAGGCCCCTAGGCCGAGTGACGACCCAGGGTCGGCCATCGGCCGAGTGACGGACCTGGGCCGGCCATGGGCCGAGTGACGACCCAGGGCCGGCCGAGTGTCGAGTGACGGTCCTGGGCCGGCCATTGGCCGAGTGACGGCCCAGGGCCGGCCATCGGCCGGACGGGAGACTGCCGGACGAGAGACTGCCGGACGGGAGACGGCCAGACGGCCACTGGCCGGCCGGGAGAAGGCCGGGCGGGACTGGCAGAATGGGAGATGGTCGGACGGGCACCGGCCGGACGGGAGATGGCCGAATGGGAGACGGCAGGATGGGCGCTGGCCGACCGGGAGACGGTCGGGCGGGACCGACCGGCCAGGAGAAACCCGGACGGGCGTCGGCTGGCCGGGAAGCGTCGCAACGGTTCCGCCTTTGTTGGTCCGGATTGGCCAGCAACACCTCGCTTCCTCGCGGTTCTTCGAATTGCGATGCGTATCGACTCCTTAGTTGTTATCAAATTTGATAAACTGATTTTGAATCTGATCAACTGTTATTGAAACTGGTTTTAATTGTTTTCTTATTTTGCAAACTTAAAGTTTGGTTAGGAAACCCTTGCGCTAAATTATAATTTATTGGATCTTCTTACCGCATACTCAAAATGTTTCTTTATTGCTATCATCGACAGATTTTCTTGGAAAATTTTTTTACTCATAAAAATGAGTTTCTCTTTCATCTCTTCAACAAAAACTCCATGTAGCACAACGAGAGGTGACTCTGCTTCATTCTTATTTGAAGATTCGGATTCATCCTTCATTCTCGATGAATTAGGCTCTTCACTCGTCATCGAAGTGGCAACGCTCTCTGAGATCTGGTATTTCTAAAGCTTCTGCTTATATGTTCCTTAGTTAAGCTTTGTTCTTCTTATTTCGATTGGTTTTCAACAACCAGTGGCGTTTTTTTTTTTTTTTTTTGTACTACATCATTGAGTAACAAGTGTAGATACACTTCAAGATCTCCATCATTTTCAATCTCCATATATCTTGATCCCATGACAAATGACAACTTTGATGGTATACTTCCATGCTTGTACTGCAATGTTGTTATTGTTTGTCGTGTTAGAAAAGGGGTATTTTCGTCCCAAAATTATGAAAAGCATTAGTGGTGAATGTAAAATATTTTAGGGTTATATAGGTAATATAGCAATGCGATTATAGAGGTTTTGGTTTTAGCCAACCTTTTGTTAATTTTCTGTTAATAGCCACAGCAATCTAGTTACAACATGTTAAAAGACGTGAATGACCTTAAATAACCTCAGCCAAATTCCCGCCCATTATTTTCAGCCTATTAATTTAAACAATTAATAGCACTTTTGCTCCCTGTAGTTTGCCACTTTTTTCAGGTTAATCTTCGAACTCTCAAAACGATTTTTTTCATGCTCTAACTTTGTTTTTTTAACTGTTTTAGTCCTTCCGTCAAAATTTCCGTCAAAAATTCTGTTAAATAAGTCATCTGTTTGTCACCTGACTTTTAAAGGAGGGTAAATTTGTAATCATACAAAAAAAAATTAATATTTATATATAATGAATTAAAAATAAACATAAATTGTTAAAAATAATAAAAACAAAAAAACAAATCTCTCTCTCTCTCTAATGAACATAAACTCACCTAAATCAACAAGCAGCTTGAATTCGAATTATATCTATCAGTGTCAGTATTGAATTCGAACTAAATATGTATATTATATATTAGTGTCTCTCTGCCACCACCCCATTCCTTCTCTACCGTGGACTACAGCGCACTGCCACAGATCGAGACAGCGAGACGAGAGGCGTTTGGGATGGGGATGATAGGAGACAAGTGGCGATCTCCGACGGGAGGGAGATCGTGGTCGAAGGAGCTCTCACCTCGTTTACAAGCTGATTGAGAGAGGCGATAGTGTGATCGTCGTCGACAATCCTCTCTCTCTCTCTCTCTCTCTCTCTCTCTCTCTCTCTCTCTCTCTCTCTCTTCTTCGACCTTGACTGTACAAGAAAAATTGGGACTTTTTTACTTTGCTTGAGATTCTAGGTTGTGGTTCAAATTAGGCTTGGAATTTGAGAATCGTTTGTGAATCGATGATGAATTTGAGAACTGTTCCAATTAGGCTGTGGTTTATTGTGTTGCATGAATAATTTTTCTCTTTAATTTTTGAATTGGACCAAAAATTCATGTGACTTAGGACCATTGAATTGTGAAATCTGAGCATGATTGTGTTGAATCTTTGTTGTTGAAGCCATAATCTATGGGGCTTCGAGTCCTCCTCGATGACATCGTGGTTTTTTTTTTGTTTTTTTTTTTTTTTTTGTAAACAGAGCATGGTCGATGATGAGGAAAAACAAAACAAAAGAGAAAAAAATTGGAAAAATATTGAATCTAGGGACATTGAGAAGATTTAGAGAAGACGGGAATATAAAATTCAACTTTTTTTGGAATCTTGTTTCTCATGAACCACACATGAAACTGAAAGCCAATGTTTTCTTTACAAACTTTACAACAACTTTATTGCTTTTGCTAAAATATTGCTCGGAATTCAAGTTTTGATTAAGGCAGCGATCAATATATTCACACAAACATTCTTCTTAGAGACCGGAATTGATTTTTTGCTGGAAATGGAGATGATGATAACGGGGTCTCTTTTCAGTGTGCGAGAGAGAGAGAGAGAGAGAGAGAGAGAGAGATTTGTTTAGTGAAATTATTTTCTTCTTTTTTACTAATTTATTTTGTTTATGTTAATTATGTTGTTTGTTGTAAGATTATTATTTGTTCTTCATTACCTTGTCAGGTGAGAAAAACATGCTTATTTAACTGACAGAATTTTTAAAATTTTGACGGAAGGACTAAAAGAGTTAAAAAAAACAAAGTTAAAACATGAAAAAAAAAAATCGGTTTGAGAGTTCAAGGATTAACTCGAAAAAAAGTGGCAAACTACAGGGGCAAAAGTGATATTTATTCTAATTTAAATGGAAAACAAATATTCGGTCATAACTACTCGCACAAATTGAGGGAGGATTTAAAACTCAATAAATACACATAAAACAAAGTGACTCTTTCTCCCCTCTCATTCAGCGTTCAAAGAATAAAATAAATGGTGAACGGTTTTTTTTCATGATCTGATTGATCGGCTCAATCGACTCAGATCCATCGCCGTCGAGAGCGAGGCCAACAGACAGTTGCTCCAATCCTCCGGCGGCGCTGAATTTCTCGCCTCGATCGTCCTCTCCGGAGATTCCGAGCGCGACGAAGCTTTTGTTAATTTTCCAGCTCCACTTCTCCACGTATATTTGTTTGGAGAGTTTTCTTAGGCACTCCTAAACTTACTGGAATGTTTTATATCACGAAGATTTCATTATGATTTTTTTTTTGCTAGTAATTAAACTTTCATCAGCGAAGCCGCGGCACTATCATTTGCGTCTTCGCTTCGATCACGCGCGGGCTTTCAGGATCAGAGCTGAACCTCCGGAGAACCGACGACGCCTACGGCAATACAACTTCCACTTAATTTTTTGTTTTTTAGAAAAATTAGATCTATATATGGGTTAATGGGTCTGTATATATGCTAATAGGAAATGGCTCTTTATTTATTTATTTTTATTTTTTTGTCAATTCCATCCAGTTTTGTAAATACGTTGATTTACAATTAATATCAATTGTTTCATCCAGTATATTCGTGTAAATAAATTGAAAAAAATTCTAGAACTATTTTGGACGTTCTAAAATTATGAATATATGAAAGACAAAAGAATTGTAAAATTCAAAGATTTTTGCGTGGTGATCAAAATAATCTCTTAAATGAAAACAAATAATATCAATAAATGAAGAATATATTTACAGATTTTATCTATAATCAATTGCCACAAAAATAGAAACTAATTAGCTAAAGTCAACACTGAAAATTTCCAAATACACGTTATCTTTCCAAATCGATTAGATTCAAAATTTTAAAAAAAATGCCTAATTCAATTAGCGGGCGTAATAAATAAGGGCAAATGTGTAAAACTAATTTAATTAATAAAATGACACGTATGCAAGATGACTATTCACGTAACCAAATTGTAGTGTTTAAAATGGCTACGCGTAGCCAATTCTGTTTATAATTTAAAAGAGCAGCGAATGGTGATAGTTGAGAACCACTACCACAACCAATCACTTCACTAAGCTCAATAAAAAAAACAAGTGGATTGATTACTCATTTGTTTTCCCATATATGCCACGAATTTTCCACTTGGAATCTCCAACCACGTTGATGAATGAAAAAAAGGGCCTAATATAAAGAAATCAACACACCAAGCAAAAGATCTTGTGAGAGCATAGACCAAAATTTACGTGACTCAATGACTGCTATTTATTATCTCTCTGCTCTTCTGCAAACACTGATAAAAAGGCCACAGAAGATTTTACTTTTTTTTTTTTTTTTTTTTTTTGGCAAAGGTAAATCATGCCATCACTAGAGATAAGATGAAGAACATGGCCATTTCCATAGCTCACCACAAGCCCGAGCACATCCTCAAAATCCAAGGAATCACCACCATCAAAGTTCAAACTTGTTTACGCTCATTGTGGCTCAAAGAAAAATAAAGGAAAAAAACATAGCTGATCTAAGAGGAGTTCTTAAGAACCCATTCGACCAAGGTAGAAATCCCGAATCCAGTAGCGCACTTTTTCTTGTCGCTCCACACGGGGCCGGCCATGTCGATGTGCATCCACTGTACATTTTCATCCACAAACTGCACAGAGAACAGTCCAAGATTTCCAGTTAATTTAAAAAAAAAAAAAAAAAAAAAAAAAAAAAAAAAAAGGAACGTGCTCAATAAAGAGGATTTGTGATTAAAAAAAAAAATCGAATATTTTGTTTTACCTGTTTCAAGAAAAGGGCGGCGGTGATAGATCCTCCAGGGCGACCGCCGGTGTTGACCATATCGGCAATTCCAGATTTCATCGAGTCCCAGTAACTCTCCTCCAATGGCATCCTCCAGAGCTTCTCTCCGCTGATTTCCGAAGCGCTAACGACCTCCTTTGCCAGGTCATCACTAGGGGTAAAGATACCTAAAAGAACGGATTTATGATCAAATGCCCAAGTCAAATAGTAAAACCACAAATTGGAATCAAAGTCATATTAACCTGAGCATGAATCTAATGAATAATTATAATTTACAGTTAAATTGAATAAAGAAAAAGACCCACAACCTTTTGGCTAACTCGGTAAATCAAATATGAATATTCAAACAGGATACGCAAATCGGGTCATCTGAATAGAAGACTGGTGTTTAGAAGTTTCAGGGAATTAATTCTCTGTGATCTTTCATTGAGAACTTGTATTAGCTGACTTTTCAAATAGGGTTTTGATCTATTAACAGTAACTTTAATAAATAAAAAAATAGTAAGAAATGATGGTCTAGTTTTAGACATCAAACACTAGGTCATTAGTGGCGGAGCCACAAACAAAATTTGGAAGGGGCCAAGGTCAAAAACTAAAATTACATCAAACAAAATATATAATCTAGGAGAGGAGAAAAACTGAACCTATAATGGGCTAGAAGTATTTTCTTTTATATAATTCTAGTACATCTCTTAATTATAGAGGTATTTTAAAGGGATCACGTTATATATTTTATCAGATAATTAGCCAAATAAACATTATTACAATAAATAACACAAAAAAGGCTGAATACTAATTTAATTTCTTGAATAAGAAAATAAAAGTAAAAGGGTTAAACTTAAAACATATATATGAAAAAAATAAAGACCAAGGCCTCCCTTGCAAATATGTACCTCCGCCTACCACTGCTAGTTATATACTAATTTGATTAGAAAATAGTGTAATTAAAGGAAGAGAAATGCTTCCCCAAACAAGGCCATTATTATAAAAACAATCGGATTTTTAAAACTAAAACTTGATTTGAGTGCATGTTATTACTCCTCGTGGAGAATATGTTTCTACCTGCAATTGTGGGTCCAAGAGCAACTACACAGGCCCCGGTCAAAGTCGCGAGATCAACAATCTGTACGTGTAGAATATTATTTTAAGGTGTTATAATAAATACAATCTCCAAAACAAAACAAATAGCAAACTCTTAGGAACTGTTTCACAAAGTGTACCTTGTCAACACCTTGATTACAAGCATACACCAAAGCATCTGCAAGTGTAAGTCTTCCTTCGGCATCAGTGTTGTTGACCTGTAAATAGTGACAATAATGAACATAATTGCAACAAAACACAATATATATATATAGATATATAAGGAAATCGATTTTCTACCTCGATCGTCTTCCCATTTGAAGCGGTTACAACGTCCCCGGGTCTCATTCCGCCCCCACTTATCATATTCTCACATGCCGCTACGATAAAGTGAACCTGCAAAAAAAAGCCAAAGAAGAAAAATCCCTGGTCAACCACACTCATCAATGGCGAGATCTCAATCAAACTTAGGTTCGAATTGGCTTATGTACCTCGACACCTGGAGGTTTGATTTGACCGATGGCTTTCGCCGCACCCAACACTGCGGCGGAACCGCCCATATCGAATTTCATGAGCTCGATGGAGCAACCGACTCCGGTCTTGATGTTGTAGCCACCACTAAAAAAATAAAAAATAAAAAAATAAAGATACTAAAAAACCCAATATCTCACTTACAATTTTGAATTTTAACAATTTTTATGAAAAGCGAGATTTAAATTAAGTACCTGTCAAAGGTCAGACCCTTTCCGACTAAAGCCAGCTTGGTTGTGACGGGTCCGGTGGGTTTGTAGCACAGATGAATGAAATGAGCGGGGTTTTCCGAGGCGGCAGCGACGGCCAAATATGAGCCCATTTTCAATTCTTTGCATTGCTCGACGTTCAATATTTTAGCAGAAAAAACGTCGCTGTACTCGGCTGCAATCTTCGAGGCCTCTTCAGCTAGCACGCCTATCAAACAGAAGCAACCAATGATAAATCAACGGTAGATAGAGAGTGACAATGTCATGATTATATATTGCATTACGACGTACCGGGTGTGAGCACATTGGCCGGGGAATTCACAAGCTCTATCCCGAAGATGATTCCGGAGGAAAGCTCTGCAGCGTATTTGAGCTTCTTTTCCAGCTCCGGTCCAGTTCCAAGGCCGATAATGTCCACGGATTTCAGCCCCGATTTCTTCGACTCTGACTTGTATCTATTGTCACCATGAGAGCCCAATAAAGTACCTACAAGGTGACAATGATATCCACATATTAAGAGAAATGAATAACAGAAAATGCCAAGCAATAAATTCTTATATTAAAGTCACCACCGAAAATTTGTTTGGCAGGTCAGACTCGTGGTTTACTTCCAAAAAAGCCCTGAATTCTAGCCCCTCTATAAGTACCCATCTAGCAATTTCTAGAGATTAAACCCTAGTTTAGAAAAACAGAAAATTCTAAATTTACCGGTCACTATGGCAGAAGCAGAGCTAAGCTTAGACTCAGCAGAGAGGCTGTCAGAGGAGGCAAGCACGACCGCGATCTCGCTGGCTTGAGCGGCTTTGGCCGCGGCGGCGACGGCTTCACCGAGTCCCTTGAAAGCCGAGACTGTCAAAGCGGAGTTTCCGAGGCCGATCAGGCCAACTCTTTTTGAGCCAAGGCCTGGGAGCCTCAGCACCGTTGACTGGCCCGCCTTTCCTTTGAAATCCTCCTCAAACGATGCCTCAGCCAATAGACCCCCCAAGTGGGAATCAAGCTTCTTTAGTATCGGATTCTCGAACTTGGAGTTTTCGTCTTTTGACATATCCTTCTCGGTCACAGCCACAGCGAGTATGTCTCCTTTCCATTCCACAACATCAACCGCCTTTGCCAAGAAACAGATCTTCACACACATTTCAATAAACATTAGAAGAAGAAAGAAATCAGATTCATCTCAGTGGCATCAATATATTTTTTCTAGTAAAAATATACCATCAGACATTTTCACGAACACTTGGCATGCGACCTAATACTCGGTAACACCCACAGCTAATCAAATCTCAATTTGTTTCACAATCAAAATGGACCAAGCAACAAAAAAAAAAACTACAATCACAAAACCGAATATATACAATGATTCACTGACAAACACAGCAAACATAAACTCATCTGGACAAATAAAAAAATAATTTAATACTTCAACCTTAGAGTAATAAGAAGTAAATCTTAAAAAAAAAAAAAAAAAAAAAAAACGAAAAAAACAAAAACAAAAAAATTACTTTATCATTTCTCACAAGTTCAGATCAACATCGACAGATCTCAACGAACCCACAAAAGAAATGGAACCAGATATGAGCCCAAAAAATTCTTAGAACAAGTAAACAAAATTATATAAATCAAATTTTCTGACTGGAATAACACCAAATCAACGCGAACAAAGAAAAAGAGAAAACCTTTGGGGATTCCATGGCGTTAGGTTGAGTGAGGCCAAGAGTGGCTTTGGCGATAGTGCGAGCCATCCTCAGATTGGGTCTTCGGTAAGACAAGGGGTTGACTGAAAAAGGGACCCTCAGAGAAGGGCAAGATCGTAATCGAGAGAAAATCAAGGTCGAAGAAGAAGCCGATAGAAGCGTAGACGCAATGGATACAACAATGGCTACCATATTTATAGTGAACCTTAACTCTAAAGCTAAGCTGTCACTCTTCCGCAAAAGCCTGTGTGTTTGTTATTGTATTTTTATTTTTATTTTTATTTTCATTATTATTTAATCCTGAATAATCCGTGAAGCTTCTGTATATTGTTTTAGCTGGTCACGAGGGTAAAAAATATCTAAATTTAATCCCTTATAACCTTATTACAAAAAAAAAAAAAAATACATAAATTATTTGCGTACCCATAAGACCCAATCCGTTATGGGTAGGGTCTTCTCAGGATCGTCCCCAATTAAATTAGATTTTACAAAAATAAAATAAATAATAATGTATATCAAAATTAAAACAATATTATAATTTTTATTAACCATTTTTATAAATATTAAATGAATACATCTATTTCTTCATAAAGTTAAAAAGGATCTATCAAGATCTTTATAACGTGTTTTTAACTTCGTTCTAACTATTTAACGAATAGACTAATATATAAAAACAAAAGATTTAGCAAAACAATTCTTTTAGTAATTTAACTTTTCTAACTTTTTGTCTTGTAAACATAATATTAAATCTATAAATTCAAGCACACATAACTTTTCAGAAGTTTATCAAGAGCTTTTTTTTAAAGTTAATCAATTCCTCTTTTTTTTCTTCTTTTTTTTTTTCTTTTTCTTTTCTCTATATGTTCAAATCAAAAAACAAAAAAACAAACTACCTAATATCATTTCTACAAAAATTTACATGTAACATAATCTAATAAATTAGGAAGATGAATCTCAAAATTCCATAAAGAAATATATTTTTTTCCACCTTTCTTGTTAATCTCTTATGTTTTTCCCAAATTTATGTGTTAACCTGAAAAATTGGTTACACCTATCTCGCGAAGTAATCTGAGTTCCGAGTACGCAGCCTCCAGAGTTCTCAGGATCTAGGCAAGACTTTCTCTAAATAAAGACGAATCTATTACAATAGAGCAATATAAATAAGAGTAATCTTCGAAGCTATATCTAGTTCTTCCTCTTTCTAAGAACTTCCATCTCTCCCCCTTGGTCTTTGTCGATGTCTCTATTTATAGGAGTCTGGGGGCCTTTAGATTTGTTAGTGGATGTTGTGGGATAATAATATGGGTTGTGGGGTGATCAGCCTCGCGTCTCATAGCAGCTATTTGACCTCCACTCTTTTTTATGAAGAGTGGGTGGTTATTTGTGCTATCATCGGTGTTAACTGTTGACGTGAGCGTTTTGATTATTTATTACAAGTGTTTTATTGCACGACTAGTCTTTTTAAACCTATTGTGTTCTCTTCTCTTCGAAGTTCTGAATAATAGGGTCCGTTCGTTGTTAATATGAACGTTTGCTCCTTACTTTCATGAGTCTCGGACATTTGGGTACGAACTCCAGTGCTGCATATCTCTATTTTAGGAATACGGACTAGATCGTTTGATCTCGGTGAATTCTATGAGTAACAGCATCCTTCCAGTTTCTTAGTATTTAGTAGAAATGGTAAGGAACTAGAATAAGTCTAATATTCGATTCAATTAATGGTAAGGAACTAGTATTTAGTACAAACTCCAGTTTCTTGTCGATGTCTGGGGGCCTTTAGATTTGTTAGTGGATGTTGTGGGATAATGCTATGGGTTGTGGGGTGATCAGCCTCGCGTCTCATAGCGGTTATTTGACCTCCACTCTTTTTTATGAAGAGTGGGTGGTTATTTGTGCTATCATCGATGTTAACGGTTGACGTGAGCGTTTTGATTATTTATTACAAGTGTTTTATTGTCCAACTAGTCTTTTTAAACCTATTGCCTTCTCTTCTCTTCGAAGTTCTGAGTAATAGGGTCCATTCGTTGTTAATATGAACGTTCGCTCCTTAACTTTCATGAGTTCTCGGACATTTGGGTACGAACTTCAGTGCTGGATATCTCTATTTTAGGAATACCAACTAGATCGTTTGATCTCGATGAATTCTATGAGTAACAGCAGCCTTCCAGTTTCTTAGTATTTAGTAGAAATGGTAAGGAACTAGAATAAGTCTAATCTTCAATTCAATTAAACCGTTACACTTTTACTAACCTTTCTTTTAGGAACATTCCTTTTTCTTCTGTTCGGATTTATGCCGAATAGAAGTTCAACTTAACTTTGTTGAGCATGTTTTTATTTCGAAACGCGATCGTTTTGCTCATGGGGGTCGCGATCGTTCGCATCCGCCATTGGATCGCTGTGGCTTCTTTGACACGCTTGATCTTAACCGTTCTTTTGATTGATCGGCGCCACGTATAGAAGGAGGAGAAGCTGTCGGTCCTATTCATGTTCGTCTTCGATTTTGAATTTTTCTCATTCCTCTTCTTTCGCTCTGCGCTTTCACGCATTTCGTCGACATTCCCGACGAGGATTTCTGTTTTGATCATCTGTTTTTCAACGTCTTTGTCATTACAAATCTTTGGATAAGTCTTTCCTTACTTATATCCTTTGTTTTCCTGCAATGGGTGTTAGTTTTTTATAGATTTACAAATATTCGGGCGCCGAGATTTCTTGATTATTCAGAGTTCCGAGGTGTGCAATCATTTTGCCTTAAGATGTTTAGTTTTCCCTTATTTATAGGATATGGGAGGTTCGTTTCGACCTGATTTGAGATTGACCCCCGAATAGTCAGAAGGACTGAGCCTGATCCAAGAAAGTGATACTTCCTTCTGGATCAAGTATCCCCTTTTTCCGGGATGTTGAGTGGTACCATATCCCTGAAGTCGGCTGGGACCGGCCCGTTTTTGCTATAGAGCTCTCCTGGGTGTTCCACCGTCCACCCTTTCATCCTGCACTCGTGGGTCGGGAGCTAAAAGATCAGATTTTTGATCCTTCCTAGTTTGATTGCAGGGAAGAAATGTCTTCGAAGATGACCGTGTCGGAGTCTCGTGAATGGGACAAAAAAGACTTGAGAATGATCCCGACCGAGCACACTCTCCCGAGCTTGAGGCGAGAGGTACCAGTCCTCTGCCAGAAAGTGATTCCCCGGGTCCGAGTGGCCGAATCCTTGAAGACGAGGAGGAAGATGGGGTGTCCGAGACTCTTGAACAGATAGAGAGGCAGTTTTCTACCGAGCAATAGACTTCTCAGGTCAGCGATAGCTATATCAGCTGCCTTTACGAAGAGTTTAAGATCACTGAGGGGATTAGGTTGTTTGCTCCTTGGGACGACGAGCGTGCGTGCAATCCTCCTGCGAGAAAGGTGGCTTTCAACGCTTCGATTTTGAGGGTGATCGGAGGCTTGTCAGTCCACCCCATGGTGGCGGAGTTTCTATCGGAAATAGGACTAGCTCCTACTCAGCTTGTGCCGTCTGTCTACAAGATTTTTGTAGGCCTTATTGCCCTTTGGGCGAAACATTACAAGTGCACTCCTCTTCTAGAGGATTTTACTCAATTTTACAGTTTCAAGACTTCCCCGGGCCAGCACGGATTCTACTATGCTCGTGCTCGGAAGAATTTCGAGAAAATTGTTACCTTCCTTCCGACCAGCCAGAAGAACTGGAAGGATTATTTCTTCTGGGTAGAGAGGGATTAGTTTCTGGGGGACAAGGTTGTTCCCACCAAGTTTTCTGAGCGCGGTGCGACTTCGATTAGAAATATTTGTTGTCAATAGTGCCCACAAGAAGAGTTGTAGTCTTTATTTTGTACATTTGATGTAATAAAGTCTCACGAAGACTCTTGCTTGTAATTGCTTATTCATTAATAAAAAGTTGAAATGTTCATTCATTCTTCCTTGTCTGTTTGAAGCTTTATGATAAAACATTAGTCTTTAGTCCATAAACAAACTTAACAACTTACGAAGAGACAAATGTAGATTTGCATGAACAAACTCTTCGTAGTTTGCTTAAAACGATATATTCGCAATCTAAGGGTCAAAGGACTATTGACCTCAGTACGATTGTTAGGAGAATCTATGATGTCTGGTTATGCGGCATTGGATAGTTCTTCTAGGTATCTTCCGAAGGTACTGAATTGACCAGTGCACTTCTAGAGACAAGATAAGAACAAACCATTTAACCTCTTATGTCTCGAAGTCACTACGTATGAATTGCATCATGCTTACCTTAATCCTGAAATGAGACATGCCATTTCACAACTTACGTATTCTCATTTGAGAAAGTCAGAGTTCGGACTCACTATGTGATTCCGAACAGGGCCTATTGGTGAAGTACTAAATTGTGAGAATGTCATGAGTAACTTTGTGAAGTTCTCATAGATATGGAATTCATGTACAAGATTGCTGAAATGCAATGTATATCACCTCATGCTTTGTTCCTTGGAGTGTGAATAAATGAACTGGCCAGTGTCCAAATTGAGTCCTGACTCTTTTGGATGAAACAATGTGACTTGTTAGCTCCTCGTCAATTCATTGTTTCTAACTTATTCACAAGCGACAAAGGAGTTGAGGAAATAACAGCTAGAAGGGTAAAATGGTAATTTTTTAAATCCCGACTAGCTGATGATATTCATGAAGGGTAAACACTGATTATATTCTATGGATCCACTCATTGCAATTAGGTTGAATTCTTGAGTAGAAAAGAAATTCATTTGAACCGAGAGATTTTCAGTGTCAACTCTTTACTGGAGTCAGTTGGCAGTAAGCTAAACTTGGAAAATGTTTGTGAACTTTTGAGTCCAAGTATTTAGCTCAAGCTTTGTTCATTTGGATCCATGAGGTCACTGTCACAAATCACATCGAGTAGGAATAGTTAAACTAGAAGCTAAGTCAAAACAAGAACGAGACAAGTTTTGTGAAAATTGTCTAAAGGGTATTTTTGTCTTTTTAGACATGGATGAAATGAATGTCAATAAATTTTTTGACATTGTCATATGATGACAAATGAAATTTAAATCACACGGTCAACTTAAAGAATTTGGGCCTTGAGGATTAATTTCATTTCATAGAATTTTACTTGAAAATTCTTAATGGGCTTTTCTTATGTTGTCATGAACAAATAAAGAAACATCTAGAAGCTCCTTCTAGAAGCTCAAATTTCGTCCAACCCAAGGAAAATAAGGCTGAATTTCGTTCATGCCATAGTGGGAAGAGAGTTTATTTTGTGCATTAATGTATGAAGATACTTGCCAAAAGAAAAAGAGGAAACAAATTTCCTTAAGAAGGAAAGTGCATTTTCGGCCAACTAAGAGGAAATCAAATGAGGAAACAAATCCTAAGCCTTCATGATGCATATTGGACGTGCAAGGCTATAGTAAAAGAGGAAACTACCTTTTGAAGGTAATCCTCCTCCTATAAATACCCCACCTCATTCCTCTCATTTCATTCATCCCACATAAGTTAGAGAATGAGAGCTTCTCTCTCTAGACCTTGTGGCCGATCCTCTCTCTCTCTCTCTAGTTATTTTTGGTTTTTGTTTTGGCACCTAGGTCCACATTTGACTTAGTGTTTTAGCTCTTCGACTCCAAGACTTGTTCTTGAGTCGTCGTGTTTAAAAGTGCCCACACACTAATTCCTTTTTCTCTCGAGTGATTTAGTGATACAAACTGTTGTCGCTGTTTTTCGGACAACGATTTAGGAGCCCAAACGGTTCGACCCAAGGCCGGACCAAGTGGTCGCGTTCGGGTTCTAGCGTGTCGGACTCGGTATCCGGAGTCTTCCCTTAACTGTGGATGATGTTCACCTCGTCTCGGTACCTGAAAAGCAGTAGAGAATATGTGAACTACAAAGGGGAAATAGAGGGGTTGCCTCTGTTTACCTCTCCGATGCTCAACATTAGTAGGGTTGAGGTAGAATGTAGAGGGTTTAAGTGTTTAGAGGCCGAGACTTGAGAGAAACGAGCGAGGTACGAATTCGACAGCGTTTCAGTACTCAAAATCGGATTACCTGGACCAGGGGAGGGACCCCGGTATTTATAGGCGACTAAGGGGTGTTTTGAGCAACCCCTTGGCCGTGTGGATGGATTTGGCCCGGCCATTGGCCGAGGCAAACCTTGGGCCGGCCAATGGCCGGGGATAGCCTAGGCTCGACCATTGGCCGAGGATGGCCATCGGGCCGGCCAAGGGCCGGGGATAGCCCAGACTCGGCCATTGGCCGGGGCTGGCCCTTGGGCCGGCCAATGGCCGGGGATAGCCTGGGCTCGGCCATTGGCCGAGGATGGCCCTCGGGCCGGCCAATGGCCGGGGATAGCCCAGACTCGGCCATCGGCCGGGGCTGGCCCTTGGGCCGGCCAATGGCCGAGGATAGCCCAGACTCGGCCATTGGCCGAGGCTGGCCCTTGGGCCGGCCAATGGCCGAGGATGGCATAGACTCGGTCATTGGCCGAGGCTGGCCCTTGGGCCTGCCAATGGCCGAGGATAGCCCAGACCCGGCCATTGGCCGAGGCTGGCCCTTGGGCCGGCCAATGGCCGAGGATAGCATAGACTCGGCCATTGGCCGAGGCTGGCCCTTGGGCCGGCCAATGGCCAAGGATATTGGGCCGGCCAATGGCCGAGGATATTGGGCCGGCCATTGGCCGAGGCTGGCCCTACGGCCGGCCAATGGCCAGAGCAAGCCGCCGGGGCGCGTCTGACCGTTGTTTCGCCTTTGATCTTCCGTGATCGGGGTCGGGCCGATAATATTAGCCCCCCGAGTTTATCGTCGAGTGAAGCTCGTGCTATAAACTTAAGATTCTTGCCGTCGTCTGCCCACCAAAGCGACCCACTGTAAAAAGGTTTGACTCGAACCCCTTTAATTATTATTTTCCTTTAGGTCGCATAACTGTCCGTATGTTTCGTCTCGCTGCACGTGTCAATGGACCCTACTAACCACCTGTCGGGTGTGGGTCAATCGAAGATGACCTTTCCACTTTGCTCGGAAACCAAGATGTGAACCTACACGATTTTTGGGCGCAATTCTCATCCCCCTTGGTTACCCGCAATGCACTGCCTTCATCTTCTTCGAGCAACAAAGCGATAGAGATGGCCGGAGACGATTTTCACTCGATCGAAGCATGGCTGGCCGACGAGGAGGAGGGCACGCGTGCCGGGGACTGCCTGCGCCGGCAGGGGGACGTCGGCCCAGACTCGCCGGGCGTCGAGAAGGCCTTGGCCGACCAGCGCGAGACCAATTTGGTCGAGGGGTGCGCCGGGTACGCCACGCGTGCAGACCGGGGCGGCCTGGGCTGAGGCGCGCTTGGCGAGGCGGGCCTGGGCGAAGGTATGCCGGCTCTCGTCGGTGCTGTCTGCGCCGGAGGCATCGCCGGAGGAGACCCAGACGGCGCTGGGGACGCGCGCGGCCTGGGCGGAGGCGCGCCCGGCAAAGTGGGCCCGGGCGATGGTGCGTCGGCCGTCGTCGACGTTGTCTGCGCTGAAGGCGTCGCCGGAGGAGACCCAGACGGAGCTGGGGACGCGCGCGGCCTGGGCGGAGGCGCGCTTGGCAAGGTGGGCCCGGACGATGGTGCGCCGGCCCTCGTCGGCGTTGTCTGCGCTGGAGGTGTCGCCGGAGGAGGCCCACGCGGTGCTGGGGGAGCGCTCACCCCGGGAGGAGTCGCACCGGCCGAGTCGGGCGCCGGGGGTGTCGCGTCGGCATTGGGTGGCGACGCTGGGGCTGTTTGGCAGGCGAGCGGCGGCGAGGGAGGCCCGGGCAGCCTGGTCCCGGCCTTCCCCGATGAGGGGCGCGCCGATGGAGGCCGACCGGAGACGGGCGGCACCAGTGGAAGGCCGCTGGAGGCGGGCGGCGCCGGTGGCAGGACCGCCGGCGTCGGGGACAAGGAATGCCGGCTTGACAACGCCAGCCGGGGGGCGGCGGCCGAGGCGCTGGTTGCCCTAGCCCTAGGGGCCGGTGGGCTAGGGCCGCGCGCGGGCAGCCTAGTTGGCGGGCCGGGCCGCGCTGCCGGGCTAGGTGCGCGCGTCAATGGGCCAGGCGGGAGCCCAAAGGGCCTAGGCGATCCGGGCGCGCGAAGGGGCTCTTCTCCTGGGCCGGGCGCTGGTGAAGCCGGCCCGACGGCTCCGGGAACTCATTGCGGGAATTTGGACGAGGTGGCCCTTGGCGAGGATCGCCCACCGGGCTTGGGGCCGAACGCCGACGACGGGCCCAACGCTGGGCCGACCACAGGGGGGACAAAGCCCCTTGGACCGGGCGCACGCGTAACGGGTCGTTCGGTCGGTCCGGGCGACCGTCGCGAAGGACTCGCCGAGCCGAGAACCGCTTCCGACGTTGAATGCTCGGGCGAATCATCGGGTCTTCGTGCCACACCAATTTCCACCGTCACTCTGACCGCGTAAGAGGAGTCGCGAGCCTTGGCCTTCCCGATCGGGGAATCTGTAGTCCGAGGCGACCTGGATTGTCCGGGAGTCGATATTCCTAGCTCGCTTTCGCTCACCAGTTTCCTAAGCTTGAGGAAGCGCTTCGACATCCCGTCATCCATCTCGATCCTACGACCGTTGCCCAACGATCTCCCGTCTCGCCCGCGAAAGGGGTATGCCGCCATTCACGAGGCAAGTCTCCGCGGAGGGCTACGGTTACCCTTCCAGCCAGTGATCCAGGAGTTGTTGACCCGGCTGGGAGTGCATGCGTCACAGATGTCCCCATCCTTCTACCGGGTGGTCGCAGCGAGTCATATCATGCTCTATCGAGCGAAGAGGAGGGCAGTCACTGCGGGTGACATTCAAGATCTCGTGCTCGTTCGCGGGGTTCCAGGGAAACCGGGCTTCTACCTGGCGTGTCCTCGGAAACGCATGTCCATTGTTACCAAGGTTGCCTCGAAGAACCGGTATCCCTGGGTGTGGGTGTCTGAGTCGGCTTTCGGGGCGGCACCCCTGATGTTCGGGCCCGCGATTGACTTTTCCTTTGTTGGGGACGCCAGGGACTCCGAACTTGTAGCTGTGATCAAGGCGATCCCGGACTCGAGGCGGCAAGGGTCGCTGTTCGAGTCCCCAGATCTAATGGCGAGGACCGGGTGGTATGTGCCCGAGGGCGAGGGTCCCCGACGTGGAGGCCACGGGGGGTCCCGAGTCCGAGGCCGGGGGTTCGACCGCTCCTTTCCCCAACGCGGGGGGTACTAATCACACATGCGCTTTTATTCTTATCGCAGCTTTCCGTTGTTTATGTTTATGGTTGTGTTCTAACTGACTGTCGTCTTTTATCCTTTCCAGATACCATGACTTGACATCGGTCGCTCGCGCGAGTGCCGATGGTGGAACCTACCGTCGAAGCTGCGGTCGTGGCTCATTCCCGAGCCGAGGCTCGCCATGGGGGGTCGCCAACGCGGGTGAGGAACGAGGTGATTTCTTCACACAAGCGACCGTCGTCGTCGACCTCCTTCGGCTCGCCGTCCGGCCACAAGTGCGCCCACACATCGGCGGCGCCGGATAGCATGGATTCGATGCTCCTAGCGGAGGCGGCGAAGCTGAGGGACCAGTGTTCTCGAGGGATCCTTGAAACCTCCCTACGGGATTTCTAGGGTCTACTTTCGACGAGCGACCTTGAGCACTTCCAGCACGGAATCAATGATGCTCGAAAGGTATGACCCTCTTGCTTGACTTACGTGTGACCATTATGCTTGTTTTGGTTGTGAGTACACCGCTCCTTTTTTGCAGATGCTGGCGCGTCAGGAGCGAAGCGACCGCATTCTCCGGGACTTGCTGCGGCGAATGCAGATCATACAGAAGGACATGGAGAGCGCGGCGGCCGACCATGCCGCCGCTCTAACGGGGGTTCAGACCGCGCAGGAGTTCCAAGCACTCGAGGAGGAGTTGAAGCGAGCTCGCGAGGAGTCGGCGGCCGAGAGATCGCTTCGTGCGATTGAGCAGGCGTCTCGGGAGAAGGCGGAGCAAGCGGCCGACACCTTCCTAGGGGAGACGAAGAAACTCCAGGCGGCACTCTCGAGCCGAGACGAGGAGTTGAACATCGTCAACGCTCGACTATCGGCGAGCGAGATCTCCCCGGTTAAGGTCGAGAGGGAGAGGAATTCTCTGCTGGCGGAGGTGCAGACTCTCACCGAGGAGAAAGACGATGCCGTGCGATCCAAGACGGGTCTGGAGGACGGTTGGGACTTGGCGTTGGAGGTCACTCGTTACGAAGCGGCCATACGGGTTCGAGACACGACCGCGAAGGAGAACGCGTCTCGGGGGACCACATTTTCCTTCTTCAACGCCATGTTCCCCCTTCTAGACGACGAGCCGCAGGTGGACGACCTGCGTCCCCAAGTCCCTGCGGAGGCCGCCCAATCGACGAACCGCCCGCTTGACGGAGAGGCTACCGACGGGTCAGGCGCCCCTCGCCCCGAGGACGATGAGGAGCAGATCGACTTTGGCTCAGAGTAGTCAGTTTTTCTTTGGTTTTTCGCGCACTTGTTTAGCGCTTGCATCATGTTCCCTTTCGGATACTTGTTGTGTTTTCCTTGTTGGATATGTGTCGTACTCTCGTATTTTTCTCGTTGGGTTGTTCGTACAATATTGTTTGCTTTGGTTAAAGCTTTCCTTATCTGTTATGCGTCTTATTTTCTCGACTTGCTATGCTTTAGCATAATTGATTCGCGCAATGCGATTAGTGCGTGTCTTACGATCCTCGGCTTGCTATATCTAGCGTAACCGGTTTGCACGGCTTACGGCCACACTTGGCAGCGAGGTTTTCCACGGACGCTGGCTAGACCAGTTTCGTCGAGCGGATGCGAGTTTTTGCCGTTCATTTGTGACTCGCAGCCTATCGGCGTGTGCGAGCTGCACAACTATCGCGCCCAATTGTCGGTGCGTACGCTACCTATCGGTGTGCATGTCGTGCACCAGAACGGGTTTGAGGCGAGCGCGGTTCCCAGCGAGCGTGATACCTGTCGGTACGCACATCGCGTCATGGGTGGGCTACCAAGATCAACGATCCGGTGCCCGGATGTGATCAACCGACGCCGGTATGCGAGGCGTGGAATCGCGGGGGAGCGCCGCACGGGATACATGCAGGGTCAGAGGTCCGAAACGCGGATCCGACTTGTCGACATTTCGTTACCTCTCGGTGCGTGAAACGTCGGTTCGTCCATGCAGGGTCGGAGGTCCGGTGCGCGGATCCGACTCGTCGACCCTTCGCTACCTCTCGGTGCGCGAAGTGTCGAGCGGTGCGAGGGCGTCGCACGAGGGATGTGTGGGATCGGAGGTCCGGTGCGCGGATCCGACTCGCCGACATTTCGCTACCTTTCGGTGCGTGAAACGCGGGATCGCGCGAGAAACGTGTACCTGTTATCCTTATTAGCCCCCCGAGTTTCTTGTGTACTTGTAGAGGAGACTAGAAATTATAACATCGTAGGACAAAGGCTTTGAGATGAAAATGCAATTCAATTATCTTGTCGAATAGCTAAAAATTACACTCCCAAGCCATTGGCTTTATTTGAAACTGAAAATTGTCTGTTGCTAAAATTGAAAATGAGAAAAAAATGACAAAACGTAACGGCAGTCGGGAAGGGGCTTCTATTGGTAGTATTGCTGCAGATGCTCCGCGTTCCATGGGTGTGTGAACACGAGTCCTTCCAGGTTCTCGAGTTCGTACGTGCCGTTGTGGACGGCTCGGCGCACGCGGTATGGACCTCCCCAGGTGGGGCCCAAGACTCCCACCCCTTGCATTTTGGTGTTTTGGAACACCCTTCTAAGGACGAGGCTCCCGTCGGCAAACTTTCGCAACTTGATCTTGGAATTGTAGTACTTCTCGACCTTTCTCTTTTGTGTGGCGAGGCGAGAGAGTGAGTCCGCCCTCTTCTCGTCTATGAGGTCCAACTCGTGCCTGATTGCGTCGTCGTTGGCGGCTTCTTCATACTCCTCGATGCGCAGGGTCGGCAGCTTGGTCTCGACAGGTACCACGGCCTCGACGCCGAACGCGAGAGCGAAAGGGGTTTCGCCGGTCGCGTTTCGTGCGGTGGTTCGGTACGCCCACAAGACCATGGGAAGCTCATCGGCCCAAGCCCCCTTTCTTTCTTCCAGCTTCTTCTTCAGGTTCTCCTTGATCGTTTTGTTGACCGCCTCGACTTGACCGTTGGCCTGTGGATGGTGGGGAGAAGAGAAAGTCTTGCTAATGCCCAATTGTTCGCACATGTCTCGGAGGCGCGCGTTGTCAAATTGCTTTCCGTTGTCGGTCACGATCGACGCGGGGATCCCGAAGCGGCAGACAATGTTTTTCCAGATGAAGCTTGTCGTATTCGCCTCGGTGATCTTCGCCAGCGGTTCGGCCTCTACCCACTTCGTGAAATAGTCGATTGCCACGATCGCATGCTTGTATTGCCTCGGGGCCATGGGTAGCTCACCGATGAGGTCGATTCCCCATTTCGCAAAGGGTCGCGGCACAACGATCGGGCATAACGGGGCCGGCGCTTGGCGCGGGATGTGGGCGAACCTTTGACATTTGTCGCATTTTTTGGCCCATTCGTGGGAGTCCTTTTTCAAGGTAGGCCAAAAATATCCGAGCCTTAGGAGCTTCAATGCCAAAGATTGCCCGGCGGCATGGTTTCCGCACACCCCTTCGTGCACTTCGCGGAGCGCTTTCTTCGCCTCGACTTCGGTCAAGCAATGGAGGAGGGGCATGGAGTAGCCTCTCTTGAACAAGTTGTCTTCCCTCATCGTGTATTTTGGCGCCAAGCTTCTCAGCTTTCTGGCCTCTTCTTTGTCTTTGGGGACGACTCATCGCCTAAGGAATTCCACGAGCGGCGTCATCCACGAGGGTGGCGGAGTCCCGTCAACTACCCCTACGTCGTCTCTCGAGACGTAGGGTCGGGTCAACACTTCTATCGGGACGCTGCCCTCTCCCTCCTCATCTATCCCGGACGCAAGGCGCGCTAGGGCGTCAGCGTCGATGTTCGCCTCTCGGGGAACTTGGACGATCTCGAACCATGACAGGGCCTCTAGATTCTTTTGGGTCTTCGACAAGTACGCGATCATGTTTGGCTCTTTAGCGGCGTAGTCGCCCTTAACCTGGTTCACGATCAACTGCGAGTCGCAGTGGATGTGCAGGTTTCGGACGCCTAGCTTGTTCGCTAGCTCCAAGCCAACGATCAGAGCCTCGTACTCTGCCTCGTTGTTGGAAGCCTTGAACTCGAACCGCAGGGCGTATCTCAGTTTTTCCCTATCGGGATTTGTGAGTACAACGCCGGCGCCAGCCCCCCGGGCGTTTGACCCGCCATCTACGTGTTGTCAATGGTGCCCACAAGAAGAGTTGTAATCTTTATTTTGTACATTTGATGTAATAAAGTCTCATGAAGACTCTTGCTTGTAATTGCCTATTCATTCATTAATAAAGTTGAAACGTTCATTCATTCTTTCGTTGTTTGAAGCTTTATGATAAAACCTTAGTCTTTTAGTCCATAAACAAACTTAACAACTTACGAAGAGACAAATGTAGATTTGCATGAACAAACTCTTCGTAGTTTGCTTAAAACGATATATTCGCAATCTTAGGATCAAAGGACTATTGACCTCAGTACGATTGTTAGAAGAATCTATGATGTCTGGTTATGAGGCATTGAGAGTTGGAGACTCTATAGTTCTTCTAGGTATCTTTCGAAGGTACT
Source organism: Urtica dioica subsp. dioica (assembly GCF_054948205.1). Classification (NCBI taxonomy): domain Eukaryota; kingdom Viridiplantae; phylum Streptophyta; class Magnoliopsida; order Rosales; family Urticaceae; genus Urtica; species Urtica dioica. The sequence continues at coordinate 21,626,360 of NC_142760.1, read as the reverse complement.
GAATTGACCAGTGCACTTCTGGAGACAAGATAAGAACAAACCATTTAACCTCTTATGTCTCAAAGTCACTATGTATGAATTGCATCATGCTTACCTTAATCCTGAAATGAGACATGCCATTTCACAGCTTAGTATTCTCATTTGAGAAAGTCAGAGTTCGGACTCACTATGTGATTCCGAACAGGGCCTATTGGTGAAGTACTAAGTTGTGAGTATGTCATGAGTAACTTTGTGAAGTTCTCATAGATATGGAATTCATGTACAAGATTGCTGAAATGCAATGCATGTCACCTCATGCTTTGTTCCTTGGAGTGTGAATAAATGAACTGGCCAGTGTCCAAATTGAGTCCTGACTCTTTTGGATGAAACAATGTAACTTGCTAGCTACTCGTCAATACATTGTTTCTAACTTATTCACAAGCGACAAAGGAGTTGAGGAAATAACAGCTAGAAGGGTAAAATGGTAATTTAGTAAATCCCGACTAGCTGATGACATTCATGAAGGGTAAACATAGATAATATTCAGTGGATCCGCTCATCATAATTAGGTTGAATTCTTGAGTAGAAAATAAATTCATTTGAACCGAGAGATTTTCAGTGTCAGCTCTTTAGTGGAGTCAGTTGGCATTAAGCTGAACTTGGAAAAGGTTTGTGAACTTTTGAGTCCAAGTGTTTAGCTCAAGCTTTGTTCATTTGGGTCCATGAGGTCACTGTCACGAATCACATCGATAGGAATAGTTAAACTGGAAGCTAAGTCAAAACGAGAACGAAAATAGTCAAAAGGGTATTTTTGTCTTTTGAGACAAAGGATGAAATGAATGTCAATAAATTTTTTGACAAGTTCATGTGATGACTTAATGTCACTCGGCCATGACTTGATCATTGGGCCTCGTGAATTAATTTCATTTCATAAGAGTTTTATTGAAAATTCTTAATGGGCTTTTTTCATGTTCTCATGAATAAATGAATAAGCTTCTAGAAGCTCCTTCTAGAGACATGTTGGGCGCCTACCCTATAGAGAAATAGGAGAGTTTATTTTGTGCATAAATGTATTTAGATACTTGCCAAAAGATAAAGAGGAAACAAATTTGCATAAGGATGCATAAGGGAACTTCGGCCATGTTGAGAGAAAAGGCAAGCCATGAACAAAATAGGAAACAAATCAAAGCTTCTAGAAGCCTTGTTTGGCCGAGTTTCTCAAGTGGGAAACAAGGGTTATTTTGCTCATGAATATGTGATATTCTATAGAAGAGGAAACTACCTTATTGAAGGTGAGACCTCTCCTATAAATAGGAGCCTCATTTCCTCACATTTCATTCATCCAAGTTTAAGAGATTTGAGAGACTCTCTCTCTAGAACTTGGCCGAAGTCCTCTCTCTCTCTCTCTTTCTAGTTTATTTTCGATTTTTCTTGCTTTGGCACCTAGGTCCTCACTCGACCTAGTATTTAGCTCTGCGACTTCAAGACTCGTTCTTAAGTCGTAGTGTTTAAAAGTGCCCACTCACTAATTCCTTTATTTCGAGTGATTTAGTGATAGAAACTTTCGTGGTTGCTCGAGGGGCCGAGGAAAGGAAGAGAGACGTGCTGCGAGGGGAGACGAGCGTTGCAACTTTCTAAGAGCTTCTCAAAGATCAAGCTTCAAGAAAGGTTAGTAAACTTCTTAGCTCATATTAGTTTTTAATTACATGTACTTGCACTTGTCTAGGTTAGTAAAAAACCGTTTTTACTTGTAAAAGAAATTTTTTAAAATTCCGCCGCTTAGCGAAGCGTTAATTATTTTCTTAAACCCTAGATCGATTCCAACAAATGGTATCAGAGCTATGGTCAAAGATATGCATGTACATGTTTTTAAAATTATGAGCTTGAAAATCGTTTTCGAAAGTTTACTAATTTTGTGACAAGTTAGAATTATTATCTTAGATTTTTTTTTAATTTATTGCTCTTGCCTTTAAATTAAAAACCATGTTGTTTTTCTATGATTTTGAGATGTTTTTAAAACACATTAGAATCAGTTCTAAAAGTTTTTAATTTTTTATATTGAAAAACGTGTTTTAAAGGTTTGAGAAATTTCGAGTAAATTTTTGTGACTAGTTTTGTTATTTTACTAGTTTCTTATTTTTACTTGAATCGTTTTATGCTTGTTGTTATTTCTTTTATGCCTTGTTATTACCTTGCTAATAAAACACAAATAAAAGCTTTAACAACCTTCATAAAACGTTCCGTTACACTCGATTCTTTTTCGTACCTAAAAAGGACCAAGTTTTAATTATTTTTTTTTCTTCGAGTTGGAGTAAACCCGGATTAAAAGTGGCATAACTCTCTGCTCTGAAATCTAAATTTAATGATTCTTGAATCAAATTAAAGCTCTGTCTGTCCTCTGTCCAATGCCACCGGTTTCGGCTCAAAAGGACATCGGAGCCGCCAGATTTGGCGATTTTACTCCGAGGTGCGCGGCTGTTCCGAAACTCCAGTTTTTTAGAAATCCGGATTTTCAAACCCCACTAGCATGAGTTATAGAACTCTAATGAGAAAATTTTCTTGAGCAAAAATGTTTTTCATATGATTATAAACATGATGTGTAAGATTAAAATGTTTTTATTTTTGAAAGTTTAATTGAAATTGAGTTTTTACAAAACTAGTTTGAATTTTGAAAACCGTTTTCACTTTCAAACTTGAAAATATTTTGTCATCCAAATCAAATAAGTTTTCAAAATGTTTTCAAAACTATATCTATATCACATATGTTCAAAATCTATATGCTCTTGAAAATTTGAGTGGGAGGTCTCTTTGTAGACAAGCCGAAAAATAAAAATATGTGTAATCTCAAACTTTCAAGTGTTCGAGTGAGTTGAAGTTCACACTTCCGTCATGCACTTTCCCGAAATAGAAAATAGGAAAAGATCGAGTATGTACCTTGTGCCTTTATGCACTAATACTACTCTGAACATGTCGATCTAGGATTCTCTTCTAGTTGTCCGCTCTGTCGCTCTCTAACTAGGAAATTTGTTTCCGAACTTATAAGAGTCGATGAACCAACTCCAAAAACTAAGTGGGAGGGTTATACTTGTTGTTTGTAACCCACGATCCCCAACACTAATGAAAGAAGCAATTAACGTGGGACTAAGAGCCGCTCTTGCGACCCTCACTTAAATGGGAGTACTCCAAGGCGTTATTGCTTCGATCATTGCTCAATGAGCTACGTCCGAGAGTGAGACGATGATGGCAAGGCCTCCCCTTGGGGGATTGTTTTTCAAAGTTGACCTTTTGGACTAAGTGGTTGGTTGCACACTTAGGCTCAATCCCTAGTAATCCTCCCTTGAGGCTCTGCGAAAGGATGTGAGTGATCAAACCAATTTAAAAGGTGGCTAGTCAAAATAGATGTATTGACATCTTGGCTTAGCATTAATGATGTGTCATTTACTTATAAAAGGAGATTTTTTGCGGCCTTCTCTTGAGGGAGTAAATTATCGTTTGGTTTATAACACCTTTGGATTTTATAAAAGTCTTAATAAAACTTAAATCCTAAACCAAAGACTAATCATAAACTTGTTTCAACTTATATAGGCAATATGTCTCTCAACCTTCTCTCGTTCATTCTTTCCTCGAACAAACTCGAAAACAGAAACTGCGTAGATTCGAAACATAACCTCGACATAATCCTTACCAAGCACAAAAGGGTACTCACCACCCCGTGTCCTCCTCTGACGAATAATGATTCAACTCAAGAGGACAAAGACGCCTTGGCGGCCTGGCTCTGCTCCGATGAGATTGTGAGGTGCTATATCTTAGCATCAATGAACAATGTGTTGCAACAACAACATCGTGACATCGAGACTTCCGCCGACATGCTCACCAATCTCCATGAGATGTTTGGAGGGCAAAGGCGTCAAGCAAGGCAAAAAGCAGTCCGACAATTTATGAACTGTCGCATGAAGGCTAGGACTCCTGTTAGAGACTTTATGATACTGATCATTAGTTTTCTGAATAGAATGGAAATCCTAGGATCTGAGATTGATGGGAAGAATGTCATAGATATGATCTTAGAAACTCTCCCCGCATCTCTTGATACCTCCAAGATGAATTACTTCGTAAACAAGCTAGAGTACACTGTTACCAAGCTTATGAAGGAACTTCACACTACTGTGGGTCTCACTAAGAGAAAGAGGAATCAAGGAGAGGCACATGCTACTGAGCAAAAAGCCTCCGCCTCTGGAACTAAGAAGAGACTTTACAAGGCCGATAAAAAGAACTGTCCTGCCAATCTCAAAGCAAAGGAACATAGTATTGTACTAGTTACCGAAGCATGCTTAGTAGCTGATAATGTATCAACGTGGATTCTTGACTCCGCTGCTACTAACCATATTTGTTGTTCCTTGAATGGTTTCAAGAAAACCAAAAGCTTAGAGGAAGGCGAGTTCTGTTTCAAATGGGGTGATGGGAGCCTGGTGTCTGCAAAGGCTGTGGGATCTGTGACGCTGTCTTTTGAAGACCGCAATTTAAACTTGAATAATGTTTATTTTGTTCCTACCTTTGGGAAGAACTTAATATCCGTTGCTCGTCTTCGTGAGCAAGATTATTGTTTAAAGTTCATAAAGAATGGAATTCGTATTTCGTTTCCTGATAATTCTTTTGTCACTGATGCATGTATGAAGAATGCTCTTTTCTACATCTATCCCACTCAACCTTCTCTTTTAGACACCGAAATAGATAACGATCTAATTAGGGAGCCAAAGAGGATCAAACTTTCTGAATCCTCCGATCTAACAAAATCAACATACCTATGGCACTTAAGACTTGGTCATATCAGTCTAGATAGGATTAAGAGACTTGTGAGGGACGGTCCACTCCAAGCCTCTGCAATAGGTTCACTACCTACTTGTGAATCCTGCATAGAAGGAAAAATGACTAAGCGACCTTTCTCTGATAAGGGTCGAAGAGCCACTGAGTTGCTGGAACTAGTACATTCTGATGTATGTGGTCCGCTCAACCAACAGGCACGTGGAGGATACGAATACTTCGTTACCTTCACCGATGATTACTCGCGATATGGTTTTGTCTATTTGCTCAAACACAAATCCGAGACCTTTAACGTATTTAAGGTCTTTAGGGCTTTAGTGGAAAAGCAAACTGGCAAAGTGATCAAAACCCTTCGATCTGATCGAGGTGGTGAGTATATGTCTGGAGAGTTCGATGACTTTCTTAAAGAAGAAGGTATCGCTTCTCAGCTTACCGCACCTGGCACACCTCAACAAAACGGAGTGTCAGAGAGAAGAAACCGAACTCTTATGGAAATGGTTAGATCGATGATGAGTTACTCATCACTCCCGCTTTCCTTTTGGGAATATGCCCTCGAAACAGCCGCTTACATTCTGAACCAAGTTCCGTCCAAGACGGTTCCTGGTACTCCCTATGAACGATGGACTGGCCGTAAAGTAAGTTTGGGCCACATCCGAATTTGGGGTTGCCCTGCACACGTGCTAAGGCAAAAGACTAGCAAGTTGGCTAGTATGTCAGAATTGTGCCTGTTTGTAGGATATCCGAAGGAAACCAAAGGTTTTACTTTCTATAGTCCCGAGGACGATAAGACTTTCGTTAGCACGAATGCTCGTTTCCTCGAGGAGGACTTTATGAAGGATGCGAAACATAGAAGCAAAATTGTGCTTGAAGAAAAGTTGGGTGAGGAAGCTTCTACCTCATCTGTAAGAACTGTTCTTACCCCAACTGAAACACAACCTAACTCATCAGAATCTCGTCAAGTAGTACTTAGACGTAGTGGGAGGGCTACTCAAAAGCCTGACAGGTACATGTCTTATGGAGACTCTCTTGTAGCCGTCTCTGACATGGATGACCCTGTTTCCTATAGCCAAGCGATGGCTTGTTCTGAATCAAACCTTTGGCTTGACGCCATGAAAGTTGAAATGCACTCGATGTATGTCAACAAAGTCTGGAAACTTGTAGACCTTCCTGAAGGGATTAAACCTGTAGGGTGTAAGTGGATATACAAGAAGAAAAGGGGTCCGGAGGTGAACGTCGAGACGTTCAAAGCACGACTTGTGGCTAAGGGTTATACCCAACAAGAAGGGATTGACTATGACCCTTTATTGTGATAATAGTGGGGCTGTTGCTAACTCAAAGGAACCTAGAAGCCATAAGCGCTCTAAGCATATTGAGAGGAAATACCATTTGATTCGAGAGATCGTGCAGCTCGGAGACGTGGAAGTGAAGAATATCTCAACGGTGGACAACCTCGCAGATCCATTCACCAAGGCCCTAGCGAACAAGGTCTTCGACCAACATCGTGAGGGATTAGGCATGAAAGACTACACACATCTTCTTTGAGTCAAGTGGGAGTTTGTTGTCAATGGTGCCCACAAGAAGAGTTGTAATCTTTATTTTGTACATTTGATGTAATAAAGTCTCATGAAGACTCTTGCTTGTAATTGCCTATTCATTCATTAATAAAGTTGAAACGTTCATTCATTCTTTCTTTGTTTGAAGCTTTATGATAAAACCTTAGTCTTTTAGTCCATAAACAAACTTAACAACTTACGAAGAGACAAATGTAGATTTGCATGAACAAACTCTTCGTAGTTTGCTTAAAACGATATATTCGCAATCTTAGGGTCAAAGGACTATTGACCTCAGTATGATTGTTAGAAGAATCTATGATGTCTGGTTATGGGGCATTGAGAGTTGGAGACTCTATAGTTCTTCTAGGTATCTTTCGAAGGTACTGAATTGACCAGTGCACTTCTGGAGACAAGATAAGAACAAACCATTTAACCTCTTATGTCTCAAAGTCACTATGTATGAATTGCATCATGCTTACCTTAATCCTGAAATGAGACATGCCATTTCACAGCTTAGTATTCTCATTTGAGAAAGTCAGAGTTCGGACTCACTATGTGATTCCGAACAGGGCCTATTGGTGAAGTACTAAGTTGTGAGTATGTCATGAGTAACTTTGTGAAGTTCTCATAGATATGGAATTCATGTACAAGATTGCTGAAATGCAATGCATGTCACCTCATGCTTTGTTCCTTGGAGTGTGAATAAATGAACTGGCCAGTGTCCAAATTGAGTCCTGACTCTTTTGGATGAAACAATGTGACTTGTTAGCTACTCGTCAATACATTGTTTCTAACTTATTCACAAGCGACAAAGGAATTGAGGAAATAACAACTAGAAGGGTAAAATGGTAATTTAGTAAATCCCGACTAGCTGATGACATTCATGAAGGGTAAACATAGATAATATTCAGTGGATCCGCTCATCATAATTAGGTTGAATTCTTGAATAGAAAATAAATTCATTTGAACCGAGAGATTTTCAGTGTCAGCTCTTTAGTGGAGTCAGTTGGCATTAAGCTAAACTTGGAAAAGGTTTGTGAACTTTTGAGTCCAAGTGTTTAGCTCAAGCTTTGTTCATTTGGGTCCATGAGGTCACTGTCACGAATCACATCGATAGGAATAGTTAAACTGGAAGCTAAGTCAAAACGAGAACGAAAATAGTCAAAAGGGTATTTTTGTCTTTTGAGACAAAGGATGAAATGAATGTCAATAAATTTTTTGACAAGTTCATTTGATGACTTAATGTCACTCGGCCATGACTTGATCATTGGGCCTCGTGAATTAATTTCATTTCATAAGAGTTTTATTGAAAATTCTTAATGGGCCTTTTTCATGTTCTCATGAATAAATGAAGAAGCTTCTAGAAGCTCCTTCTAGAGACATGTTGGGCGCCTACCCTATAGAGAAATAGGAGAGTTTATTTTGTGCATAAATGTATTTAGATACTTGCCAAAAGAAAAAGAGGAAACAAATTTGCATAAGGATGCATAAGGGAACTTCGGCCATGTTGAGAGAAAAGGCAAGCCATGAACAAAATAGGAAACAAATCAAGGCTTCTAGAAGCCTTGTTTGGCCGAGTTTCTCAAGTGGGAAATAAGGGTTATTTTGCTTATGAATATGTGATATTCTATAGAAGAGGAAACTACCTTATTGAAGGTGAGACCTCTCCTATAAATAGGAGCCTCATTTCCTCACATTTCATTCATCCAAGTTTAAGAGATTTGAGAGACTCTCTCTCTAGAACTTGGCCGAAGTCCTCTCTCTCTCTCTCTCTCTTTCTAGTTTATTTTCGATTTTTCTTGTTTTGGCACCTAGGTCCTCACTCGACCTAGTGTTTAGCTCTGCGACTTCAAGACTTGTTCTTAAGTCGTAGTGTTTAAAAGTGCCCACCCACTAATTCCTTTATTTCGAGTGATTTAGTGATAGAAACTTTCGTGGTTGCTCGAGGTGCCGAGGAAAGGAAGAGAGACGTGCTGCGAGGGGAGACGAGCGTTGCAACTTTCTAAGAGCTTCTCAAAGATCAAGCTTCAAGAAAGGTTAGTAAACTTCTTAGCTCATATTAGTTTTTAATTACATGTACTTGCACTTGTCTAGGTTAGTAAAAAACCGTTTTTACTTGTAAAAGAAAATTTTTAAAATTCCGCCGCTCTGCGATGCGTTAATTATTTTCTTAAACCCTAGATCGATTCCAACACTACGTGCAAGTCCCAGACCGGCCCTATCGGGCTGTTGGTCCTCTTCTTCGACGACTCGTTGTGGTCGTTCTCCTTGTCTTCCTTGTTCTCATTACCTTTGTCTCCTTCGTCAGTTGAGGGTGCGCTCGTGAACTCGGCTATGAAGTCGGCAAGGGCCTGGCCCTTGATGGCTGTTCTCGGTTGAAACTCGACCCCGTACTCGCCCAGCTCCTGGGACCATATGGCCATTCGAAATGAGGTCCCTTTTTGCAGGGCCTTCTCGATGGGATGTCTCGTGCGTACCACGATGGGGTGCGCTTGGAAGTAGGGCCGAAGTTTCCTCACGCTCACGACAAGGGCGAGGGACAATCTCTCAATTTCCGGGTATCGGGTCTCGGCGTCGAGGAGCGCCTTGCTAACGTAGTAGACCGGCCATTGCACCTTGTCTTCTTCGCGTATGAGAACTGCGCTCACGGCCCTATCGGAAACCGCGAGGTAGACATACAAAGTCTCGCCATTCTTCGGTTTTGCGAGGAACGGGGGGAAGCTGAAGTAGGCCTTCATTTCGCGGAATGCCTCCTCGCACTCCTCAGTCCACACAAACCCGTCGGTCTTCTTCAGTGCCTTGAAAAATGGTTGGCACCTATCGGTTGCCTTGGAGACGAATCGCGTCAGGGCGGCGATTCTCCCCGTCAAACTCTGTACTTCTTTTACCTTTTGTGGTGACCTCATCTCTAAGATCGCCCTAATCTTTTCAGGGTTGGCCTCAATCCCACGACGGCTCACCATGTAGCCCAAGAACTTTCCGGACTCAACCCCAAAAGCGCACTTGTTGGGGTTGAGCTTCATCTTGTAGCGTCGCAGGATCGTGAACATCTCTCTAAGGTCTCGAACGTGGTCGTGGGCCTTGAGGCTTTTGACAAGCATATCGTCTACGTAGACCTCCATGGTTTTGCCAATTTGATTGGCGAACATTTGGTTCACCAGCCTTTGATACGTTGCCCCCGCGTTTTTGAGGCCAAAGGGCATGACCTTGTAGAAGTAGAGTCCGCGGTTCGTAACAAAGGTGGTCTTGATCTGATCCGGCTCGTGCATGCGGATCTGATTGTAGCCTGAGTAGGCGTCCATGAAGCTCAACAACTCGTGGCCCGCCGTGGCGTCCACAAGTTGCTCGATCCTTGGGAGAGGGAAGCTGTCTTTCGGGCAGGCTTTGTTGAGATCTTTGTAGTCGATACAGATCCGCCACTTCCCGTTTGGCTTCTTGACCATCACCACATTGGACACCCACTTGGGGTGCTCCGCCTCCCTGATGAAGTTGGCGGTGAGAAGTTTGTCAACCTCTTCACCAATGGCTTGGTACCTTTCTCCGCTGAACGCCCGTCACCGTTGAACGCGCTCAGTCACTCTCTTGTCGTCGTTGAGACGGTGAACCATTATCTCGGGGTCGATCCCTGGCATGTCGGCGTGTGTCCACGCAAAGACATCTTTGAACTCGCGGAGGAAGGTGGCGAGCTGGGTTCGGACCTCGGACGGGAGTTGGGCGCCTACCTTGACTACTTGGTCAGGCTTGGCGTCGTCCAACACGACGGGAACGAGGTCATCCGGTGTCTCCACCTTTCGATGCTCGACATCGTCCCGTTGGTCCAGTTCTCCGAAGGTGCCTCCTTTCTCTATCTTGCATGGGAGCTTGTCCCCGAGCTAGAAGACGGTGCTCACCATCTTTCCATTTTCTTTCCCGTCCACGCCTTGAATGTAGCACATTCTTGCCATCGATTGGTCTCTCAACATCATGGCTATTCCCTTATCAGTCAGGAATTTCATCATCAGGTGGTAAGTGGACGTAATGGCCTTCAATCGATTGAGGGTCGGGCGGCCGATTATGATGTTGTAAGTAGAGGGTTGGTCCACGACCAGGAACGACATGTGGGTGACCTCGAGCCCCCTCGGTGTCCCGAAGGTTACCGGGAGGTCGATGGTTTCCTCCGTCATGACCCTCTCCCCGGAGAAGCCGAAAAGTGGAGTCGAGATCGGGGTCGGTCTCATCTTGGATAGCTTCATCCTGTCCAGCGCCGACTTGAAGATTATATCGGCGGAGCTTCCATTGTCGATTAGGATTCTCCGGACGAGGTTGTTGGTGACCGGGGCTGAGACGACTATCGCGTCATTGTGTGGGTGGAGAACTCGCACCGCCTCTTGGTTGGTGAAGAACATGGACTCGAATGGGGCCGGAGGAGGAGCTTCGTACGTATGGTTGATGTAGTGCGCTATTTTCCCTTGGGAAACTTCCTGCACATACTTCTTCCTCTGTGTGCTCGACTCTCCAAACTCCGGGCCGCCCATGATTGAGCCCACGATATGCAGCTGTGAGCTCTCCGGTTCTTCAATTACTGCTCGTTCCGTGACGGTCACCGTCGTCGGACCCTTCCTTTCTTGCCGCGGTCGTCCCGATCGTTCTCAGGACATATTCTTTCAACTTCCCGTCTTGAATCAGGGCCTCGATCTGATGCTTGAGTTGGTAACATTCGGACGTCAGATGCCCGTGATCTTGGTGGTATTCACAGAACTTGCTTCGATCCCGCTTCGCGGGATCCTTCGTGAGTGGAGTTGGACTTTCTAGCTTGTCACGGTGTAGAGCCAGGATCCGCTCTTGCGAGTATTCAGGGGGGTAAATGTCGAGAACTTTCGGAAGCTATCGGCATGCGGTGGTCTCGGCCCGGGGAGGGAGCGACCGTTAGGGGCCTGGCCTCCCTTGTTCCTCCTCTTTCGAGGGTCGGGACGGTCTCCATCCTGGTCGTCGCGGCGGCGACTACCCTGTCCCCCTGACTTCCGGCCATCTCGGCCATCGAGATAGTCCTCGATTCCCATATACGTGCGGGCTCTCGACATTAGCTCCGCCATGTCTCGCGGGACTTTTCCAACAATAGACTTGAGGAAGTCGCTCGTGCGAACTCCCTCGGTGATTGCCGTGATGGCATCCTTGTCGTCGAAGCCCTCGACCTTGTGAGATTCCTCAGTGAAGCGAGCGAGGTATTGTCTCAACGTCTCATCTCTCCCTTGCCGGATGGAGAGGAGGTGGGTTTTTTTATTTCTTTTGCGCCACGTGAGTGGCGAATCGCGCAAGGAAAGCCTCTCGCAGAGCCCGGAAGGACGAGATGCTCCCCGGTCTCAAACTTCGAAACCATTCGAATCCCGACCCCGTGAGGGTTAGACTGAAGGCTTGGCAAACGGTCGCATCCGACTGTCCTTGCATCGTCATCCACGTCTCGTAGTGTTGGATGTGGAAGTTCGGGTCCGCCCGCCCATCGTAAGGGGGAATGGACGGCAGTTTGAAGTTCCCCACGCAAGGCTGCGCGAGGATTTGAGTGGCGAAGGGAGAGTATGACTCCTCGATCCCTCCGTAAGGCCTTTGCCTCTCCGATTCCCTCATTTCGATGATTTGATTCTGGAGGCTTTGAATCATAGTCACCATGTCGAGCCCGTTAGCAGGGCTGACCGTCGGGACCGTGGGAGTCGCCTGTCGGCGCTCGTTGGACGCTTGGTCCATGACGTTGGCCTGAGGTCGGCCGAGAGTTGTGGCGGGGAGAGCGTCCCTCCGAGAGTTGAGCCTCTGGCGGAGATCATCCCCTCGGGAGTTTCTCTGCGCCGTCAGGCGCTCTCTAAGGTCCACACTCGGCGCGTGGCGGGGCGAGGTCGCCCTCGGTCGGACCGCCCGGCGAGCGCTTCGGCTATCGGCCCCATCATCCACCAGGGTCGCTCTCTCCTCGGCGAGGGGCCGTGTCCAGCCGCCTCTTGAAACGGAGGGGGCGAGTCCCCGGGAGTGCGACGGTCCGCCAAAGCACCATTGGACCTCTCGGGCCGTGAATGGGCGAGGCTAGGAGTCGCCTCTTCGGTCCTAGATTCCCCTACGTAGTCGGGGTCGGAGTCGTCTCGGGTGGACCGATCCTCGACATCGTAGCCGAGGAGGTTGGCGATGAGCGAGCCGTAGACGCCGGGACGGTCTAGAAGCTCCGCGAGCCGCCGAGCCGTGTCCTCTCGGAGCGCGGCCTCGGAGTCGTCCACCGGGTCTTGGGGCTGGCTCTCGTTATCACGAGGTTGCCCTTCAAGACGGTGCGCGAGGTTTCGGAGACTGTACCTCGAGCTCGTCGCTCGAGTACCAGCGGAGGCAGTGGGAATGTAACTCATATCTCGAGAGCCGTAGGTGTAGTGAAAGTGAGGAATGGAAGGGAGAGCGTGCTAAGGTTGGTGGTCCCCTCCTTCTAGCGCGAAAATGTTGTCGCTGTTTTTCGGACAACGATATAGGAGCCCCAAACGGTTCGACCCAAGGCCGGACCAAGTGGTCGCGTTCGGGCTCTAGCGTGTCGGACTCGGTATACCAAGTCCTACCTTAGCTGTGGATGATGTTCACCTCGTCTCGGTACCTGAAAAGCAATAGAGAATATGTGAACTACATAGGGGAAACAGAGGGGTTGCCTCTCTTTACCTCTCTGACGCTCAACATTAGTAGGGTTGAGATAGAATGTAGAGGGTTAAAGTGTTTAGAGGCCGAGACTTGAGAGAAACGAGCGAGGTACGAATTCGACAGCGTTTCAGTACTCAAAATCGGATTACCTGGACCAGGGGAGGGACCCCGGTATTTATAGGCGACCAAGGGGCGTTTTGCGCAACCCCTTGGCCGTGTGGATGCATTTGGCCCAGCCATTGGCCGAGGCAAACCTTGGGCCGGCCAATGGCCGGGGATAGCCTAGGCTCGGCCATTGGCTGAGGATGGCCCTCGGGCCGGCCAAGGGCCGGGGATAGCCCAGACTCGGCCATCGGCCGGGGCTGGCCCTTGGGCCGGCCAATGGCCGGGGATAGCCTGGGCTCGGCCATTGGCCGAGGATGGCCGTCGGGCCTGCCAATGGCCGGGGATAGCCCAGACTCGGCCATCGGCCGGGGCTGGCCCTTGGGCCGGCCAATGGCCGAGGATAGCCCAGACTCGGCCATTGGCCGAGGCTGGCCCTTGGGCCGGCCAATGGCCGAGGATGGCATAGACTCGGTCATTGGCCGAGGTTGGCCCTTGGGCCGGCCAATGACCGAGGATAGCCCAGACCCGGCCATTGGCCGAGGCTGGCCCTTGGGCCGGCCAATGGCCGAGGATATTGGGCCGGCCATTGGCCGAGGCGGGCCCTAGAGCCGGCCAATGGCCGGAGCAAGCCGCCGGGGCGCGTCTGACCGTTGTTTCGCCTTTGATCGACCGTGATCGAGGTTGGGCCGATAACAGAAACTTTCGTGGTTGCTCGAGTTGGCGAGGAAAGAAAGAGATACATGCTGCGAGGGAGACGAACGTTATCAACCTTCCGAAGGCTCATCAACGTTCAAGCTTCTAAGAGGTTAGTAAATTATTTATGCTCATAATAGTTTTTATTTACATGTGTTTGCTCTTTGTCTAGGTTAGTAAAATCGTTTTACTTGTCAAAAGAAAATTTTTAAAATTCCACCGCTTACCGAAGCGTTAAACTTTTTCTTAAACCATAGATCAATTCCAACAATATTTTGCTTTTTGATACACATATCCATCGCTCTACTAACTCGTCCTTATGTGTGTTTCAGGTGAGCTACCCGTATACGGTCCCGACGAGCTCGGGGATTGTTCTACTATTTTCTACCTGTCCGATCAAGACCGCTCTCAATTTACTATTTTCTTGACAAGTTTTACGGCCGCCCTTATCGGAGTGAGTAGCCTTGTCTTTTATGCGTTTTTATCACTATTTTCTTATTAATGAGGTTTACTCGGTCTCTTCCAGAGATGGGAAGAAGGGCTGTTCCCGAGGAAGTTCCGAGGAACCCCAAGAGAATAAATTCCTCCTTCAAGGGTAGAGAACTTCCCGAAAAGAAAACAAAGGTTCCCGCTTCCAGTCCATCAAAGCCTTCCGAGCCTCCAGTGGTGGTCATCTCGCTTGATGTACCGGAGCCTTCCGATGCCCAAGTACATCTGGCTCCGGCCTTCTTGTATTTTCAGGAACGAGTTCGTGCCGAGGAGGTCGAATCTCAGCGCGAGAAGACCACCGTGGATACCATGACCCTCTACGTTGAGCTCTCTGTCAAGGTAAAAGAATTTGTACTTATTAAATTGTTGTGCATTTTTTTAATTACCTTTCTTTTATCGCAGGCTTTTGTCAGTATGGTTCGGCTAGCCGGCACGGTTGGATCCGAGCTTGCTTCCCTCCGTTCTCGCAATGAGCTGCACCTTAAAGAGAAAGAGGCGCCCAAGGCAGAGGCGAGGAAGGCTAAGGTTGAGCTTTGGTCCAGAAGTGCCGAGCTGGAGTCCGTCTGGGCCGAGGTCCAGAAAGTCCGAGAAGCTGCGGCTGCTGAGGCTGTTGAGGCCTACAAGGCCTCCCGCGAGTACAAGGATATGAAGGACGACCTTACTCGACTGGGATGGACTACGGGCTTGAGCTCCTTCGAAAGCGGAATCCTAATCTGTATACCACAGACTTTGATGCCGAAATGGAGTCGAATAAGACTGTTCCGGAGGAGGCGGCGGAGGATGCAGAGGTCGGGGGACACCTATAAAGATCAATTGTGTTGTTGTTTTTATTTTCTTTATCTGGCCCGAATGGGTTTTGAACTGATAGTCTGTGGTTGGATTGGTTTGTAATTTTAATATATTTTGTATGGCTCAGTCGGGCTTTATTTTAACTTGACGCTATCTTTTACTTGTTATTTTATACTTTGAGAATTATAAATGTTTTCTTAATCGCCAAAGCTCCGACTACAAATTAAAAACTTGTGAAATTATTTTATGAAATAAGGCAATCTATAGAGATGTTTGTGTACCTGGTTTGGGATGCTTTGTCAAGAATAAATTAGACTGGGATTACGAATTATTCATACTCTGCTCTTTACTTTTCGTTAGTAAATAGTAAAAGAACTAATATGAGTAGAAATCCATTTTCATTAATCTAAGCGGCCAAGCCGCTTTTCAGAATTACAAGCATTATGGCCAAGCCGTTTTTTGAATGTTTAATTGCATGTAACGCGACCAAGCCACTTTTTGAACTAAAAATTAAACATAAAACTTTCTTAGGTGCTCGGCGTTCCAGGGATTTTTTTTTTCCATCTTCCCGTCTAGCTTTTGGATCTTGTATGCCCCGTTTCCGCAATATTCTTTGATGATATGCGGTCTTTCCGAGATGGCTCCGAGAACTCCATCTTGCGGGTTCTTCGTGTGGAGGAAAACGTTTTTGAGGATTTTATCACCGACGTTGAAGTTCCGGAGTCGGACTTTCTTGTTAAAATGTCGAGCAACCCTTTGCTGGTTAATTAAGTTTTAGAGTCGTGCCATTTCTTGTCTTTCTTCTAATACATCCAAACTTAGGTTTAGATTTGAAGTGTTTACCTTCATGGAGGAATTTTCCCTTCTGGGTGTCGGAATGACGACATCCGTTGGTATACCTGCGTCTGCACCGTACACGAGAGAGAAAGGTTTCTCTAGTTGTGGAGTGGCTGGTGGTCCGATATGACCACAATACTTCTAGGAGCATCTCGACCCATTCCCCTTTGTGGTTGTTCGACTTTGTCTTCAGACCATGTTTGATGGTTTGTTGACTGCTTCCACTAATCCGTTGGATTGTGGTCGGACTGGAGTAGAGAATATTTTGTTAATTCCATATTTTTCACAAAAAACTCGGAAATTCTCGCTATCGAATTGTGTTCCATGGTCGGAAATTATTTTGACCGGGATTCCGAATCTCGTGATGATATTTTTCCAGACAAAGTTTTCAAAATTTTAAGTAGTTATTTTATTCAATGGTTCAACTTCAACCCATTCTGAAAAATAATCTATTGCTACGACTGCGTACCTGCATCCGCCCTTCCCTGTTGGTAATGCTTCGATTAGGTCGATTCCCCATTCTGCGAATTGTATCGGGCATGTAAGTGTGGTGAGGGTGTTCGGAGGGAGCCATGGGATGTTTGTGAACTTCTGGCACTTCACGCATTTTGAACTTTATCTCGGGCATCGTTTTTTAGTGTCGGCCAAAATAACCCTTGTCGGATGATTTTTTGAGCCAGAGCGTCTGCCCCTATGTGACTTTCGCATATTCCCTCGTGGATTTTCTGGAGTGCGTACTCGGCTTCGTCTTCATCTAGACATCTCAACAATGGGCTGGTGAAGCCTCTCTTCTACAAAGTTTCTCCGTCTAGGAAATAGCGTGTTGCTCGGAACTTTAACTTCCGAGCTTCTACTCTGTCATGTGGGAGAATCCCATGTTTCAAGAAGTGTCGGATTGGCGTTTTTCCATGATTTTGAGCTTCGTACTTGGAAGATAAAACACCCTTCTGCGATGCCTGACTGTTGGACTTGTATCACCGATATGTGCTTAGAGGCTGATCCTTGAGTGGCCAGCTTCACCAATGCGTCTGCTTCTTCATTTAAGCTTCTCAGAATCTGTGTGATTTCGCAGAGCTCAAACTCGTTCGTGAGATTTCTAGCTTTTTCGGCATAGAGCGACATCTTTTCGCCTGTAGCCTGAAATTCGTTTTTCATTTGATTGATTATTAAGTGAGAATCCGAGTAGACTTTTAGTTTTTTTATTTATAAATCTCTGGCCATTTGTAGGCCATGTATCATGGCTTCGTATTCGGCCTCATTATTTGAAGCGGGAAATAAGAATTTTAAAGCAATCTTTACCTTGTGGCCATCCGGCCCTATGAGTACTATTTCGACTCCTGCTCCTTTTTTGTTCGCCGCTCTGTCTACATGCATATCCCATATGGGATGTTCTATTGGTCGGTCGGTGAACTCAGCGATGAAGTCCACCACAGCCTGGCCCTTGACAGCTGGTCGGGATTTAAATTTAATGTCGTACTGAGTCAGCTCGATTAACCACTTCATGAGCCTTCCGGACGCGTCTTGTTTCTACAGGACTTGTCGGAGGGGGAAATTGGTTAAGATCGTCATTGGATGTGCCAGGAAGTAATGCTTCAACTTCCTGGAGGCTGTCACCAACGCGTATGCCAGCTTCTCTAACTCCGGATATCTTCCTTCGGTATTGTTCTGACGCCGAGAAGTATATTGGACGGGGAGTTGATGATTTCCCTCATTTTTTTATGAGAGCCGAGCTGACCGTGTGTTCCGATACCGCTAAGTAGATATCGAGGGGCTCTCCATCTCCTACTTTTCTTAATGTTGGAGGCCATGCGAGGTGTTCCTTCAAGGATTTGAAGTCATTATTGCATTGTTTTGTCCATTCGAACTCTTTAGATCCTCGTAGAGCGTTGAAGAAGTTTACGCTTCTGTCTTGGACCTTGAGATAAAGCGGCTTAGGGCTGCGATCCACCCAGTGAGCTTTTGTACTTCCTTGATATTCCTGGGTGGCTTCATCTCAAGTAGCACCGTGATCTTCTCGGGATTTACTTCTATTCCTCTTTCGTGGACGATATACCCGAGAAATTTCCCTGCATAAACACCAAAAGAACATTTTAAAGGATTAAGCTTCATGCGCTATTTTCTCAAAATCTTGAAGGATTCGTTTAGATCTTCGGTATGTTCTCTTATTTTACGACTTTTGACTAGCAGATCATCGATGTACGCTTCCATCGTACTGCCGAGTAGGTCTGCGAACATGCTATTTACCAATCTTTGATACGTAGCACCCGCGTTTTTGAGACCAAAGGGCATTACTGTATAACAGTAGAGTCCTCGATCGGTAATGAAGGCAGTATGATCCTGGTCTGGACCATACATTGGGATTTGGTTGTAGCCTGAATATGCATCCATGAAACTCAAGATTTCATGTCCTGCTATTGCATCAACTAGTTGATCTATTCTCGGCATAAGGAAACTATCTTTTGGGCATACTTTGTTAAGATCTGTAAAATCTACACAAGTTCGCCACTTACCGTTAGGTTTTTTTTAACTAATACAGAATTAGCTACCCAGCTCGGATATTTGGTTTCTCTAATCGATTTGTTCGAGATAAACTTTTCTACTTCTTCTTTTAAAGCAGCATATCTCTTGTTATTTATAGCCCTTCTTTTTTGTCTAATCGGTCTTTCTTTGAGATCTATATTCAGCCTATGACATACTAGCTCGGGATCTATCACTATCATATCGGCTTGAGACCATGCAAATATTACCAAGTTTTTAGACAATAGATTAGAAAGTTTGGATTTCACACCTGACTCGGGATATTTCCCGATTATGAGCATCTTCAGTGGCTGATTTGGATCAAGTGCGATTTCTTCAATCTCGTCTCTGGGTTTAATTGCGTCTCTGCATGGCAGACGTGGATTGAAATCAAAGACGATTGCCATCACCTTCTGTGTTGCTTTTTTCTAACTGTTCTTTAGATACTCCACGTAGCAGCTCCTTGCTAACGCTTGGGTTCCCTGAACTTCACCAATTCCCTAGCTAGTCGGGAATTTACTCTTTAGATATTCCACGGATGTTATGGCTCCGAGTGCCTGCAATGTGGGCCTACCGATGATTGCATTGAAGCAGAATGAGCCGGGGAATACTACCCATAAGGGATTGGTAGTCTTAGATCTCGAGACTTCTCCCACAGTTATTGACGAATAGAATCACCAGTGAATCCGTATAGATTTTCCGGAGAAGGGGCTAGCGAGTCTTCTTTGAATCCCATCCTTATGAATGTTTCTTCATAGAGGATTTCCACCACGCTTCACGTATCTACTAGGATCCTGTGAACAAGTCGGTTATCTATTAGGGCCGAGATCACCAGTGGGTCGTTGTGCGGGTACATCACATTCCGAGCATCTTCGGTCATGAAAGTGATTGGTTCTGCACTTGACTTGATGATCTTGCTCGGCCTTTGGGTGGTAGCGAAAAGCATTTATCGATGGTGGGCCTGGGCTTCTCGGACGTAATTCTTTTGGGCATTTCGTGTATTACCTCCTGTGTAGGGCCATCCGACTATTAGAGAGATTTCTCCATAGACTTCTCTTTTTTCTTGATCTTCGGGTTGATCCGATCTGAATTTCTTCAATGATCCTCTTCGGATCAAAGCTTCTATAGCTTCTTTTAGGTTGAAGCAGTCGACAGTCCGGTGTCCCACGTCGTTGTGAAACGCGTAGTACTTGGTTTTATCTCTTTTCGAGACATCCTTTTTTATCCGACTAGGTTTCCCAAAATCCTATTTTTCTCGAGTAAGCACAAATATTTCCTCTATTGGAGTATTTAGAGGGTGATATCTATCAAACTTACTTGCAAAAGGTTTTTTAGGGCCGACTTCTAATATGCTCTTTTTTGATGGACCGGAGTCTTCTGCACGTCGTCACCGATGTTCCTCACGCCGAGGCCTTGGGGCTTTAGCCTTCCGTGTCGCCCGCTTTACCTCCTCGGCATTGATGTATTTCTGAGCCCTTTTCAAGAAATCATTATAGTCTTTAGGACTTGTTTTTTGAAGTGACTACTAGAATTCTGATTATGATCGTATTCCCGATGTGATCCCAAAGAGTTTGAAATCTTCGTTGAGCTCATCAACTGGTAATGCCTGTTCCGAGTAGCAATTTATGTAATCTTTAAGTGGTTCGTCATGGATTTGCTTTACGGCTAAAAGTCTCTCCTTTGGGACCTTTCCTGAGCTTGACCCAACAAACTGCTCCATGAACTTTCTGGACAGTTGTTTCCACAAGCCCACAGAATTTGGCCTAAGTTTTCTGTACCACCTTTTGGCCAAGCCGGCTAGTGTGATAGCGAATGCTCGGCAATGACTTCCGGGCCAGCTCCCTGCAGGTACGTCCACGATGAGAAGGTATCAAGATGATCTCCAGGATCCGTCTTACCGTCATAGGTTGGTATGGTAGGCATTCTGAAGTATTCCGGCAAGTTTAGGGCGGGCTCTTTCCGGCCTAAAGCAACTTCCTCAATTCGACGCTCCAATCTTTTGAAGTTGGTCTCATTGGTGCTTGCGCTGTCACTCGTCTCCGAGCTCCCTCCATGATCTTTCATGGTCTGGGAATGGCTTCTTTCTCCGGAAGGTTGGTACCTGTCAGGGATCTTTCCCTTGCTAGTCTGGAAACCCTCCGAGTCAGAATCTTCCCAATCCCATTCATAACGATCCTTGGCGTGTCTCCGAGATTTCTTAATCCTCGGTTCCTGTTCCATGGGCTCTTTCCCAGACCGATGAGAGGGCTCTTCATCAGGGATCACCACCGCGCTCCTCATGGTGACCCTTTTCGTTTGAATTCTCCCGCGTAGCTCCGTATTAATGGTTTCCAATGCCCGGATACATTCACGCATTTCCTTGAATTGTTCAGCAAGACTGGACTGTAGGTGGACCTCGGCCATTTCCTCCGCGGTGAGTAGTAGAGTGATGTTGTGATGCTCAATCTCTGCGTCGAGATTACCATCCGTGGTGTTATGGTCTGGAATGGATGAACTGGCCATAATTCTTCTGCTCCCTCCTTCTAGCGCAAAATGTTAACCTGAAAAATTGGTTACACCTATCTCGCGAAATAATCTGAAATCCGAGTACGCAGCCTCGAGAATTCTCAGGATCTAGTCAAGAGTTTCTCTAAATAAAGACGAATCTATTACAAGAGAGCAATATAAATAAGAGTAATCTTCGGACCTATATCTAGTTCTTCCTCTTTCCATAAACTTCCATCTCTCCCCATTGGTCTTTGTCGTCTATTTATAGTAGTCTTGGGGCCTTTAGATTTGTTAGTGGATGTTGTGGGATAATGTTATGGGTCGTGGGGTGATCAGCATCGCGTCCCATAGAAGTTATTTGACCTCCACTCTTTTTTATGAAGAGTGGATGGTTATTTGTGATATCCTCGGTGTTAACCGTTGAGGTGAGTGTTTTGATTATTTATTACACGTGTTATTGTCCGAATAGTCTTTTTAAACATGTGATCTTCTCTTCTCTTCGAAGTTCTGAGTAATAGGGTCCGTTCTTTGTTAATATGAACGTTCGCTCCTTAACTTACATGAGTTCTCGGACCTTTGGGCACGAACTCCAGTGCTAGATATCTCTATTCTTGGAATACTGACTAGATTGTTTGATCTCGGTGAATTCTATGAGTAGCATTATGATTCTTGTTTTAATGAAGAAAAAAATATCCTAAACAGTATCAAACAATACACTTAAATTAATCAATTAAAAAACAATTAATAAGCATAAATATCACCTAATTATCGTTAAAAAATAATAATAATAATAAAGAAAAGTATATACTCTTTGTGGTGTGGCGATACCGAAGGAATTCAATTGGTCAAATAATATTGAATATCAGATGGGTTTTCTTTATTAAATTTGAAACCCACTTGCTGAATGAAGATAATAATGAGTCTTATTTCATAAGAACAAAAAGAGTCTTTAGATGTGACATTTTCCTCATCCAAATTTCATTTGCATGCGACATTAGATGCGACATTTTCCGCATCCAATATCTTGCATCTAAAAGTATCTCGCATTTGCAGTAATGGTTAACTGAAAAAAGGTTTGAATTTACTATTCAACATTTTTTAAGGGATGAAAAATGGGCCTTATATTTTAAAAGTTTAATGAGGTCTTATGCAATGGCTTAAGTGGCTTAAGATAACGCCTTGGGTCTTACCCGAATAAATGGGTGATCCACAAGGTAGTTGTATTATCCGTTAAAAATTATATGAGTATGAGTAAGGTATAATGATTATGTACATTACCCATACCATACCCATTTAAAATTGTTACTATATTTATAAATTCTAAACAAATTTTGGCTTACACTTTTATTGATTAAGTATTTTTTAAGATTTGTTACAAAAATATTAAATGAGTTGAAACTACCCATGAGTTATCTTGAACCTATTGGCAGAGAATGAGTATTAACTTCCCAAATTAACTAGCGATAAACATAATATCATGATTTTAACGTTGCGCGATTGGACAAGATCTAATTCTCCAACTACCATTATATGTTATTAATTCATCCACATATATAATCTAATAGATTATTAATTGTGTAACAAAAACATAACAAGTATATTCAATTTAATTAAATAATCAAATAAATAAAATAATGAAAATCGGAGTAAACCTCAACCTGTAAACTTTTAGCGCGTTACCGTGGGTACTGAAGTTCTTGAGCGTGAACTTTGCAGGAAACAGTGACGAAGAGACGAAAGGAGCACCACTATGAATGTCTCCAACGAACTAGAACCCTGACTAGAAACTATCACCAGAATTACAAGAGAATAAGACAACAATTTTTGGAGGGGAGTAGTATTGTGAACTCTTAGTTCGGGGGTGTTCAAAATGAGAGCACAAGGCCTCTTTATGTAGGCTAGGGTCTGAGTGGTTATAAATCATTGAACCAAAAAAAGTTCAGCCATAATGGCCTTTAATGCTTGTAAAGTAGCTCATAAGAGCCCCATGCAAATGTTCAAAAACATCTACTCAAAACTGTAGCGATAATTGCATGGTTATAATATTTTTTTAATTATAAAAAATAACTGAAAGAGTTATTTTTGGAATAACTAATTTCGGAGGTGAAAATTGTAATAGAAAAAGTTGTTACGTAATGTGTTGGCTTATTTTATACTGCAAGTTGTTAAGGAAAGATGTCGGACAACATGCTTTAGGATTTGTAGAGACATCTTTCTTTTTGTGCGCAGACTGTAATTCTGGCAAGTTTTCTGTTTCGCCAAATCTTATCGCTGAAGACTTTCCTTGATGATCTTCGCGCGTTTAGGCGTAAGGAAAACCTATAGATTGACTTCCAGACTTGTATGACTGCTATAAAAGCAGAGTGCTACCCCATTAGCAATTTTTGACGCTTTATCAAAATACTTAGGGTTCCTGGCGTGCACGACTGGGAGACTTTGTGTATTGATAAGAGCGGTGTAATTCCTCAACCTATTTTCTTTCCTATTTACTACGGCGACTCAATATTCCAGAAGACTGGGTGTTTGTGAGATTTGGGTTTTGTATTTACGTGATTGAAGTTTCACGTGCGTTGAAGACTAAAGTCGACCATGCACAGGCGAGTACTTGAAGAGTGGAATTGAGAGGGGTCTCAAATTCAAGGGGAGTCCCTATTATTGGTAATCACTCGTGGTAATAGTTTCTATGGAATTGATAATTGTTGTATTCATATAAGATCTGTTTGTACTATTGACTACGTGATAGTGAATTCCTTTCAACTTGCTGTGAGTCCCCATACGTAGGTGACGTTGCACTGAACCGGGTAACCAATTTGTGTGTCATTTACGTTTATGCACTCTTCGTTATCTATCCATTATTTGTGTTGAAACAAGTTGTCAGACACATTGACTCAACATTGTGTACGACATCTTGTCTTCCCTGCTTAACAGAATTTCAATTGATATCAGAGCAGGCACCCATATCTTATGGTGGTTTCCCGGCTATTTTATTCTGTTTATCTGTGATGGATAGTTCCAAAGAAGGAGGATCCGTAAATCGTCCTCCAGTACTTGATGGGACCAACTATGGTTACTGGAAAGCTCGTATGGGCGCCTTTATGAAATCCCTCGACAACAAGACTTGGAAAGCTGTGATTCACAGTTGGGAAGCCCCTGTCACGGTTGATGATAAAGGCGCAGAGACTGGCCTCAAAGCTGAGAAAGACTGGAGTCCTATAGAAGATGAAGCATCATTGGGTAATTCTCGTGCTCTCAATGCTATCTTTAATGGGGTTGACAAAAATGTTTTGAGGCTTATAAATACCTACACGAGCGCTAAAGAAGTATGGGAGATCCTTGTTGTGGCCTATGAAGGGACAGCCAAAGTGCGTGAGCAGAAGTTTAACGTGTATATTCGGGATCTTACTAGTGAGTCCTACTCTCTTGGGAAACCCATGACAGATGAAGACTTGATCAGGAAAACTCTTTGGGGTCTAAGCCCATGATTTAAGATGAAGATCACTTCCATGGAAGAGGTCCATGACCTGAAGACATTGAAGTTTAATGAACTCATGGGATCCCTCATGACATTCAAGCTATCTCTTCCATAGATCGAGAAGAAGCATAAAGAAATGGCTCTTAAAAACTCTATCCTTGATCAGAAAGAGCAGGTAAACTCTGACTCGGATTAAGAATAATTTATTGCTACTTGTAAGCAGCGGAAAAAATTCTTTAAAACAAGTAAAACGATTTTACTACCTAGACAAAGTGCATGAACATGTAATCTAAAATAAAACTATAATGAGTTTTCACTCGATACCAACCTTGCTTGAAGCTTGAACGTTGAGAAGCTTGTGGATTGATTGAATCGCTCGTCTCCCCACTTAGATTGTCTCCTTCGTCTCTTCTTGAATCCGAGCAACCATGATAGTTTCTACAACTAGAGTCTTCGAGTTTGGAAAGGATTTAGTGTGTGGGCACTATTAAACACAATGATCTAAGAACTAGTCTTAGAGCCAAATAGCTAATACAAAACACTAGATCTAATGAAGACCTAGGTGCCAAAACAAAAGAGCGAGAAGAAGAGGGGGAGAGAGAGGGTACACAACCAAGGTAAATAGAGAAAGGCTCACCAAAAACTTGTTTCAACATTGTGAATGAGGTGCGGTATTTATAGGAGAATTGATTGCCTTGAAGAGGTAATTTCCTCTTTTCTATTGAATATCACATATTCGTGAGCACAATCTGTAATTTCCATTCCTATCATAATAATACCAAGGTTGGAATTTTTTTTCCTTTTTTCTCTTATTTGGCCGTCCAACATATAACATATATGCTATAAATTTGTTTCCTCTTTTTCCTTTTGGCAAGTATCTTCGTACATCAATGTACAAAATAATTTCTCTCTTTCTTTATTTGATGGAGGGCCATGAATTTGTCCATCTAGAACAAGCTTCTAGATATTTCTTTATTTGTTCATGACAATACAAGAAAAGTTCATGAAGAATTTTCACATAAAACTCCATAAAATGAAATTCAATCCTCAAGGCCCAATTCACATTTATGGCCGTGTGGACTTACTTCACATTGTAAGCATATGACAATGTCCAAAATCTTATTTTGACATTTATACAATCTTATGTCCTTATGGACAAAATTACCTTTTAGACAATTTTCGTAAAATTCGTCTAGTTCAACACTTGACCTTGTTTTGACTTAGCTACTAGTTTAACAAATCATACTCTAATGACTTGTGGTAGTGACCTTGTGGATCTTAATGAACAAAGCTTGAGCTAGCTTACTCGGACACAAAAGTACACAAACCTTTTCTAAGTTCTAGCTTAGGTCAACTGACTACACTAAAGAGTTGACACTGAAAATCTCTCGGTTCAAATGAATATATTTTCTATTAAAAAATTCTACGTAATTATGATGAGTGGATCCCTTGAATATTTTCTATGTTTACCCTTCATGAATATTATCAACTAGATGAGATTTAAAAATTACAATTTTACCCTTCTAGTTGTTATTTCCTTAACTCATTTCTCACTTGTGAATAAGTTAGAAACAATGTATTGACGATGAGCTAACAAGTCACATTAATTCATCCAAAAGGGTCATGACTCAATTTGGACACTGGCCAGTTCATTTATTCACATTCCAAGGAACAAAGAATGATGTGATATACATTGTATTTCAGCAATCTTATACATGAATTCCATATCTATGAGATCTTCACAAAGTTGTTCATGACATCTTCATAACTTAGTACTTCATCAATAGGTCTTGTCTATATCACATAGTGAATCTAGAACCCCGACTTTCTCAAATGAGAGTACGTAAGTTATGAAATGACGTGTCTCATTTCAGGATTGAGATAAGCATGTTGTTTAAGGACTAAGGATTATGGTTTATCATAAAGCTTCAAACAAACAAGGGAAAATGAATGAAAGTTTCAACTCTTTATTAATTATTCAGCAGTTACAAGCAAGAGTCTTCGTGAGACTTTATTTCATCAAATGCATATAAGCAACAACTACTACTCTTCTTGTGGGCACCGATGCCAACAAACTCCCATTTGACTCAAAGAAGATGTGAGTAGTCCTTCATGCCCAATCCCTCCCGATGCTAGTCAAAGACCTTGCTGGCTAAAGCCTTGGTGATTGGATCTGCCAGGTTGTCCACCGTCAAGATCTCCTTCA
This sequence comes from Urtica dioica subsp. dioica, assembly GCF_054948205.1. NCBI lineage: Eukaryota > Viridiplantae > Streptophyta > Magnoliopsida > Rosales > Urticaceae > Urtica > Urtica dioica. The sequence continues at coordinate 21,599,782 of NC_142760.1, read as the reverse complement.
CCGTCACGTCTCCGCGGTGCACGATCTTCTGAATCAAATGGTATTTCCTCTCAATATGCTTAGAGCGCTTATGACTTCGAGGTTCTTTTGAGTTAGCAACAGCCCCACTGTTATCACAATAAAGTGTCATTGGCTCGTCGACTTTTGGAACGACATCCAAATACTTAAGGAATTTTCTAAGCCATACAGCCTCTTTGGATGCTTCACATGCAGCCACATATTCTGCTTCCATTGTGGAGTCAGCAATACAAGATTGCTTAATACTCCTCCACACAACAGCTCCACCATTAAGGATGAACACAAAATCCCGGAGTGGATTTCCTGGAATCCTTATCTGCTTGAAAATTGTAGTCGGTATATCCCGTCATAGTCTGGTCAGTACCTGAAGATGTAAGCATCAAGTTCCTAGTTCTCTGAAGGTACATAAGAACATGCTTAACAGCAATACAGTGCTCGAGTATAGGGTTGGACTGAAAACGGCTTACTAAGCCAACTGCAAAGCAGATATCTGGTCTTGTACAAAGCATAACATGCATGAGAGACTTCCCACGGCTCAGGCATAAGGAATATTTCTCATGTCCTCAATCTCTTGTGCAGTCTTGGGAGACTAGTCCTTAGAGAGTGAGACTCCATGCCTAAAGGGTGTTTGGCCCTCCTTGGTGCACGAGAAGCGACCTATCACCTTATCAATATAAGATGCTTGAGAGAGCGATAGAGTCCGGTTCTTCCGATCTCGAAAGATTTGAATCCCCAGAATGTACGCGGCTTCTCCTAGATCCTTCATATCGAGTTGCTTTGCTAGCCAGATCTTAACCTCAGATAACTTACCCACATCATTGTTGGAATTGATCTAGGGTTAAGAAAAGATTTAAAGCTTCGAGCAAGCGGCGAAAAATAAAAATTTTCTTTTAAATAAGTAAAACGATTTTACTAACCTAGACAAAGAGCAAACACATTTTATTATTAAAACTATCTAAAAGCGATTGTTGTCAATGGTGCCCACAAGAAGAGTTGTAGTCTTTATTTTGAACATTTGATGTAATAAAGTCTCATGAAGACTCTTGCTTGTAATTGCCTATTCATTCATTAATAAAGTTGAAACGTTCATTCAATCTTCCTTGTCTGAAGCTTTATGATAAAACCATAGTCTTTTAGTCCATAAACAAACTTAACAACTTACGAAGAGACAAATGTAGATTTGCATGAACAAACTCTTCGTAGTTTGCTTAAAACGATATATTCGCAATCTTAGGGTCAAAGGACTATTGACCTCAGTATGATTGTTAGAAGAATCTATGATGTCTGGTTATGAGGCATTGAGAGTTAGGAACTCTATAGTTCTTCCAGGTATCTTCCGAAGGTACTGAATTGACCAGTGCACTTCTAGAGACAAGATAAGAACAAACCATTTAACCTCTTATGTCTCGAAGTCACTATGTATGAATTGCATCATGCTTACCTTAATCCTGAAATGAGACATGCCATTTCACACCTTAGTATTCTCATTTGAGAAAGTCAAAGTTCGGACTCACTATGTGATTCCGAACAAGGCCTATTGGTGAAGTACTAAGTTGTGAGTCTGTCATGAGTAACTTTGTGAAGTTCTCATAGATATGGAATTCATGTACAAGATTGCTGAAATGCAATGTATGTCACCTCATGCTTTGTTCCTTGGAGTGTGAATAAATGAACTGGCCAGTGTCCAAATTGAGTCCTGACTCTTTTGGATGAAACAATGTGACTTGTTAGCTCCTCGTCAATACATTGTTTCTAACTTATTCACAAGCGACAAAGGAGTTGAGGAAATAACAGCTAGAAGGGTAAAATGGTAATTTAGTAAATCCCGACTAGCTGATGACATTCATGAAGGGTAAACATAGATAATATTCAGTGGATCCGCTCATTATAATTAGGTCGAATTCTTGAGTAGAAAACAAATTCATTTGAACCGAGAGATTTTCAGTGTCAGCTCTTTAGTGGAGTCAGCTGGCATTAAGCTAAACTTGGAAAAGGTTTGTGAACTTTTGAGTCCAAGTGTTTAGCTAAAGCTTTGTTCATTTGGGTCCATGAGGTCACTGTCACGAATCACATCGATAGGAATAGTTAAACTGGAAGCTAAGCCAAAACAAGAACGAAAATAGTTAAAAGGGTATTTTTGTCTTTTGAGACAAAGGATGAAATGAATGTCAATAAATTTTTTGACAAGGTCATTTTATGACATGTTTCACTCGGCCATGACTTGATCATTGGGCCTTGTGAATTAATTTCATTTCATAAGAATTTTATTGAAAATTCTTATTGGGCCTTTTTCATGTTGTCATGAACAAATGGAAAAGCTTCTAGAAGCCTTTTCTAGAAGGCCTTGGGCGCCCAACATACCCAACCAAGAGAGAATATTTTGTGCATAAATGTATTTAGATACTTGCCAAAAGAAAAAGAGGAAACAAATTTCCCACACATGCAATGGGAATTTCGGCCAAGAGGCTAATAGGCAAGCCAAGGAACAAAAAAGGAAACAAATCCTAGCCTTCTAGAAGGCTGCCTTGGGCGCCTAAGAGGAATGGGAAATAAGGGTTATTTTGCTCATGAATATGTGATATTCTATAGAAGAGGAAACTACCTTATTGAAGGTGAGACCTCTCCTATAAATAGGAGCCTCATTTCCTCACAATTCATTTCATCCAAGTTTAAGAGATTTGAGAGACTCTCTCTCTAGAACTTGGCCGAAGTCCTCTTCTCTCTCTCTCTAGTTTATTTTCGGTTTTCTCTTGTCTTGGCACCTAGGTCCTCACTCGACCTAGTCTTTAGCTCTTCGACTTCGAGACTCGTTCTCAAGTCGTAGTGTTTAAAAGTGCCCACTCACTGATTCCTTCTTTTCGAGTGATTTAGTGATAGAAACTATCGTGGTTGCTCGAGTTCCCGAGGAAAGAAAAGAGAGACGTGCTGCGAGGGGAGACGAACGTTGCCAACCTTCCAAAGGCTCATCAACGTTCAAGCATCAAAAGGTTAGTAACTTTTATAGCTCATATTAGTTTTTATTTACATGCATATGCTCTTGTCTAGGTTAGTAAAAACTAGTTTTACTTAAAAAGAAAATTTTTAAAATTCCGCCGCTTAACGAAGCGTTAAACTTTTTCTTAAACCCTAGATCGATTCCAACAAATGGTATCAGAGCTATGGTCAAAGGAATGCATGTTTTAAAATTATGAGCTTGAAAATCGTTTTCGAAAGTTTACTAATTTTGTGACAAGTTAGAATTGTAATCTTAGATTTTTTTTAATTTATTGCTCATGCCTTTAAATTAAAAACGATGTTGATTTTCTATAAGTTTGGGATGATGTTAAAACACATTAGAATCAGTTCTAAAAGTTTTTAATTTTTTATATTGAAAAACGTGTTTTAAAGGTTTGAGTTTTTTCGAGTAAATTTTGTGACTAGTTTTATTTTCTTGCTAGTTTCGTTTATTTACTTGAATCGTTTTATACATGTTGTTATTTCTTTTATTCTATGTTATTACCCTGCTAATAAAACACAAATAAAAGCTTTAAACAACTTCATAAAACGTTCCGTTACACTCGATTCTTTTTCGCATCTAAAAGGACAAAGCTTTAATTTATTTCTTTTTCTTCGAGCTGGAATGTAAACCCGCATTAAAAGCGGCATAACTCTCTGCTCAGAAATCGAAATTTAATGATTCTTGAATCAAATTAAAGCTCTGTCTGTCCTCTGTCCAATGCCACCGGTTTCGGCTCAAAAGGACATCGGAGCCGCTAGTTATGGCGATTTTACTCCGAGGTGCGCGGCTGTCTGAAACTCCAGTTTTTTAGAAATCCGGATTTTCAAACCCCACTACCATGAGTTATAGAACTCTTATGAGAAAACTTTCTTGAGCAAAATTGTTTTTCATATGATTATAAACATGATGTGTAAAGATTAAAAGTTTTGATTTTTGAAAGATTAATTGAAATTGAATTTTTACAAAACTAGTTTGAATTTTGAAAAACCGTTTTCACTTTCAAACTTGAAAATATTTTGTCATCCAAATCAAATAAATTTTCAAAATGTTTTCAAAACTATATCTATATCACATATGTTCAAAATCTATATGCTCTTGAAAATTTGAGTGGGAGGTCTCCTTGTAGACAAGCCGAAAAATAAAAAGATGTGTAATCTCAAACTTTCAAGTGTTCGAGTGAGTTGAAGTTCACACTTCCCTCACGCACTTTCCCGAAATAGAAAATAGGAAAAGATCGAGTATGTCCCTTGTGCTTTTATGCACTAATACTGCTCTGAACATGTCGATCTAGGATTCTCTTCTAGTTGTCCGCTCTGTCGCTCTCTAACTAGGAAATCTGTTTCCGAACTTAAAAGAGTCGATGAACCAACTCCAAAAACTAAGTGGGAGGGTTATACTCGTTGTTTGTAACCCGCGATCCCCAACACTAGTGAAAGATGCAATAACGTGGGACTAAGAGCCGCTCTTGCGACCCTCACTTAAATGTGAGTACTCCAAGGCGTTATTGCTTCGATCATTGCTCAATGAGCTACGTCCGAGAGTGATGCAATGATGGCAAGGCCTCCCCTTGGGGGATTGTTTTTCAAAGCTGATCTTTTGGACTAAGTGGTTGGTTGCACACTTAGGCTCAATCCCTAGTATCCTTCCTTAAGGCTCTGCGAAAGGATGTGAGTGATCAAACCATTTTACAAGGTGGCTAGTCAAAATAGATGTATTGACATCTTGGCTTAGCATTAATGATGTGTCATTTACTTATAAATGGAGATTTTTTGCGGCCTTCTCTTGAGGGAGTAAATTATCGTTTAGTTTATAACACCTTTGGGTTTTACAAAAGTCTTAATAAAACTTAAATCCTAAACCAAAGACTAATCATAAACTTGTTTCAACTGTTATAGGCAATATGTCTCTCAACCCTCTCTCAACAATTCTTTCCTCGAATAAACTCGAAGGCGACAATTACGTCGACTGGAAACGTAACCTCGACATAGTCCTTACTGTCGACAAGCACAAATGGGTTCTCACCACCCCCTGTCCTCAAACGAATGATGATTCGACGCAAGAGGAGAAAGACGTCCTGGCGGCCTGGCTTCGATCCGATGAGATTGCGAGATGCTATATTTTGGCATCGATGAACAATGTGTTGCAACAACAACATCGTGATTTCGAAACTGCCACCGATATGCTCTACAATCTCCATGAGATGTTTGGAGGGCAAGGACGTCAAGCTAGGCAACAAGCGGTCCGACAATTCATGAACTGTCGTATGAAGGCTGGAACTCCCGTTAGAGATCATATGATGCTGATCATTAGCTATCTCAACGAGATGGAGATTCTTGGATCTGAGATTGATGGGGAGACCAAAATAGATATGATCTTGGAAACTCTCCCCGAAACCTTTGATACCTTCAAATTGAAATATTCCATGAACAAGCTGGAGTACACTGTTACCGAGCTCATGAAGGAACTTCAAACCGCTGAGGCACTCACTAAGAAAAAGAGGGCTCAAGGAGAAGTACATGCTACTGCCTCCACCTCTGGATCTAAGAAGAGACCTCGCAACGCCGAGAAGAAGAACCAACCTAAGGTTCAAACGAAGAAGAAGGCGCCAAAGGCTCCGAAGGTGGACAAGTCTAAAGACAAGTGCCACCACTGCAACGAGCCTGGTCACTGGCGTAGGAACTGTCCCGCCTACCTCAAGACCAAAGCTAAAGGTATTGTACTTGTTACTGAAGCCTGTTTAGTAGCTGATAATGTATCATCGTGGATTATTGACTCCGCTGCTACTAACCATATTTGCTGCTCCTTGACTGGCTTTAGGAAAAGCAAAAGCTTAGAGGATGGCGACTTCTGCTTCAAATGGGGTGATGAGAGCGTGGTGTCTGCGAAGGCTGTGGGATCCGTGACGCTATCTTTTGAAGATCGAACTTTAAATTTGAATAATGTTTATTATGTTCCTTCCTTTGGGAAAAACCTAGTATCTGTTGCTCAACTTTTCGAGCAAGATTATTATTTAAAGTTTATAAAGAATGGAATTCGTATTTCTTTTTCTAATTCTTTCGTCACTGATGCATGTATGAAGAATGGTCTTTTTTACATCTATCCCACTCAACCTTCTCTTTTAGACACCGAAATAGATAACGATCTAATTAGGGAGCCAAAGAGGATCAAACTTTCTGAATCCTCCGATCTAACAAAATCAACATACCTCTGGCACTTAAGACTTGGTCATATCAGTCTAGATAGGATTAAGAGACTTGTGAGGGATGGTCCACTCCAAGCCTCTGCAATAGGTTCACTACCTACTTGTGAATCCTGCATAGAAGGAAAAATGACTAAGCGACCTTTCTCCGATAAGGGTCGAAGAGCCACTGAGTTGCTGGAACTAATACATTCTGATGTATGTGGTCCGCTCAACCAACAGGCACGTGGAGGATATGAATACTTCGTTACCTTCACTGATGATTACTCAAGATATGGGTTTGTCTATTTGCTTAAACACAAATCCGAGACCTTTAACGTATTTAAGGTCTTTAGGGCTTTAGTGGAAAAGCAAACTGGCAAAGTGATCAAAACCCTTCGATCTGATCGAGGTGGTGAGTATATGTCTGGAGAGTTCGATGACTTTCTTAAAGAAGAAGGTATCGCTTCTCAGCTTACCGCGCCTGGCACACCTCAACAAAACGGAGTGTCAGAGAGAAGAAACCGAACTCTTATGGAGATGGTTAGATCAATGATGAGTTACTCATCACTCCCGCTTTCCTTTTGGGGATATGCCCTCGAAACAGCCGCCTACATTCTGAACCAAGTTCCGTCCAAAACGGTTCCTGGTACTCCTTATGAACGATGGACTGGCCGTAAAGTGAATCTTGGCCGCATCCGAATTTGGGGTTGCCCTGCACACGTGCTGAGGCAAAAGACTAGCAAGTTGGCTAGTAGGTCAGAATTGTGCCTGTTTGTAGGATATCCGAAGGAAACCAAAGGTTTTACTTTCTATAGTCCCGAGGACGATAAGACTTTCGTTAGCACGAATGCTCGTTTCCTTGAGGAGGACTTTATGAAGGATGCGAAACCTAGAAGCAAAATTGTGCTTGAAGAAAAGTTGGGTGAGGAAGCTTCTACCTCATCTGTAAGAACTGTTCTTACCCCAACTGAAACACAACCTAACTCATCAGAATCTCGTCAAGTAGTACTTCGACGTAGTGGGAGGGCTACTCAAAAGCCTGACAGGTACATGTCTTATGGAGACTCTCTTGTAGCCGTCTCTGACATGGATGATCCTGTTTCCTATAGCCAAGCAATGGCTTGTTCTGAATCAAACCTTTGGCTTGACGCCATGAAAGTTGAGATGCACTCGATGTATGTCAACAAAGTCTGGAAACTTGTAGACCTTCCTGAAGGGATTAAACCCGTAGGGTGTAAGTGGATATACAAGAAGAAAAGGGGTCCTGATGGGAACGTTGAGACGTTCAAAGCACGACTTGTGGCGAAGGGTTATACCCAACAAGAAGGGATTGACTATGAAGAAACCTTCTCGCCAGTCGCGATGCTTAAATCCATCCGCATACTCCTATCCATAGCTGCAGCTCTCGACTATGAGATCTGGCAAATGGATGTCAAGACAGCCTTTCTGAATGGCAATCTTGACGAGCGCATTTACATGGCTCAACCAGACGGTTTCGTGGATAAAGGTCAAGAGACCAAGGTTTGTGAGTTGCTTAAATCCATTTATGGACTAAAGCAAGAATCTAGGTCATGGAATATTAGATTCGATGAAACTGTAAAGAGCTTCGGCTTTGAACAGTCAATAGATGAGCCTTGTGTTTACAAGTTAATACACGAAGGCAAAGTTGTGTTTCTGGTACTATATGTCGATGATATACTACTCATTGGTAATGACGTGGGTAAGTTATCTGAGGTTAAGGTCTGGCTAGCAAAGCAATTCGATATGAAGGATCTAGGAGAAGCCGCGTACATTCTGGGAATCCAAATCTTTCGAGATAGGAAAAACCGGATCCTGTCGCTCTCTCAAGCATCTTATATTGATAAGGTGATGGATCGCTTCTCGATGCAAGACTGCAAGAGGGGTCAAACACCCTTTAGGCATGGAGTTTCACTCTCTAAGGACCAGTCTCCCAAGACTGCACAAGAGATTGAAGACATGAGGAAAATTCCTTACGCCTCTGCCGTAGGAAGCCTCATGTATGCTATGCGTTGCACCCGACCTGATATATGTTTCGCCGTTGGCGTAGTTAGTCGTTTCCAATCCAACCCTGGACCCGAGCACTGGATTGCTGTTAAGCATGTTCTTAAGTATCTTCGAAGAACTAGGAACTTGATGCTTACATACTCAGGTACTGACCTGACTATGACGGGATATACCGACTCCGATTTTCAAGCGGATAAGGATTCCAGGAAATCCACTTCGGGATCTGTGTTCATCCTTAATGGTGGAGCTGTTGTGTGGAGAAGTATTAAGCAATCTTGCATTGCTGACTCCACAATGGAAGCAGAATATGTGGCAGCTTGTGAAGCATCCAAAGAGGCTGTATGGCTTAGAAAGTTCCTTAAGTATTTGGAAGTTGTTCCAAACGTCGACGAGCCCATGACCCTTTATTGTGATAATAGTGGGGCTGTCGCTAACTCAAAGGAACCTAGAAGCCATAAGCGCTCTAAGCATATTGAGAGGAAATACCATTTGATTCGAGAGATCGTGCAGCGCGGAGACGTGGAAGTGAAGAAGATCTCAACGGTGGACAACCTCGCAGATCCATTCACCAAGGCCCTAGCGAACAAGGTCTTCGACCAACATCGTGAGGGATTAGGCATGAAGGACTACACACACCTTCTTTGAGTCAAGTGGGAGTTTGTTGTCAATGGTGCCCACAAGAAGAGTTGTAGTCTTTATTTTGAACATTTGATGTAATAAAGTCTCATGAAGACTCTTGCTTGTAATTGCCTATTCATTCATTAATAAAGTTGAAACGTTCATTCAATCTTCCTTGTCTGAAGCTTTATGATAAAACCATAGTCTTTTAGTCCATAAACAAACTTAACAACTTACGAAGAGACAAATGTAGATTTGCATGAACAAACTCTTCGTAGTTTGCTTAAAACGATATATTCGCAATCTTAGGGTCAAAGGACTATTGACCTCAGTATGATTGTTAGAAGAATCTATGATGTCTGGTTATGAGGCATTGAGAGTTAGGAACTCTATAGTTCTTCCAGGTATCTTCCGAAGGTACTGAATTGACCAGTGCACTTCTAGAGACAAGATAAGAACAAACCATTTAACCTCTTATGTCTCGAAGTCACTATGTATGAATTGCATCATGCTTACCTTAATCCTGAAATGAGACATGCCATTTCACACCTTAGTATTCTCATTTGAGAAAGTCAAAGTTCGGACTCACTATGTGATTCCGAACAAGGCCTATTGGTGAAGTACTAAGTTGTGAGTCTGTCATGAGTAACTTTGTGAAGTTCTCATAGATATGGAATTCATGTACAAGATTGCTGAAATGCAATGTATGTCACCTCATGCTTTGTTCCTTGGAGTGTGAATAAATGAACTGGCCAGTGTCCAAATTGAGTCCTGACTCTTTTGGATGAAACAATGTGACTTGTTAGCTCCTCGTCAATACATTGTTTCTAACTTATTCACAAGCGACAAAGGAGTTGAGGAAATAACAGCTAGAAGGGTAAAATGGTAATTTAGTAAATCCCGACTAGCTGATGACATTCATGAAGGGTAAACATAGATAATATTCAGTGGATCCGCTCATTATAATTAGGTCGAATTCTTGAGTAGAAAACAAATTCATTTGAACCGAGAGATTTTCAGTGTCAGCTCTTTAGTGGAGTCAGCTGGCATTAAGCTAAACTTGGAAAAGGTTTGTGAACTTTTGAGTCCAAGTGTTTAGCTAAAGCTTTGTTCATTTGGGTCCATGAGGTCACTGTCACGAATCACATCGATAGGAATAGTTAAACTGGAAGCTAAGCCAAAACAAGAACGAAAATAGTTAAAAGGGTATTTTTGTCTTTTGAGACAAAGGATGAAATGAATGTCAATAAATTTTTTGACAAGGTCATTTTATGACATGTTTCACTCGGCCATGACTTGATCATTGGGCCTTGTGAATTAATTTCATTTCATAAGAATTTTATTGAAAATTCTTATTGGGCCTTTTTCATGTTGTCATGAACAAATGGAAAAGCTTCTAGAAGCCTTTTCTAGAAGGCCTTGGGCGCCCAACATACCCAACCAAGAGAGAATATTTTGTGCATAAATGTATTTAGATACTTGCCAAAAGAAAAAGAGGAAACAAATTTCCCACACATGCAATGGGAATTTCGGCCAAGAGGCTAATAGGCAAGCCAAGGAACAAAAAAGGAAACAAATCCTAGCCTTCTAGAAGGCTGCCTTGGGCGCCTAAGAGGAATGGGAAATAAGGGTTATTTTGCTCATGAATATGTGATATTCTATAGAAGAGGAAACTACCTTATTGAAGGTGAGACCTCTCCTATAAATAGGAGCCTCATTTCCTCACAATTCATTTCATCCAAGTTTAAGAGATTTGAGAGACTCTCTCTCTAGAACTTGGCCGAAGTCCTCTTCTCTCTCTCTCTAGTTTATTTTCGGTTTTCTCTTGTCTTGGCACCTAGGTCCTCACTCGACCTAGTCTTTAGCTCTTCGACTTCGAGACTCGTTCTCAAGTCGTAGTGTTTAAAAGTGCCCACTCACTGATTCCTTCTTTTCGAGTGATTTAGTGATAGAAACTATCGTGGTTGCTCGAGTTCCCGAGGAAAGAAAAGAGAGACGTGCTGCGAGGGGAGACGAACGTTGCCAACCTTCCAAAGGCTCATCAACGTTCAAGCATCAAAAGGTTAGTAACTTTTATAGCTCATATTAGTTTTTATTTACATGCATATGCTCTTGTCTAGGTTAGTAAAAACTAGTTTTACTTAAAAAGAAAATTTTTAAAATTCCGCCGCTTAACGAAGCGTTAAACTTTTTCTTAAACCCTAGATCGATTCCAACAGCGATTACACGTTTACTAACCTTTATGAAGCTTGATCGTTGAGAAGCTTTCGGAGGTTGAACCCTCATCTCCCCACGCAGCTCGTCTTTCTTCATTCTTCGGGAACTCGAGTAACTACGAAAGTTTCTATCACACAAATCACTCGAGATAACAAGGAATTAGTGTGTGGGCACTTTTAAACACGACGACTCAAGAACAAGTCTAAGAGTCGAAGAGCTAAAACACTAGGTCACATGTGGACCTATGTGCCAAAACAAAAATGAAAAGAACTAGAGAGAGAGAGATGGAGAGGGGGCGGCCATATCTAGAGAGAGAAGCTCTTAATCTCTAAAACTTTTGGGATGAGAAAACAGTGAGAATGAGGGCCCTATTTATAGGGGAGGAATTACCTTCAATAAGGTAGTTTCCTCTTCTATAGAATATCACATATTCATGAGCGAAATTTGCCCTCCTTCTCTTTAAGTCACACTGCCAACATGGCTTCTAGAAGCCTTGGATTTGTTTCCTCTTTTGTTTTGCTTCTCCCTTGACTCTTGTTTGCCGAAATCCCTCTTGCCTTGTAGAGGAAATTTGTTTCCTCTTTTTCTTTTGGTAAGTATCTTCATACATCAATGCACAAAATCGGTCTCCCTTTCCTCCTTGGGTTGGACGGCCAACACTTCTAGAAGGTGCTTCTAGATTTTTCTTCATTTGTTCATGACAACATAAGAAAGGCCCATTAAGAATTTTCAAGTAAAATTCCATGAAATGAAATTAATCCTCAAGGTCCAAAAATCTTATTATGGCCGAGTGGAATTTGTCATCATATACAATGTCAAAAAATTTATTGACATTCATTTCATCTTATGTTCAAAAGGATGAAATTACCCTTTAGACAATTTTCGTATAACTTGTCTCGTTCTTTTTTTTACTTAGCTTATAGTTTAACTAATCCTACTCGATAAGACTTGTGACAGTGACCTAATGGATCCAAATGAACAAAGCTTGAGCTAATATACTTGGACTCAAAAGTTCACAAACCTTTTCCAAGTTTAGCTTAATGTCAACTGACTCCACTAAATAGTTGACACTGAGAATCTCTCGGTTCAAATGAATTTATTTTCTACTCAAGAATTCAACTTAATTGTGATGAGTGCATCCACTGAATATTATCTATGTTTACCTTTCATGAATGTCATCAGCCAGTCGGGATTTACCAAATTACCATTTTACCCTTCTAGCTGTTATTTCCTAAACTCGTTTGTCGCTTGTGAATAAGTTAAAAACAATGTATTGACTGTTGTCGGTCGTTTTCGGAAAACCCGAGACGCCAAGAAGGCACGTCGCTCAAAGGGCCGATGGTCAGGCCGGAGGTCCTGAAGAGCGGCAGGTCTTCAAGCCTTCGCCTAAACTCTTGACTCCTCGAGCCGAGCTTCGCTCCTCGAGTCGAGCCTTGAGTCAATCTCCTCGAGTCGAGCTTCGCTCCTCGAGTCGAGCCTCGAGTCAATCTCCTCGAGTCGAGCTTCGCTCCTCGAGGCGAGCCTTGAGTTGTTCCTCGAGTCGAGCCTCGAGTCGGTCTCCTCGAGTTGAGCTTCACTCCTCAAGACGAGCCTCGAGTCGCTCCTCGAATCGAGTCACTCTCGCCAAGTAAAAACCCTCATATTTCATGTGGCAAGAATGGTATTCGAAGGTCCGCAAGAGCCCGACGAGGCGGGCCATGCGCCGCGCGCGCAGCCGCGCCGGCCAACCAAGCGCAGCAGCCCGCGCGCCGCGCCAAGCAGACCGCGCGCCGCGTGATGACACGCCCGCGCCGCACATCCAGCGCCGCGCATCGCGCGCCGCGCCTGGTGACCCGCGCGCCGCGCCCCCTGCGCCGCGCGCCGCGCGCCGCGCGTTGTGCGCCGCACTTTGTGCGCCGCGCGCGCCGTGCGCCTCCAATTAATGCCACGCGCATTCCTAGTCCCACATGGACGAAAAAGGAGCCTCTTAAGGCCCCCAAACACCTATAAATACCCCCTCTCATTGAGGGGAAAGCCATCCCATTCTTTCTCAAGGAACTTGAGACTTCTCTCCGCTTCTCTAGATGCCATACTTGGCCTGAAGCGGATTCTCCACGATTTCTCGCTCTCGGAGATTCTGAAGCGCTTTCCGGGGACTCCCGAGTGCCGCCTCTCTTGATCGAGCGATTAATCTTGAGCCCACGAGTGCTCTAACGGTTTTCTACTGAAAATCGCCTACGCGTCTAGCCCCCTAGACGCGTCCGCCATTTCTGACAAGAAATCGCCTACGCGTCCGGCATTTCCGACTAGGAATCGCCTACGCGTCCGGAATCTCCGCCACAACAAGGAACTCTTGACTTAGAGTCTCCCACGTCTCCAAAAGAGAGAAAACACACATTCTCTCTCGCATACGCGATCTCCGAAGTCCTGAGACGCCGCCGAGGACTCCTCGAGCCCCGTCTCCTTCGTCGAGCACGCTTCTCCACCAAGGCTCCGCGCCTCACACAGCGTCCTACACGCTTGAACTACGTTCTGACCTGATCCCACGCACGGGTACGTAGGCAGCCGACAACCAAGGCACGGTCACTCCCCCTCCTCACCCCCTACCTCTCCCGAGAGGCGGGTTGATCGGAGAAAACCCTAGCTCGAGACTATCGAGTTCACACTCTTGGCCCGGGTGCGATCACTTGGTCCGGCCTTGGATCGAACCGCCCGAGGTTTTAAATAGTTGTTCATTTTCGTGCGACAACATTTTGGCGCTAGAAGGAGGGGACTTCCCGACCTGTTCAGCCCGAAATCCCTTCTGTTCATCTTCTTCTTTTCTTCTACAAACTCAACTTTCTCGAACTTGAGAAAAGATGAGTACTCAACCACCCGTACGTTCTGAGGGCGTGAACAACCCCGAAAATGTCACTGGGACCAAGAAATACTTCTTGCGCTCCCGAGCGCATGGTGACGAAGAGTCGCTCCACGAAGAGAGCTCGACCCGCTCACCATCTCCATCTCCTGATAGCAGGGACAACCGCATCATGGAGCTGGAGGAGAGTATCCGCCAACTAAAGGCGAAGAACGCGAGGTACCACAGCCGACTGGCTGCGAAGCAACCCGCGCATGACACAATAATCCTCAACAAGGATCCTGGGAACCTCAACGAGGAAAGCCGTGACCGCGACCCTGATTACGAGGGTACTGGCAATTCGGAGGGTATCGAGACTTCTCTCACGAAGGACGGGGAACCCCCCGCCGTGTTTGAAGCCGGTCCTTCGAATCCCCTACCCCGGAAAGGCGACGCACCGGCTGCTTCTCAAGAGGGAAACTCCCGACGCTCGGCCTTCGACCGACTAGGTCAAAGGGAGAATGTTACGGAGAGTCAGGGCACGCGGAGAGCGCGCCGTCGCAGACGAAGCCTGCGCCTCCGTATGTCCAGCCCCGATCTTAGGGATCACCTCACCGCCCAACGCATTGAGCGTGGCGATGACTTAAGAGAGCGACTAAGCTCTCGGCCAAACGTCCCCGTAGCAGCCCCAACTAACGGGAACCGCCGCACGGGTCAAGGGTCAAATGAAAGACGACAGGTGACTCCTCCCGAACAAGGAGTTACTCCGACTACCGGTCTCGATGTGATCACAATGATCCACAATCTTCGAAATGAAGTACGAGATCTCCGAGAACACGGAATAGGCGGAAGCGCCTATGGGGTCGTTGAGGAGAAGTCCTCGCCTTTCACGGCTCAGATATTGGCCGAGGTATGTACGGGAAATTTCAAACTCCCGAACCTCGCTCCATATAATGGAAAAGCAGATCCTGCTTACCACATCCAGCACTATGAAACTTGGATGACGATGCAGGGTGTCACTCCCGGCGCTATGTGCCAAGCTTTTAGTCTTACCCTCGCCGGATCCGGCTTCGAGTGGTTCAAGAACTTAAGGCCGGGAAGCATCCGCTCGTTCAAAGACCTGAAGGACATGTTCCTAGCACGGTTCGCTACGTCTATGGTCCAAAAGAAGACAAAGATGTACCTGTGGTCAATCAGGCAAGAGGATGGCGAGTCTCTTAGACGATACCTCGCCCGATTCACTGAAGAATCGAATAAGGTCGACCGCTTTGACGACAAAGACGCAATCACCGCCATCACTGAAGGCTTGCGCACAAGTGACTTCCTTAAGTCCATCGTCGGCCGTGTCCCTTCTACCATGGCCGAGTTAATGACTCGAGCCAAGACCTTCATGGGAGTCGAAGATTACCTCGATGGTCGCAAGGGAAATGATCAAAGCCCTCACCACCGAGACGAGCCTAGCAACGAGCAAGGAAACTCCCGTAAAAGGCGAAACAGAGGAGGTCAGACTTTTAATAGACGACCTCCGATGCCCCAGAAGCCGCGACTTGTGGAAGACTTTAAGGGCTACTCGTCGTTCACACCGTTGAACACAACGCCGGAGCAAATCCTAGCTTTAGCGCGTGACAAGTTCACTCCCCCGGCTCCAATGAACAAAGATCCCGCGACTCGCGATAGATCTAAATATTGCGAGTTCCATCAGGAATATGGTCACTTGACCTCTGAATGCTATAGTCTTAAAAGGCAGATCGAGGCATTGATCCAACGGGGTGAGCTAAAAGAGTTCGTGTTACGCATGATTAGCGCTGCGGGCCCCACCTCGAACAGACCACAGTCTGGCAGGGGAGGAGGAACAGCCGCTTCTGCCGACCGAACCACGGCTACTGCCAATGCCAATCCACAACTCCACGTTGTGACCACCATATTTGGAGGTCCACAAGATGGAGATTCGGCCCGACAACGGAAAAAATTCCTAAGGGCCGTGGCTCAAGAAGACGCTGCTGTGCACGTCAACCTCACGTATGAAGAACCTCCGTCCGTGCCTCACGAGACGATGCATTTCACCAACAAAGAGGCCAAGCGAGTTGTGCATCCGCACAATGACGCAATTGTGCTCAAAGCCCAAGTAGCTAATAACTTGGTGAAAAGAGTTCTCATCGACAACGGCAGTGCTGCCGACATAATCTTCAAGTCCACCCTAGAGCGCATGAAGCTCGGGGGGCTACGCCCAACTCCGACCCAAACGCCTCTATTCGGGTTCACTGGGGAGAGAGTCATGACCGAAGGCATCATCGATCTACCGGTCACCTTCGGAACTCCCGGAGGCATTGAAGTCGTTCACATGGTCCCATTCCTAGTGGTCGACCAAGAGTCCCCCTACAACGTAATCGTTGGGCGACCCACGTTGAACCGGCTAAGGGCAATCACTTCAACATACCACCTACTGGTGAAGTTCCCTACCAAGGATGGAATCGGCATCATGGCTGGAGATCAATCCCAAGCCAGAATATGCTACATCCAGGGAATCGATGGAAAGACCGCTAAAAAGACGGTTAACACGATCTCTCAGCTCAGAGATAGCGTCGAGTCGACCAAGGTCCTCCGCGAAGTCCATAAAGACACCTGCATGACACCCAAGTGCAAGGTAACGGTGTCCTCATCAGGGACCCCACACGGTCTACCAGGTCATACATTGACGAGACACCGATCTATCGCCTGTGGAATGCGGAACACTGGAAGAGAGTACTACCACTAGCCAGCAATCCCCCCATTTTATTTCTTTGCTTTCTAAACATTTAATAAGGCCTACGAGCCAACGTTTTAGGATTTCAAATTTTTTGCAATATTAATAAAGTTCGATGTTTTTCTTTCAAAATCCACTTTATCAAAGATTTTTAATCATCAAAGGTTACACTTGTAAACCCAAAACTCGGGGGGCTAGTGCCATAGGCAATGGTAAGTACGCTCAAAATTCTCTAGAAAGTACGCTCCACAAAAAGAAAGCACGCTCCATCAAAGCAAAACACCCGAACATAAAACGGGAACAAGCGTGCACGAAAGACGCCCCCGCGGCGCGCCCACGAGACATCCCCGAGATGCAGGCTAAAGACGCCCCCGCGGCGCGCCCACGAGACATCCCCGAGATGCAGGCTAAAGACGCCCCCGCGGCGCGCCCACGAGACATCCCCGAGATGCAGGCTAAAGACGCCCCCGCGGCGCGCCCATGAGACATCCCCGAGATGCAGGCTAAAGACGCCCCCGCGGCGCGCCCAAGAGACATCCCCGAGATGCAGGCTAAAGACGCCCCCGCGGCGCGCCCAAGAGACATCCCCGAGATGCAGGCTAAAGACGCCCCCGTGGCGCGCCCAAGAGACATCCCAGAGATGCAGGCTAAAGACGCCCCCGCGGCGCGCCCAAGAGACATCCCAGAGATGCAGGCTAAAGACGCCTCCGCGGCGCGCCCAAGAGACATCCCCGAGATGCAGGCTAAAGCCGTCCCTCGCGACGCACTTAAGACGCCTACATGGCGCACGTAAGACGCGTAAAGGCGCAGCCCGTAAGACGCCTACATGGCGCAACCTAAGACGCCTACATGGCGCACTTAAGACGCCTACATGGCGCACGTAAGACGCCTACATGGCGCACTTAAGACGCCTACATGGCGCACGTAAGACGCCTACATGGCGCAACCTAAGACGCCTACATGGCGCACGTAAGACGCGTAAAGGCGCAGCCCGTAAGACGCCTACATGGCGCAACCTAAGACGCCTATATGGCGCACGTAAGACGCGTAAAGGCGCAGCCTGTAAGACGCCTACATGGCGCAACCTAAGACGCCTACATGGCGCAACCTAAGACGCCTACATGGCGCACGTAAGACGCGTAAAGGCGCAGCCCGTAAGACGCCTACATGGCGCAACCTAAGACGCCTACATGGCGCACTTAAGACGCCTACATGGCGCACGTAAGACGCCTACATGGCGCAACCTAAGACGCCTACATGGCGCACTTAAGACGCCTACATTGCGCAGCCTAAGACACCTAAACGACGCACAAAACCGTCTCTCGCAACGCGCTCTGAGTCGCCACGAGGTGTTGCATATGATGACTAAATCGCAACGCACCTGAACCGCCGTACGAGGCGTAGTTCATGCCATCTTCGCCATCGCCAACTAAACACGATCACCGTGGGAGAATCCCCGTTCCATGCGAGTTAATTGAAGCTGCTCGCAAAAACTCGCGAGCCCCGCCTCTGAGCAAGAACCTCGCTCAGCCTGAACTAGCTAAGACTTCGCTCCTCGAGTCGAGTCATGCTCCTCGAGTCAAGTCACTCTCCTCGAGTCGAGCTTCGCTCCCCGAGTCAAGTAATTCCCTTTGAGTCGAGCCTCGCTCCCTGAGTTGAGTCATTCTCCTCGAGTCGAGCCTTGCTCCTCAAATCGCACCATTCTCCTCGAGTCGAACTTCGCTCCTCGAGTCGAGTCATTCTCCTCGAGTCAAGTCACTCTCCTCGAGTCGAGCTTCGCTCCCCGAGTCAAGTAATTCCCTTTGAGTCGAGCCTCGCTCCCTGAGTTGAGTCATTCTCCTCGAGTCGAGCCTTGCTCCTCAAATCGCACCATTCTCCTCGAGTCGAACTTCGCTCCTCGAGTCGAGTCATTCCCCTTGAGTCGAGCCTCGCTCCCCGAGTCGAGTCACTCTCCTCGAGTCGAGCCTTGCTCTTCAAATCGAACCATTCTCCTCGAGTCGAACTTCGCTCCTCGAGTTGAGCCATTCTCCTCGAGTTGAGCTCTGCTCCTCGAGACGAGTCATCCTCCTCGAGTCGAGCTTCGCTCCTCGAGTTGAGCCATTCTCCTCGAGTCGAGCTCTGCTCCTCGAGACGAGTCATCCTCCTCGAGTCGAGCTTCGCTCCTTGAGTTGAGCCATCCTCCTTGAGTCGAGCATCGCTCCTTAAAGTCGAGCCGCTCTCCTTGAATCGAGCCTTGCTCCTCGAGTCAGGACATCCTCCTCAAGTCGAGTCACGCCCTCCTCGAGTCGAGCCATGCTCCTCGAGTCGAGTCACTCTCCTCGAGTCGAGCATCACCCCTTTCATCAAGTCATTCTCCCCGAGTTGAGTTTTGCTCCTCGAATTGAGTCATACACCTCGAGTCGAGCATCGCTCCTCGAGTAGAGTCATATTCCTTAATGTCCAGCCAGTCTCCTTGAGTCGAGTCTAGCCCCTCGAGTTGAGACTTGAGTCGGCTCCCCGAGTCGAGCCTAGCCCCTCGAGTTGAGACTCGAGTCGGCTCCCCGAGTTGAGCTTCGCTCCTTGAGTTGAGACTTGATTCAGTCTCCTCAAGTCGAGCTTCGCTCCTCGAGTTGAGCCTTGAGTCAGTCTCCTCGAGTCGAGCTTCGCTCCTCGAATCGAGCCTCGAGTCGGTCTCCTCGAGTCGAGTCCCACTCCTCGAACAAACGCCTGGAGCGACCTGAAGAACAGGTCAGCCAAGGTAGAGACCCGCGCTCGCGCCTGGGGAATAAGGACCGATCTTCCGAACGCAGACGAAGAAGCGTCACCAAGGCGGGAATGGCGGATGCCCCGTGAGGCCGACTTATGCTTGATGCGTGGTCAAACTTTTAGCGTTTATCCCCGAGCAGTCGAAGCCCTCCGGTGCGGCAGAGCCTTCCGCCAAGTGCCGCTCCGTCTTCTCGAAGCATCAGCCCGCAGCATCAACCTCCGTCTTCGAGACCTCGGAATGAGCACGCCTTTGCAAAATGCAAAAGTGCAGTCGCCTTCCAAGCTGGCCGAGACGGAAGCCATGATCTTCCCCTAATAGGTCACGATTACACAATCGTCACCCTGCTAGTCACCGTCGAGTCCCATGGACTCCGGATTGATGACATTATCAAACAAAACGCCATCGAAGGTTAACTCGGGCGTAACATCGCCAAAAGATCAATAAGCCGCGACGCGCCGACACACCTCTACATAAATGCACGCCCTACTCGCGCATGCATATCCCATTTGCTCCGGGGCTAGAGCGACGAACGCAAGCGCGTTCGCCTCGCCCACGTTGAGCTACGCCTCCTATCCGCTTGGATCCTCCTCCACGTGTACATCACACACTCGTGTCGAGAGAGAAGGAAAAGCGAGAGAAAGCACTAGCAATTGTGAGAGTATTCTTTATAATCACAAAGGCTTCGCAACAGTGAAGCTCTGGAAAGTCTATTTTCCTCAAACACCCAACTAGAAGAACAAAAAGTTCATCGCTGGGACGCCTCCCGAGCGACGAACTTGGGGGGCTAATGTTGTCGGTCGTTTTCGGAAAACCCGAGACGCCAAGAAGGCACGTCGCTCAAAGGGCCGATGGTCAGGCCGGAGGTCCTGAAGAGCGGCAGGTCTTCAAGCCTTCGCCTAAACTCTTGACTCCTCGAGTCGAGCTTCGCTCCTCGAGTCGAGCCTTGAGTCAATCTCCTCGAGTCGAGCTTCGCTCCTCGAGTCGAGCCTCGAGTCAATCTCCTCGAGTCGAGCTTCGCTCCTCGAGGTGAGCCTTGAGTTGTTCCTCGAGTCGAGCCTCGAGTCGGTCTCCTCGAGTTGAGCTTCACTCCTCAAGACGAGCCTCGAGTCGCTCCTCGAATCGAGTCACTCTCGCCAAGTAAAAACCCTCATATTTCATGTGGCAAGAATGGTATTCGAAGGTCCGCAAGAGCCCGACGAGGCGGGCCATGCGCCGCGCGCGCAGCCGCGCCGGCCAACCAAGCGCAGCAGCCCGCGCGCCGCGCCAGACGGGCCGCGCGCCGCGCCAAGCAGACCGCGCGCCGCGTGATGACACGCCCGCGCCGCACATCCAGCGCCGCGCATCGCGCGCCGCGCCTGGTGACCCGCGCGCCGCGCCCCCTGCGCCGCGCGCCGCGCGCCGCGCGT
Source organism: Urtica dioica subsp. dioica (assembly GCF_054948205.1). NCBI lineage: Eukaryota > Viridiplantae > Streptophyta > Magnoliopsida > Rosales > Urticaceae > Urtica > Urtica dioica. Next base: position 21,579,015 of record NC_142760.1, on the reverse strand, counting down.
TGTGCGCCGCACTTTGTGCGCCGCGCGCGCCGTGCGCCTCCAATTAATGCCACGCGCATTCCTAGTCCCACATGGACGAAAAAGGAGCCTCTTAAGGCCCCCAAACACCTATAAATACCCCCTCTCATTGAGGGGAAAGCCATCCCATTCTTTCTCAAGGAACTTGAGACTTCTCTCCGCTTCTCTAGATGCCATACTTGGCCTGAAGCGGATTCTCCACGATTTCTCGCTCTCGGAGATTCTGAAGCGCTTTCCGGGGACTCCCGAGTGCCGCCTCTCTTGATCGAGCGATTAATCTTGAGCCCACGAGTGCTCTAACGGTTTTCTACTGAAAATCGCCTACGCGTCTAGCCCCCTAGACGCGTCCGCCATTTCTGACAAGAAATCGCCTACGCGTCCGGCATTTCCGACTAGGAATCGCCTACGCGTCCGGAATCTCCGCCACAACAAGGAACTCTTGACTTAGAGTCTACCACGTCTCCAAAAGAGAGAAAACACACATTCTCTCTCGCATACGCGATCTCCGAAGTCCTGAGACGCCGCCGAGGACTCCTCGAGCCCCGTCTCCTTCGTCGAGCACGCTTCTCCACCAAGGCTCCGCGCCTCACACAGCGTCCTACACGCTTGAACTACGTTCTGACCTGATCCCACGCACGGGTACGTAGGCAGCCGACAACCAAGGCACGGTCACTCCCCCTCCTCACCCCCTACCTCTCCCGAGAGGCGGGTTGATCGGAGAAAACCCTAGCTCGAGACTATCGAGTTCACACTCTTGGCCCGGGTGCGATCACTTGGTCCGGCCTTGGATCGAACCGCCCGAGGTTTTAAATAGTTGTTCATTTTCGTGCGACAACATTGACGAGGAGCTAACAAGTCACATTGATTCATCCAAAAGAGTCATGACTCAGTGTGGATACTGGCTAGTTCATTTATTCACATTCCAAAGAACAAAGCATGAGGTGATATACATTGCATTTCAGAAATCTTGTACATGAATTCCATATCTATGAGATCTTCACAAAGTTACTCATGACATCTTCATAACTTAGTACTTCACCAATAGGTCATGTTCAGAATCACACAGTGAATCCGAACTCAGACTTTCTCAAATGAGAATACGTAAGCTATGAAATGTCATGTCTCATTTCAGGATTGAGGTAAGCATGATGCAATTCATACGTAGTGACTTCGAGACATAAGAGGTTAAATGGTTTGTTCTTATTCTATCTCTAGAAGTGCACTGGTCAATTCAGTACCTTCAGAAGATACCTAGAAGAACTATAGAGTCTCCAACTCTTAATGTCCCATAACCAGACGTCGTAGATTCTGTTAACAATCGCACTGAGATCAATAGTCCTTTGATCCTTAGATTGCGAATATATTCTTTTAAGCAAACCATGAAGAGTTTGTTCATGAAAATCTACATTTGTATCTTCATATGTTGTTAGGTTTGTTTAAGGACTAAAGACTAATGTTTTATCATAAAGCTTCAAACATACAAGGAAGAATGAATGAACGTTTCAAGTTTTATTAATAATTTGGAAATTACAAGCAAAAGTCTTCTTGATACTATATTACATCAAATGTACATAAATAGAGACTACAACTCTTCTTGTGGGCATCATTGACAACAAACTCCCACTTGACTCAAAGAAGATGTGAGTAGTCCTTCATGCCTAATCCCTCCCGATGCTGGTCGAAGACCTTGTTCTCTAGGGCCTTGGTGAATTGATCTGTTAGGTTGTCCACCATTGAGATCTTCTTCACCTCCATGTCTCTGCGATGCACGATCTCTCGAATCAAATGGTATTTCCTCTCAATATGTTTAGAGCGCTTATGGCTTCGAGGTTCCTTTGAGTTAGCGACAGCCCCACTATTATCACAATAAAGGGTAATGGGCTCGTCGACATTTGGAACAACTTCCAAATACTTAAGGAATTTTCTAAGCCATACAGCAGCTTTGGATGCTTCAGAAGCAACCACATATTCTGCTTCCATTATGGATTCAACAATGCAAGATTGCTTAATACTCCTCCATACAACAGCTCCACCATTAATGATGAACACAGATTGTGTTGTCGGCCCGTCTAGGGCCGACGAGGACAAAGGCATTTCCTCGACCCTCGTGGCCGGTACGAGGTCTTGAACGGCGAGGCCCTGACCCAACCAGGGGCCGGCCCAAACCGAGGGCCAAGTCAAATGCCCATGCAGCCGGCCCTAAGGCTTGCCTCGGCCATTGGCCGGCCAAAGGCTTGCCTCGGCCATTGGCCGGCCCAAGGCTTGCCTCGGCCAATGGCCGGCTCTAGAGCATTGCCTCGGCCAATGGCCGGCTCTAGAGCCTTGCCTCGGCCATTGGCCGGCTCTAGAGCCTTGCCTCGGCCATTGGCCGGCTCTAGAGCCTTGCCTCGGCCAATGGCCGGCTCTAGAGCATTGCCTCGGCCAATGGCCGGCTCTAGAGGTTTGCCTCGGCCATTGGCCGGCTCTAGAGCCTTGCCTCGGCCATTGGCCGGCTCTAGAGCCTTGCCTCGGCCATTGGCCGGCTCTAGAGCCTTGCCTCGGCCAATGGCCGGCTCTAGAGCATTGCCTCGGCCAATGGCCGGCTCTAGAGCCTTGCCTCGGCCATTGCCTCGGCCAATGGCCGGCTCTAGAGCCTTGCCTCGGCCATTGGCCGGCTCTAGAGCCTTGCCTCGGCCATTGGCCGGCTCTAGAGCATTGCCTCGGCCAATGGCCGGCTCTAGAGCCTTGCCTCGGCCATTGGCCGGCTCTAGAGCCTTGCCTCGGCCATTGGCCGGCTCTAGAGCCTTCCCTCGGCCAATGGCCGACTCTAGAGCCTTCCCTCGGCCATTGGCCGACCCAAACTTGTTCACTCGGCCAAGGGGTCTTCAAACCACCCCTTGGCTGCCTATAAATACCAAGGCACCCCCCTTGGTCCAGGTAATCCATTCTTGAGCACTGAAACGCTGCCGAACTCGTACCTCGCTCGTTTCTCTCAAGCTTTGGCCTCTAAACACCCCTAAAACCTCTATACTCCACCTCAATCCCACTAATGTTGAGCGTCGGAGAGGTAAACAGGGGCACCCCCCCTGTTTCCCCTTTGTAGTTCACGTGTTCTCTACTCCTTTTCAGGTACTCTGACGAACTCAAGGGACATCCACAGCTAAGGGACGACTCGGGACACCGGGTCCGACACGCTCGAGTCAAGACGAGACCACTTGGTCCGGCCTTGGGTCTAACCGTCTTTGGCTCCTAAATAGTTGTCCGAAAAACAGCGACAACATTTTGGCGCTAGAAGGAGGGGATCTCTCGACCTTGGCAACACACCCCCTCTACCAGTCTTCTTCTCACTTCTACGACTCTCGGGAGATGAGTCGTAGCCCCGCCACCTCCGTGGGTGCCCGAGCGACTAGCTCGAGGCGCGACCTCCAAAGCTCCGTGTACCGTCTCGAAGGGCAACCTCGTGATAACGAGAGCCAGCCCCGAGACCTGGCGAATGACCCCGAGGCCGCAGTCCGAGAGGACACGGCTCGAAGGCTCGCCGAGCTCCTAGACCGCCCCGGCGTCACCGGCGCGCTCATCGCCGACCTCCTCGACTCCAACAATGTCGATGACATCAACCATGAGACCAACCTCGGCCACGCTATTCATGAAAGTGGACACGCGCGCACGCTTCCAAGGGGACACCCTCGGGCGGCCGCGTCGAAGCATCAACCTTTTTGTGAGCACCCACACGCGCCCTCGAGGGGACACCCTCGGGCGACCACATCAAGGCATCAAAGCTCGCACAATGCCCGAGAACGCTCAGTCTCGAGGTCCCGAAAGGGACGCTCCAGGCTCACCGTCCGCGTCCAAAACCCTTGTGAAGGTGACAACATCGATGGTCTCGGCCTCCGCCAAAGGCGTCGCCCGAATGACGCGCCCTTAACAAGGGTGATAGGGACGGCCTCCGGAGACTTGAGAGACTGCCTCAACTCTCAAAGAGAGAATCACGAGTTCGATTTGAGAGAAAAACCCGACGCTCACCATGAGACCGCGATCGTCTTGGGGCAGCAATCACCCAACACTGATCAAGCACCCAACCAAAAGCGCGCAGCCACGCTTGTGATGCCGGCCGTTGGTCCTGAGTCACGGAGGAAAAGGCGCCGGAAGGGTCAAATCCCTAACGACCACCCTTCTCCAGCCCCGAAGCGATCCTTCGCCCCGCTCAACACAACGCCCGACCGGATCCTGCGCTTACGCCGCGATGAGCTGGGAAGCCCCGCTCCACTCACAAAGGACCCCGCGAAGCGAGATCGAAGTCGGTTCTGCGAATACCACAAAGATCACGGGCACGTGACGATCGAATGCAAGCAGCTTAAGAAGCGAATTGATTCCCTAATTCGAGGTGGGGATTTCAAGGAATTCGTCGCGTCTGCTAGCAAGCCATGAGTATCGTTACTCCGACCCTTAAATTCACGCCCGAACTCGATCGGCTTCGTGGTCACTTTCATTTCGAAAATGTAATTTCCTTTTTTTCAAAGAAGGCCAAGTGCCATGACAAACTGTAACGACCCCCTTATTGCGATAAAGAGTTATTTCACACATGAAAAAATGTAGCGCATACTATTGTATACCTCTAACGCAAGAGTTTCTTGGCCTTCGTCTCACAAACGCAAGAAACTCGGGGGGCTAACAGGGATCAATGATCAATAAAAACAACTCAACAACAACTCAAAACAAAAAATATATATATATATATATATATATAAGAATAAAGTCTCGAGGGGCCGATGGTTAGGCCGGAGGTCCCAAAGAAAGACTACTCACGTAACTCCTCGAGATGAATTCATTACTCGAGTCCAGCTACGAGTCCGCAAGTCGACCGATGCTCCTCGCGCCGACTCTTCACGAAACTCCTCGTGCAGGCTCTACGTGAGTCCTCGAGTCGAGTTCGAGTCCACGAGTCGACTGATACTCCTCGTGCCAACTCTTCACATGACTCCTCGAGATGAGTTCATTCCTCAAGTCGAGCTTCGAGTCCATGAGTCGACTAATGCTCCTCATGCCGACTCCTCACGCAACTCCTCGTGCAGGCTCTACGTGAGCCCTCGAGTCGAGTTCGAGTCCACGAGTCGACCAATACTCCTCGTGCCGGCTCGTCACATGTCTCATCGGGATGAATTCATTCCTCGAGTCGAGCTTCGAGTCCACGAGTCGACCAATACTCCTCGTGCCAGCTCGTCACATGTCTCCTCGGGATGAATTCATTCCTCGAGTCGAGCTTCGAGTCCACGAGTCGATCGATACTCCTCGCGACGACTCTTTACGAAACTCCTCGTGCAGGCTCTACGTGAGTCCTCGAGTCGAGCTTCGAGTCCGCGAGTCGATCGATACTCCTCGCGATGACTCTTCACGAAACTCCTCGTGCAGGCTCTACGTAAGTCCTCGAGTCGAGTCCGCGAGTCGACCAATACTCCTCGTGCCGATCCTTACGAATTTTCGGGATTTCGAGCTCGTTAGCTCGCCTTGCCCTGGTCGAGCTCGTCAGCTCGCCTCGCCTGGCCGAGCTCATCAGCTCGCCTCGCCTGGCCGAGCTCGTCAGCTCGCCTCGCCTGGCCGAGCTCATCAGCCCGCCTCGCCTGGCCGAGCTCATCAGCTCGCCTCGCCTAGCCGAGCTCGCCAGCTCGTCGCCTTGCCTTGGCCGAGCTCGTCAGCTCGCCCCACCTGGCCGAGCTCATCAACTCGACTCGCCTGGCCGAGCTCAGCAGCTCGCCTCGCCTGGCCGAGCTCATCAGCTCGCCTCGCCCTGGCCGAGCTCGTCAGCTCGCCTCGCCTGGCCGAGCTCATCAGCTCGCCTCGCCCGGCCGAGCTCGCCAGCTCGTCGCCTTGCCTTGGTCGAGCTCGTCAGCTCGCCCCGCCTGGCCGAGCTCATCAGCTCACCTCGCCCTGGCCGAGCTCATCAGCTCGCCTCGCCCGGCAAAGCTCATCGACTCGCCTCGTCCGGCCGAGCTCATTTGTTCGCCTCGACTGGCCGAGCTCATCAGCTCACCTCGCCCTGGCCGAGCTCATCAGCTCGCCTCGCATGGCCGAGCACGTCAGCTCACCTCGCCATGGCCAAGCTCGTCAGCTCGCCTCGCCTGGCCGAGCTCGTCAATTCGCCTGGTTGATTTCGCCTGGCCAAGCTCGTCTGGTCGAGCTCGTCGCCTCGTCTGGTTGAGTTCGTTGCCTCGCCTGGTCGAGCTCGGCACTTCGTCTAGACGAGCTGGAGCGACTTCGTCGTTTCGTCCAAACGTCTTTGGATTCGGTTCATCAGTTCGCCCAACCGTGTTGGGCTAACTCTCTCAAAAACCAAAAATAGATAAAAGCATAATAAAGTCCCAAGGGGCCTGTGGTTAGGCCGGAGGTCCCAAAGAGAGACAACCGTCACATGTCTCCTCGAGACGAGTTCATTCCTCGAGTCGAGTTTGAGTCGACGAGTCGACTAATACTCCTCGTGCCGACTCTTCACATATCTCCTCGAGACGAGTTCATTCCTCGAGTCGAGTTTGAGTCCACGAGTCGACTAATACTCCTCGTGCCGACTCTTCACATGTCTCCTCGAGACGAGTTCATTCCTCGAGTCGAGTTTGAGTCCACGAGTCGACTAATACTCCTCGTGCCGACTCTTCACATGTCTCCTCGAGACGAGTTCATTCCTCGAGTCGAGTTTGAGTCCACGAGTCGACTAATACTCCTCGTGCCGACTCTTCACATATCTCCTCGAGACGAGTTCATTCGTCGAGTCGAGTTTGAGTCCACGAGTCGACTAATACTCCTCGTGCCGACTCTTCACATGTCTCCTCGAGACGAGTTCATTCCTCGAGTCGAGTTTGAGTCCACGAGTCGACTAATACTCCTCGTGCCGACTCTTCACATATCTCCTCGAGACGAGTTCATTCCTCGAGTCGAGTTTGAGTCCACGAGTCGACTAATACTCCTCGTGCCGACTCTTCACATATCTCCTCGAGACGAGTTCATTCCTCGAGTCGAGTTTGAGTCCACGAGTCGACTAATACTCCTCGTGCCGACTCTTCACATGTCTCCTCGAGACGAGTTCATTCCTCGAGTCGAGTTTGAGTCCACGAGTCGACTAATACTCCTCGTGCCGACTCTTCACATGTCTCCTCGAGACGAGTTCATTCCTCGAGTCGAGTTTGAGTCCACGAGTCGACTAATACTCCTCGTGCCGACTCTTCACATATCTCCTCGAGACGAGTTCATTCCTCGAGTCGAGTTTGAGTCCACGAGTCGACTAATACTCCTCGTGCCGACTCTTCACATGTCTCCTCGAGACGAGTTCATTCCTCGAGTCGAGTTTGAGTCCACGAGTCGACTAATACTCCTCGTGCCGACTCTTCACATGTCTCCTCGAGACGAGTTCATTCCTCGAGTCGAGTTTGAGTCCACGAGTCGACTAATACTCCTCGTGCCGACTCTTCACATGTCTCCTCGAGACGAGTTCATTCCTCGAGTCGAGTTTGAGTCCACGAGTCGACTAATACTCCTCGTGCCGACTCTTCACATGTCTCCTCGAGACGAGTTCATTCCTCGAGTCGAGTTTGAGTCCACGAGTCGACTAATACTCCTCGTGCCGACTCTTCACATGTCTCCTCGAGACGAGTTCATTCCTCGAGTCGAGTTTGAGTCCACGAGTCGACTAATACTCCTCGTGCCGACTCTTCACATGTCTCCTCGAGACGAGTTCATTCCTCGAGTCGAGTTTGAGTCCACGAGTCGACTAATACTCCTCGTGCCGACTCTTCACATGTCTCCTCGAGACGAGTTCATTCCTCGAGTCGAGTTTGAGTCCACGAGTCGACTAATACTCCTCGTGCCGACTCTTCACATATCTCCTCGAGACGAGTTCATTCCTCGAGTCGAGTCTGAGTCCACGAGTCGACTAATACTCCTCGTGCCGACTCTTCACATATCTCCTCGAGACGAGTTCATTCCTCGAGTCGAGTTTGAGTCCACGAGTCGACTAATAGTCCTCGTGCCGACTCTTCACATGTCTCCTCGAGATGGATTCATTCCTCGAGTCAAGACTCCGAGTCCGCGAGTCGACCGATGCTCCTCGCGCCGAATCTTCACGAAACTCCTAGTGCAGGATCTGCGAGAGTCCTCGAGTTGAGCCCGAGTCCACAAGCCAACTAACCACTCCTCGTGCAGGCTCAACAAGAGCCCTCGAGTTGAGTCCCATGTCCACAAGTCAACTAACTATTCCTCGTGCAGGCTCTACATGAGCCCTCGAATTGAGTCTTGAGTTCGCGCTCGCCGCCCAGCTTGTCGGCCGGTAGGCGACGAGTTACAAATGGGTTCAAGGCTTGCGTCCGACAGGGCGTGTCTGGTCAAGCCAGCGTCCACGAGAAACCTCGCCACACAAATGTGGCATCGCGCTCGCCGCCCAGCTTGTCGGCCGATAGGCAACGAGTTACAAATGGGTTCAAGGCTTGCGTCCGACAGGGCGTGTCTGGTCAAGCCAGCGTCCACGGGAAACCTCGCCACACAAATGTGGCATCGCGCTCGCCGCCCAGCTTGTCGGCCGATAGGCAACGAGTTACAAATGGGTTCAAGGCTTGCGTCCGCCAGGGCGTATCTGGTCAAGCCAGCGTCCACGGGAAACCTCGCCACACAAATGTGGCATCGCGCTCGCCGCCCAGCTCGTCGGCCGATAGGCAACGAGTTACAAATGGGTTCAAGGCTTGCGTCCGCCAGGGCGTATCTGGTCAAGCCAGCGTCCACGGGAAACCTCGCCACACAAATGTGGCATCGCGCTCGCCGCCCAGCTCGTCGGCCGATAGGCAACGAGTTACAAATGGGTTCAAGGTCTGCGTCCGTAGGGCGTATCTGGTCAAGCCAGCGCCCACGGGAAACCTCGCCACACAAATGTGGCATCGCGCTCGCCGCCCAGCTCATCGGCCCACGGGCAACGAGTTACAAATGGGTTCAAGGTCTGCGTCCGCAGGGCGTATCTGGTCTAGCCAGCGTCCGCGGGAAACCTCGCCACACAAATGTGGCATCGCGCTCGCCGCCCAGCTCGTGGGCCGATAGGCAACGAGTTACAAATGGGTTCAAGGTCTGCGTCCATACAAAAAGACGCGCAAATCGATTATGCCTTCGTTGGCAGGTCGAGAAAACAAGACGCGCACAATACAAAAAAGACGTGCAAATCGATTATGCCTTCGGTGGCAAATCGAGAAAATAAGACGCGCACAACACGACAAAGACGTGCAAATCGATTATGCCTTCGGTGGCAAATCGAGAAAACAAGACGCGCACAATACAACAAAGACGTGCAAATCGATTATGCCTTCGTTGGCAAATCGAGAAAATAAGACGCGCACAACCCAACGAAGACGTGCAAATCGATTATGCCTTCGTTGGCAAGTCGAGAAAATAAGACGCGCACAATACCAAAAAGACGTGCAAATCGATTATGCCTTCATTGGCAAGTTGAGAAAACAAGACGCGCACAACACAATGAAGCCGTGCTAATCGATCACGCCCTCACTGGTAGATCGAAGAAAATAAGCCGCGCACGGTCAACCCGAAACAATAAGTCATCCCTCGCGACGCCCAAATGCCCTTCCTCATGACGCAAACCCGAGAGCGTTCATCCCGCATACGTATAAAAGCGTAGATTTTGAGTTTCCACTCGATCTACGCTCGACCGGAAACTCGGGGGGCTAATGTTGTCGGCCCGTCTAGGGCCGACGAGGACAAAGGCATTTCCTCGACCCTCGTGGCCGGTACGAGGTCTTGAACGGCGAGGCCCTGACCCAACCAGGGGCCGGCCCAAACCGAGGGCCAAGTCAAATGCCCATGCAGCCGGCCCTAAGGCTTGCCTCGGCCATTGGCCGGCCAAAGGCTTGCCTCGGCCATTGGCCGGCCCAAGGCTTGCCTCGGCCAATGGCCGGCTCTAGAGCATTGCCTCGGCCAATGGCCGGCTCTAGAGCCTTGCCTCGGCCATTGGCCGGCTCTAGAGCCTTGCCTCGGCCATTGGCCGGCTCTAGAGCCTTGCCTCGGCCAATGGCCGGCTCTAGAGCATTGCCTCGGCCAATGGCCGGCTCTAGAGGTTTGCCTCGGCCATTGGCCGGCTCTAGAGCCTTGCCTCGGCCATTGGCCGGCTCTAGAGCCTTGCCTCGGCCATTGGCTGGCTCTAGAGCCTTGCCTCGGCCAATGGCCGGCTCTAGAGCATTGCCTCGGCCAATGGCCGGCTCTAGAGCCTTGCCTCGGCCATTGCCTCGGCCAATGGCCGGCTCTAGAGCCTTGCCTCGGCCATTGCCTCGGCCAATGGCCGGCTCTAGAGCCTTGCCTCGGCCATTGGCCGGCTCTAGAGCCTTGCCTCGGCCATTGGCCGGCTCTAGAGCATTGCCTCGGCCAATGGCCGGCTCTAGAGCCTTGCCTCGGCCATTGGCCGGCTCTAGAGCCTTGCCTCGGCCATTGGCCGGCTCTAGAGCCTTCCATCGGCCAATGGCCGACTCTAGAGCCTTCCCTCGGCCATTGGCCGACCCAAACTTGTTCACTCGGCCAAGGGGTCTTCAAACCACCCCTTGGCTGCCTATAAATACCAAGGCACCCCCCTTGGTCCAGGTAATCCATTCTTGAGCACTGAAACGCTGCCGAACTCGTACCTCGCTCGTTTCTCTCAAGCTTTGGCCTCTAAACACCCCTAAAACCTCTATACTCCACCTCAATCCCACTAATGTTGAGCGTCGGAGAGGTAAACAGGGGCACCCCCCCTGTTTCCCCTTTGTAGTTCACGTGTTCTCTACTCCTTTTCAGGTACTCTGATGAACTCAAGGGACATCCACAGCTAAGGGACGACTCGGGACACCGGGTCCGACACGCTCGAGTCAAGATGAGACCACTTGGTCCGGCCTTGGGTCTAACCGTCTTTGGCTCCTAAATAGTTGTCCGAAAAACAGCTATTTTTCGGACAACGATTTAGGAGTCAAAGGCGGTTAGACACAAGGCCGGACCAAGTGGTCTCGCCTTGACTCGAGCGTGTCGGACTTGGTATCCCAAGTCGTCGCTTAGCTGTTGGTGCAATCTCATCCAAGCACCTGAAAAAGTAAGAAAAGAGGTGTGAACTACAAAGGGGAAACAGAGGGGGTGCCTCTGTTTACCTCTCCGACGCTCAACATTAGTAGGATGGAGGTGGATATAGAGGTTTTAGAGGTGGTGAGAGGCCAAAGATGAGCGAAACGAGTGAAGTACGAGTTCGACAGCGTTTCGGGACCCAAAATTGGATTACCTGGGTCAAGGGAGGGACCCTTGTATTTATAGGCGGCCAAGGGGTGGTTTGAAGACCCCTTGGCCGAGCGAGCAAGCTTGAGTCGGCCATTGACCCATTGAATGGTTGGGTCGACCAATGGCCGAGTGAACTGCATGGCCGGCTGAAAGGTTCACTCGGCCATTGGCCGAGTGAACTGCTGGAAGGTTCACTCGGCCATTGGCCGAGTGAACTGCTGGAGGGTTCACTCGGCCATTGGCCGAGTGAATAGCCTGGCCGGCTGAGGATTTCACTCGGCCATTGGCCGAGTGAATAGCCTGGCCGGCTGAGAGTTTCACTCGGCCATTGGCCGAGTGAACAGCCTGGCCGGCTGAAAGTTTCACTCGGCCATTGGCCGAGTGAACAGCCTGGCCGGCTGAAAGTTTCACTCGGCCATTGGCCGTGTGAAGGTTTTGGAACTTCGGCCAGCCATTGGCCAGCTGACCCTTGGGTCGGCCATGGCCGGCTAAACTTGACCCTTGGGCCGGCCATTGGTTGGCTGAGCCTTGGGCCGGCCATGGGTTGGTTAGGCCGGCCAGTGGCCGAGGCAAGGTTTCGCCGTCCGAGGCCTCGCGCCGGTCGCGCGGGTCGAAGTGACACCTTTGTCCTCGTCGTTCCGAGACGGGCCGATAACATTAGCCCCCCGAGTTTTTGGTCGAACGTAGGTCGAGTGGAAACTCAATGCTTACGCTGGCGTGCGGACGCGGGACGAACGCTCTCGGGTTTGCGAGCGTGCCGCATAAGGGCTTTAGATGCATACCGAGGGAAAACCTTTGTGCGTCGCGAGGGACGGCCTTTGTGCATCACGAGGGACGGCTTTTGCGCGTCACGAGGGACGGCCTTTGTGCGTCGCGAGGGACGGCTTTTGTGTGCCACGACGGACGGCCTTTGTGTGTCGCGAGGGACGGCTTTTGTGCGTCACGAGGGACGGCCTTATTGCGTCGCGAGGGACGGCTATATGCGTGTCTTATGTTCTCGACACACTATCGTAGTCGATTCTCACGGTTTTGTCGGTGCGCGTCTTATTTTCTCGACTTACCAGTGAAGGCGTAATCGATTTGCACGACTCGGGCCTCGGGGGGCCCTGGTGTCACGTTCGTGTGACCGGGTTTCCCGCGGACGCTGGCTAGACCAGATACGTCCGGCGGACGCAAGCCTTTGAAATCCATTTGCGACTCGCTGCCTTTCGGCTCACGAGCTGGGCGGCGAGCGCGGTGCCAAATTTGTGTGGCCGGGTTTCCCGCGGACGCTGGCTAGACCAGATACGTCCGGCGGACGAAAGAATTTGAAACCCATTTCTGACTCGCTGCCTTTCGGCTCACGAGCTGGGCGGCGAGCGGGGTGCCACATTTGCGTGGCCAGGTTTCCCGCGGATGCTGGCTAGACCAGATACGTCCGGCGGACGCAAGCCTTTGAAACCCATTTGTAACTCGCTGCCTTTCGGCTCATGAGCTGGGCGGCGAACGCAGTGCCACATTTACGTGGCCAGGTTTCCCGTGGACGCTGGCTAGACCAAATACGTCCGGCGGGCGCAAGACTTTGAAACCCATTTGTAACTCGCTGCCTTTCGGCTCACGAGCTGGGCGGCGAGCGCGGTGCCACATTTGTGTGGCCAGGTTTCCCGTGGACGCTGGCTAGACCAGATACGTCCGGCGGACGCAAGCCTTTGAAAACAATTTGTAACTCGCTGCCTTTCGGCTCACGAGCTGGGCGGCGAGCGCGGTGCCACATTTGCGTGGCCAGGTTTCCCGTGGACGCTGGCTAGACCAGATACGTCCGGCGGACGCAAGCCTTTGAAACCCATTTGAAACTCGCTGCCTTTCGGCTCACGAGCTGGGCGGCGAGCGCGGAGTCAGGACTCAACTCGAGGACTCATGTAGAGCCCGCACGAGAAATATCAGTCGACTTGTGGACTCGGGACTCAACTCGAGGACTCATGTAGAGCCTGCACGAGGAGTTACGTGAAGAGTCGGCAGGAGGAGTATCAGTCGACTCGTGGACTCGAACTCGAGTCGAGGAATGAACTCATCTCGAGGAGTTATGTGAAGAGTCGGCACGAGGAGTATCAGTCGACTCGTGGACTCGAACTCGACTCGAGGACTCATGTAGAGCCTGCACGAGGAGTTACGTGAAGAGTCGGCACGAGGAGTATTAGTCGACTCGTGGACTCGAACTCGACTCGAGGAATGAACTCATCTCGAGGAGACATGTAGAGTCGGCACGAGGAGTATCAGTCGACTCGTGGACTCGGGACTCAACTCGAGGACTCATGTAGAGCCTGCACGAGGAGTTACGTGAAGAGTCGGCACGAGGAGTATCAGTCGACTCGTGGACTCGAACTCGACTCGAGGAATGAACTCATCTCATTGAGACATGTAGAGTCGGCACGAGGAGTATCAGTCAACTCGTGGACTCGAACTCGACTCGAGGACTCATGTAGAGCCTGCACGAGGAGTTACGTGAAGAGTCGGCACGAGGAGTATTAGTCGACTCATGGACTCGAACTCGACTCGAGGAATGAACTCATCTCGAGGAGTTATGTGAAGAGTCGGCACGAGGAGTATTAGTCGACTCGTGGACTCGAACTCGACTCGAGGAATGAACTCATCTCGAGGAGTTACGTGAAGATTCGGCACGAGGAGTATCAGTCGACTTGTGGACTCGAACTCGACTCGAGGAATGAACTCATCTCGAGGAGACATGTAGAGTCGTCACGAGGAGTATCATTCGAGTCGTGGACTCGAGACTTAACTCGAGGACTCTGTTGGAATCGATCTAGGGTTTAAGAAAAAGTTTAACGCTTCGTTAAGCGGCGGAATTTTAAAAATTTTCTTTTTAAGTAAAACTAGTTTTTACTAACCTAGACAAGAGCATATGCATGTAAATAAAACTAATATGAGCTATTAAAGTTGCTAACCTTTCTTGAAGCTTGAACCTTGTAGAAGCTTTTGGAAAGTTGCAACGCTCGTCTCCCCTCGCAGCACGTCTCTCTTTCTTTCCTCGGCACCTCGAGCAACCACGAAAGTTTCTATCACTAAATCACTCGAAAAGAAGGAATCAGTGAGTGGGCACTTTTAAACACTACGACTTAAGAACAAGTCTTGAAGTCGCAGAGCTAAACGCTAGGTCGAGTGAGGACCTAGGTGCCAAGACAAGAGAAAACCGAAAATAAACTAGAGAGAGAGAGAGGAGGACTTCGGCCAAGTTCTAGAGAGAGAGTCTCTCAAATCTCTTAAACTTGGATGAATGAATTGTGAGGAAATGGGGCTCCTATTTATAGGAGAGGTCTCACCTTCAATAAGGTAGTTTCCTCTTCTATAGAATATCACATATTCATGAGCAAAAATCCTTCATTTCCCATTCCATGTTGGGCGCCCAAGGCTGCCTCCTAGAGGCTAGGATTTGTTTCCTTTTTTGTTCCTTGGCTTTCCCTTTTCTCACTTGGCCGAATTTCCTACAAGCATGTGTGGGAAATTTGTTTCCTCTTTTTCTTTTGGCAAGTATCTAAATACATTTATGCACAAAATAAACTCTCTTTCCTTGGGTATTATGGGCGCCCATTTCACTTCTAGAAGGAGCTTCTAGAAGCTTCTTCATTTATTCATGAGAACATGAAAAAGGCCCATTAAGAGTTTTCAATAAAATTCTTATGAAATGAAATTAATTCACAAGGCCCAATGATCAAGTCATGGCCGAGTGAAACATGTCACAAAATGACCTTGTCAAAAAAATTTATTGACATTCATTTCATCCTTTGTCTCAAAAGACAAAAATACCCTTTTAACTATTTTCGTTCTTGTTTTGGCTTAGCTTCCAGTTTAACTATTCCTATCGATGTGATTCGTGACAGTGACCTCATGGACCCAAATGAACAAAGCTTTAGCTAAACACTTGGACTCAAAAGTTCACAAACCTTTTCCAAGTTTAGCTTAATGCCAACTGACTCCACTAAAGAGCTGACACTGAAAATCTCTCGGTTCAAATGAATTTATTTTCTACTCAAGAATTCGACCTAATTATGATGAGCGGATCCACTGAATATTATCTATGCTACCCTTCATGAATGTCATCAGCTAGTCGGGATTTACTAAATTACCATTTTACCCTTCTAGCTGTTATTTCCTCAACTCCTTTGTCGCTTGTGAATAAGTTAGAAACAATGTATTGACGAGGAGCTAACAAGTCACATTGTTTCATCCAAAAGAGTCAAGACTCAATTTGGACACTGGCCAGTTCATTTATTCACACTCCAAGGAACAAAGCATGAGGTGACATACATTGCATTTCAGCAATCTTGTACATGAATTCCATATCTATGAGAACTTCACAAAGTTACTCATGACAGACTCACAACTTAGTACTTCACCAATAGGCCTTGTTCGGAATCACATAGTGAGTCCGAACTTTGACTTTCTCAAATGAGAATACTAAGGTGTGAAATGGCATGTCTCATTTCAGGATTAAGGTAAGCATGATGCAATTCATACATAGTGACTTCGAGACATAAGAGGTTAAATGGTTTGTTCTTATCTTGTCTCTAGAAGTGCACTGGTCAATTCAGTACCTTCGGAAGATACCTAGAAGAACTATAGAGTTCCTAACTCTCAATGCCTCATAACCAGACATCATAGATTCTTCTAACAATCATACTGAGGTCAATAGTCCTTTGACCCTAAGATTGCGAATATATCGTTTTAAGCAAACTACGAAGAGTTTGTTCATGCAAATCTACATTTGTCTCTTCGCAAGTTGTTAAGTTTGTTTATGGACTAAAAGACTATGGTTTTATCATAAAGCTTCAGACAAGGAAGATTGAATGAACGTTTCAACTTTATTAATGAATAAGCAATTACAAGCAAGAGTCTTCGTAAGACTATATGACATCAAATGTACATAAATAGACACTACTACTCTTCTTGTGGGCACCATTGACAACAAACTCCCACTTGACTCAAAGAAGATGTGAGTAGTCCTACATGCCTAATCCCTCTCGAAGTTGGTCGAAGACCATGTTCGCTAGGTCCTTGGTGAATGGATCTTCCAGAGATCTACTTCACCTCCACGTCTCCGCGTTGCGCGATCTCTCAAATCAAATGGTATTTCCTCTCAATATGTTTAGAGCGCTTATGGCTTCTAGGTTCCTTTGAGTTAGCGACAGCCCCACTATTATCACAATAAAGGGTCATGGGCTCGTCGACGTTTGGAACAATTTCCAAATACTTAAGATATTTTCTAAGCCATACAGCCTCTTTGGATGCTTCACAAGCAGCCACATATTCTGCTTCCATTGTGGAGTCAGCAATGCAAGATTGCTTAATACTTCTCCACACAACAGCTCCACCATTAAGGATGAACACAGATCCCGAAGTGGATTTCCTGGAATCCTTATCCGCTTGAAAATCGGAGTCGGTATATCTCGTCATAGTCAGGTCAGTACCTGAGTATGTAAGCATCAAGTTCCTAGTTCTTCGAAGATACTTAAGAACATGCTTAACAGCAATCTAGTGCTCGGGTCCAGGGTTGGATTGGAAACGGCTAACTACGCCAACGGCGAAACAGATGTCAGGTCTAGTGCAAAGCATAGCATACATAAGGCTTCCTACGGCAGAGGCGTAAGGAATTTTCCTCATGTCTTCAATCTCTTGTGCAGTCTTGGGAGACTGGTCCTTAGAGAGTGAAACTCCATGCCTAAAGGGTGTTTGACCCCTCTTGCAGTCTTGCATCGAGAAGCGATCCATCACCTTATCAATATAAGATGCTTGAGAGAGCGACAGGGTCCGGTTTTTCCTATCTCGAAAGATTTGGATCCCCAGAATGTACGCGGCTTCTCCTAGATCCTTCATATCGAATTGCTTTGCTAGCCAGACCTTAACCTCAGATAACTTACCCACGTCATTACCAATGAGTAGTATATCATCGACATATAGTACCAGAAACACAACTTTGCCTTCGTGTATTAACTTGTAAACACAAGGCTCATCTATTGACTGTTCAAAGCCGAAGCTCTTTACAGTTTCATCGAATCTAATATTCCATGACCTAGATGCTTGCTTTAGTCCATAAATGGATTTAAGCAACTCACAAACCTTGGTCTCTTGACCTTTATCCACGAAACCGTCTGGTTGAGCCATGTAAATGCGCTCGTCAAGATTGCCATTCAGAAAGGCTGTCTTGACATCCATTTGCCAGATCTCATAGTCGAGAGCTGCAGCTATGGATAGGAGTATGCGGATGGATTTAAGCATCGCGACTGGCGAGAAGGTTTCTTCATAGTCAATCCCTTCTTGTTGGGTATAACCCTTCGCCACAAGTCGTGCTTTGAACGTCTCAACGTTCCCATCAGGACCCCTTTTCTTCTTGTATATCCACTTACACCCTACGGGTTTAATCCCTTCAGGAAGGTCTACAAGTTTCCAGACTTTGTTGACATACATCGAGTGCATCTCAACTTTCATGGCGTCAAGCCAAAGGTTTGATTCAGAACAAGCCATTGCTTGGCTATAGGAAACAGGATCATCCATGTCAGAGACGGCTACAAGAGAGTCTCCATAAGACATGTACCTGTCAGGCTTTTGAGTAGCCCTCCCACTACGTCGAAGTACTACTTGACGAGATTCTGATGAGTTAGGTTGTGTTTCAGTTGGGGTAAGAACAGTTCTTACAGATGAGGTAGAAGCTTCCTCACCCAACTTTTCTTCAAGCACAATTTTGCTTCTAGGTTTCGCATCCTTCATAAAGTCCTCCTCAAGGAAACGAGCATTCGTGCTAACGAAAGTCTTATCGTCCTCGGGACTATAGAAAGTAAAACCTTTGGTTTCCTTCGGATATCCTACAAACAGGCACAATTCTGACCTACTAGCCAACTTGCTAGTCTTTTGCCTCAGCACGTGTGCAGGGCAACCCCAAATTCGGATGCGGCCAAGATTCACTTTACGGCCAGTCCATCGTTCATAAGGAGTACCAGGAACCGTTTTGGACGGAACTTGGTTCAGAATGTAGGCGGCTGTTTCGAGGGCATATCCCCAAAAGGAAAGCGGGAGTGATGAGTAACTCATCATCGATCTAACCATCTCCATAAGAGTTCGGTTTCTTCTCTCTGACACTCCGTTTTGTTGAGGTGTGCCAGGCGCGGTAAGCTGAGAAGCGATACCTTCTTCTTTAAGAAAGTCATCGAACTCTCCAGACATATACTCACCACCTCGATCAGATCGAAGGGTTTTGATCACTTTGCCAGTTTGCTTTTCCACTAAAGCCCTAAAGACCTTAAATACGTTAAAGGTCTCGGATTTGTGTTTAAGCAAATAGACAAACCCATATCTTGAGTAGTCATCAGTGAAGGTAACGAAGTATTCGTATCCTCCACGTGCCTGTTGGTTGAGCGGACCACATACATCAGAATGTATTAGTTCCAGCAACTCAGTGGCTCTTCGACCCTTATCGGAGAAAGGTCGCTTAGTCATTTTTCCTTCTATGCAGGATTCACAAGTAGGTAGTGAACCTATTGCAGAGGCTTGGAGTGGACCATCCCTCACAAGTCTCTTAATCCTTTCTAGACTGATATGACCAAGTCTTAAGTGCCATAGGTGTGTTGATTTTGTTAGATCGGAGGATTCAGAAAGTTTGATCCTCTTTGGCTCCCTAATTAGATCATTATCTATTTCAGTGTCTAAAAGAGAAGGTTGAGTGGGATAGATGTAGAAAAGAGCATTCTTCATACATGCATCAGTGACAAAAGAATTATCAGGAAACGAAATACGAATTCCATTCTTAATGAACTTTAAACAATAATCTTGCTCACGAAGACGAGCAACGGATATTAAGTTCTTCCCAAAGGTAGGAACAAAATATACATTATTCAAGTTTAAAGTGCGGTCTTCAAAAGACAGCGTCACGGATCCCACAGCCTTTGTAGACACCAGGCTCCCATCACCCCATTTGAAATAGAACTCGCCTTCCTCTAAGCTTTTGGTTTTCTTGAAACCATTCAAGGAACAACAAATATGGTTAGTAGCAGCGGAGTCAAGAATCCACGTTGATACATTATCAGCTACTAAGCATGCTTCGGTAACTAGTACAATACTATGTTCCTTTGCTTTGAGATTGGCAGGACAGTTCTTTTTATCGGCCTTGTAAGGTCTCTTCACAGTTCCAGAGGCAGAGGCTTTTTGCTCAGTAGCATGTGCCTCTCCTTGATTCCTCTTTCTCTTAGTGAAACCTACAGCAGTGTGAACTTCCTCCATAAGCTTGGTAGCAGTGTACTCTAGCTTGTTTATGGAGTAGTTCATCTTGGAGGTATCAAGAGACGCGGGGAGAGTTTCTAAGATCATATCTATGAGATTCTTCCCATCAGTCTCAGATCCTAGGATTTCCATTTTATTTAGAAAACTAATGATCAGTATCATAAAGTCTCTAACAGGAGTCCTAGCCTTCATATGACAGTTCATAAACTGTCGGACTGCTTTTTGCCTTGCTTGACGCCTTTGCCCTCCAAAACTCTCAAGGAGATTGTAGAGCATGTCAGCGGCAGTCTCGATGTCACGATGTTGCTTGTTCAGCATATTGTTCATAGATGCTAAGATATAGCACCTCACAATCTCATCGGATCGAAGCCAGGCCGCTAAGGCGTCATTGTCCTCTTGAGTTGAATCATCATTCGTCAGAGGAGGACACGGGGTAGTGAGTACCCATTTGTGCTTGTTAACGGTAGGTATTATGTCGAGGTTATGTTTCGAATCTATGTAGTTTTCGTTTTCGAGTTGGTTCGAGGAAAGAAAGATAGAGAGAGGGTTGAGAGACATATTGCCTATATAAGTTGAAACAAGTTTATGATTAGTCTTTGGTTTAGGATTTAAGTTTGTTTAAGACTTTATAAAATCCAAAGGTGTTATGAACGAAATGACACTTTACTCCTTCGAGGGAAGGCCGCAACGAGTCTCCTTTCATAAGTAAATGACTCATCATTAATGCATAGCCAAGATGTCAATACATCAATTTTGACTAGCCACCTTGTAAATTGGTTTGATCACTCACATCCTTTCGCAGGGCCTCGAGGGAGGATTACTAGGGATTGAGTCTAAGTGTGTAACCAACCACTTAGTCCAAAAGATTGACTTTGAAAAACAATCCGCCGAGGGGAGGTCTTGTCATCATCGTCTCACTCTCGGACGTAGCTCATTGAGCAATGATCAGAGCAAAGCGCCCTTGAGTACTCTCATTTAAGAGAGGGCCACGAGGGTGACTCTTAGTCCGGCGACACTTGCACTTTTCATTAGTGTTGGGGATCGTGGGTTACAAACAACAAGTATAACCCTCCCACTTAGTTTTTGGAGTTGGTTCATCGACTCTTATAAGTTCGGAAACAAATTTCCTAGTTAGAGAGCGACAGAGCGGACAACTAGAAGAGAATCCTAGATCGACATGTTCAGAGCAGTATTAGTGCATAAAGGCACAAGGGACATACTCGATCTTTTCCTATTTTCTATTTCGGGAAAGTGCGTGAGGGAAGTGTGAACTTCAACTCACTCGAACACTTGAAAGTTTGAGATTACACATCTTTTTATTTTTCGGCTTGTCTACAAGGAGACCTCCCACTCAAATTTTCAAGAGCATATAGATTTTGAACATATGTGATATAGATATAGTTTTGAAAACATTTTGAAAACTTATTTGATTTGGATGACAAAATATTTTCAAGTTTGAAAGTGAAAACGGTTTTTCAAAATTCAAACTAGTTTTGTAAAAATTCAATTTCAATTAATCTTTCAAAAATCAAAACTTTTAATCTTTACACATCATGTTTATAATCATATGAAAAATATTTTTGCTCAAGAAAATTTTCTCATTAGAGTTCTATAACTCATGGTAGTGGGGTTTGAAAATCCGGATTTCTAAAAAACTGGAGTTTCAGACAGCCGCGCACCTCGGAGTAAAGTCGCCATAACTGGCGGCTCCGATGTTCTTTTGAGCCGAAACCGGTGGCATTGGACAGAGGACAGACAGAGCTTTAATTTGATTCAAGAATCATTAAATTTCGATTTCTGAGCAGAGAGTTATGCCGCTTTTAATGCGGGTTTACATTCCAGCTCGAAGAAAAAGAAATAAATTAAAGCTTTGTCCTTTTAGGTGCGAAAAAGAATCGAGTGTAACGGAACGTTTTATGAAGTTGTTTAAAGCTTTTATTTGTGTTTTATTAGCAGGGTAATAACATAGAATAAAAGAAATAACAACATGCATAAAACGATTCAAGTAAATAAACGAAACTAGCAAGAAAATAAAACTAGTCACAAAATTTACTCGAAAATTCTCAAACCTTTAAAACACGTTTTTCAATATAAAAAATTAAAAACTTTTAGAACTGATTCTAATGTGTTTTAACATTATCCCAAACTCATAGAAAATCAACATGGTTTTTAATTTAAAGACAAGAGCATTAAATTAAAAAAAAATCTAAGATTACAATTCTAACTTGTCACAAAATTAGTAAACTTTCGAAAACGATTTTCAAGCTCATAATTTTAAAACATGCACATGCATTCCTTTGACCATAGCTCTGATACCATTTGTTGGAATCGATCTAGGGTTTAAGAAAAAGTTTAACGCTTCGTTAAGCGGCGGAATTTTAAAAATTTTCTTTTTAAGTAAAACTAGTTTTTACTAACCTAGACAAGAGCATATGCATGTAAATAAAACTAATATGAGCTATTAAAGTTGCTAACCTTTCTTGAAGCTTGAACCTTGTAGAAGCTTTTGGAAAGTTGCAACGCTCGTCTCCCCTCGCAGCACGTCTCTCTTTCTTTCCTCGGCACCTCGAGCAACCACGAAAGTTTCTATCACTAAATCACTCGAAAAGAAGGAATCAGTGAGTGGGCACTTTTAAACACTACGACTTAAGAACAAGTCTTGAAGTCGCAGAGCTAAACGCTAGGTCGAGTGAGGACCTAGGTGCCAAGACAAGAGAAAACCGAAAATAAACTAGAGAGAGAGAGAGGAGGACTTCGGCCAAGTTCTAGAGAGAGAGTCTCTCAAATCTCTTAAACTTGGATGAATGAATTGTGAGGAAATGGGGCTCCTATTTATAGGAGAGGTCTCACCTTCAATAAGGTAGTTTCCTCTTCTATAGAATATCACATATTCATGAGCAAAAATCCTTCATTTCCCATTCCATGTTGGGCGCCCAAGGCTGCCTCCTAGAGGCTAGGATTTGTTTCCTTTTTTGTTCCTTGGCTTTCCCTTTTCTCACTTGGCCGAATTTCCTACAAGCATGTGTGGGAAATTTGTTTCCTCTTTTTCTTTTGGCAAGTATCTAAATACATTTATGCACAAAATAAACTCTCTTTCCTTGGGTATTATGGGCGCCCATTTCACTTCTAGAAGGAGCTTCTAGAAGCTTCTTCATTTATTCATGAGAACATGAAAAAGGCCCATTAAGAGTTTTCAATAAAATTCTTATGAAATGAAATTAATTCACAAGGCCCAATGATCAAGTCATGGCCGAGTGAAACATGTCACAAAATGACCTTGTCAAAAAAATTTATTGACATTCATTTCATCCTTTGTCTCAAAAGACAAAAATACCCTTTTAACTATTTTCGTTCTTGTTTTGGCTTAGCTTCCAGTTTAACTATTCCTATCGATGTGATTCGTGACAGTGACCTCATGGACCCAAATGAACAAAGCTTTAGCTAAACACTTGGACTCAAAAGTTCACAAACCTTTTCCAAGTTTAGCTTAATGCCAACTGACTCCACTAAAGAGCTGACACTGAAAATCTCTCGGTTCAAATGAATTTATTTTCTACTCAAGAATTCGACCTAATTATGATGAGCGGATCCACTGAATATTATCTATGCTACCCTTCATGAATGTCATCAGCTAGTCGGGATTTACTAAATTACCATTTTACCCTTCTAGCTGTTATTTCCTCAACTCCTTTGTCGCTTGTGAATAAGTTAGAAACAATGTATTGACGAGGAGCTAACAAGTCACATTGTTTCATCCAAAAGAGTCAAGACTCAATTTGGACACTGGCCAGTTCATTTATTCACACTCCAAGGAACAAAGCATGAGGTGACATACATTGCATTTCAGCAATCTTGTACATGAATTCCATATCTATGAGAACTTCACAAAGTTACTCATGACAGACTCACAACTTAGTACTTCACCAATAGGCCTTGTTCGGAATCACATAGTGAGTCCGAACTTTGACTTTCTCAAATGAGAATACTAAGGTGTGAAATGGCATGTCTCATTTCAGGATTAAGGTAAGCATGATGCAATTCATACATAGTGACTTCGAGACATAAGAGGTTAAATGGTTTGTTCTTATCTTGTCTCTAGAAGTGCACTGGTCAATTCAGTACCTTCGGAAGATACCTAGAAGAACTATAGAGTTCCTAACTCTCAATGCCTCATAACCAGACATCATAGATTCTTCTAACAATCATACTGAGGTCAATAGTCCTTTGACCCTAAGATTGCGAATATATCGTATTAAGCAAACTACGAAGAGTTTGTTCATGCAAATCTACATTTGTCTCTTCGCAAGTTGTTAAGTTTGTTTATGGACTAAAAGACTATGGTTTTATCATAAAGCTTCAGACAAGGAAGATTGAATGAACGTTTCAACTTTATTAATGAATAAGCAATTACAAGCAAGAGTCTTCGTAAGACTATATGACATCAAATGTACATAAATAGACACTACTACTCTTCTTGTGGGCACCATTGACAACAGACTCATGTAGAGCCTGCACGAGGAGTTACGTGAAGAGTCAGCACGAGGAGTATCAGTCGACTCGTGGACTCGAACTCGACTCGAGGAATGAACTCATCTCGAGGAGACATGTAGAGTCGTCACGAGGAGTATCAGTCGACTCGTGGACTCGGGACTCAACTAGAGGACTCATGTAGAGCCTGCACGAGGAGTTACGTGAAGAGTCGGCACGAGGAGTATCAGTTGACTCGTGGACTCGAACTCGACTCGAGGAATGAACTCATCTCGAGGAGTTATGTGAAGAGTCGGCACGATTAGTATCAGTCGACTCGTGGACTCGAACTCGACTCGAGGATTCATGTAGAGCCTTCACGAGGAGTTACGTGAAGAGTCGGCACGAGGAGTATCAGTCGACTCGTGGACTCGAACTCGACTCGAGGAATGAACTCATCTCGAGGAGACATGTAGAGTCGGCACGAGGAGTATCAGTCGACTCGTTGACTCGGGACTCAACTCGAGGACTCTTGTAGAGCCTGCACGAGGAGTTACGTGAAGAGTCGGCACGAGGAGTATCAGTCGACTCGTGGACTCAAACTCGACTCGAGGAATGAACTCATCTTGAGGAGACATGTAGAATCGGCACGAGGAGTATCAGTCGACTCGTGGACTCGAACTCGACTCGAGGACTCATGTAGAGCCTGCACGAGGAGTTACGTGAAGAGTCGGCACAAGGAGTATCAGTCGACTCGTGGACTCGAACTCGACTCGAGGAATGAACTCATCGCGAGGAGACATGTAGAGTCGGCTCGAGGAGTATCACTCGACTCGTGGACTCGGGACTCAACTCGAGGACTCATGTAGAGCCTGCACGAGGAGTTACGTGAAGAGTCGGCATGAGGAGTATCAGTCGACTCGTGGACTCGAACTCGACTCGAGGAATGAACTCATCTCGAGGAGTTATGTGAAGAGTCGGCACGAGGAGTATCAGTCGACTCGTGGACTCGAACTCGACTCGAGGACTCATGTAGAGCCTGCACGAGGAGTTACGTGAAGAGTCGGCACGAGGAATATCAGTCGACTCGTGGACTCGAACTCGACTCGAGGAATGAACTCATCTCGAGGAGTTATGTGAAGAGTCGGCACGAGGAGTATTAGTCGACTCATGGACTCGAACTTGACTCGAGGAATGAACTCATCTCGAGGAGTTATGTGAAGAGTCGGCACGAGGAGTATTAGTCGACTCGTGGACTCGAACTCGACTCGAGGAATGAACTCATCTCGAGGAGTTACATGAAGAGTCGGCACGAGGAGTATTAGTCGACTCGTGGACTAGAACTCGACTCGAGGAATGAAATCATCTCGAGGAGACATGTAGACTCGTCACGAGGAGTATCAGTCGAGTTGCGGACTCGGGACTCAACTTGAGGACTCATGTAGAGCCTGCACGAGGAGTTACGTGAAGAGTCGGCAGGAGGAGTATCAGTCGACTCGTGGACTCGAACTCGACTCGAGGAATGAACTCATCTCGAGGAGTTATGTGAAGAGTCGGCACGAGGAGTATTAGTCGACTCGTGGACTCGAACTCGACTCGAGGAATGAACTCATCTCGAGGAGTTACATGAAGAGTCGGCACGAGGAGTATTAGTCGACTCGTGGACTCGAACTCGACTCGAGGAATGAACTCATCTCGAGGAGACATGTAGAGTCGTCACGAGGAGTATCAGTCGACTCGTGGACTCGGGACTCAACTTGAGGACTCATGTAGAGCCTGCACGAGGAGTTACGTGAGGAGTCGGCAGGAGGAGTATCAGTCGACTCGTGGACTCGAACTCGACTCGAGGACTCATGTAGAGCCTGCACGAGGAGTTACGTGAAGAGTCGGCACGAGGAGTATCAGTCGACTCGTGGACTCGAACTCGACTCGAGGAATGAACTCATCTCGAGGAGTTTTGTGAAGAGTCGGCACGAGGAGTATTAGTCGACTCGTGGACTCGAAGTCGACTCGAGGAATGAACTCATCTTGAGGAGTTATGTGAAGAGTCGGCACGAGGAGTATTAGTCGACTCGTGGACTCGAACTCGACTCGAGGAATGAACTCATCTCGAGGAGTTACATGAAGAGTCGGCACGAGGAGTATTAGTCGACTCGTGGACTCGAACTCGACTCGAGGAATGAAATCATCTCGAGGAGACATGTAGAGTCGTCACGAGGAGTATCAGTCGAGTTGCGGACTCGGGACTCAACTTGAGGACTCATGTAGAGCCTGCACGAGGAGTTACGTGAAGAGTCGGCAGGAGGAGTATCAGTCGACTCGTAGACTCGAACTCGACTCGAGGAATGAACTCATCTTGAGGAGTTATGTGAAGAGTCGGCACGAGGAGTATTAGTCGACTCGTGGACTCGAACTCGACTCGAGGAATGAACTCATCTCGAGGAGTTACATGAAGAGTCGGCACGAGGAGTATTAGTCGACTCGTGGACTCGAACTCGACTCGAGGAATGAACTCATCTCGAGGAGACATGTAGAGTCGTCACGAGGAGTATCAGTCGACTCGTGGACTCGGGACTCAACTTGAGGACTCATGTAGAGCCTGCACGAGGAGTTACGTGAAGAGTCGGCAGGAGGAGTATCAGTCGACTCGTGGACTCGAACTCGACTCGAGGAATGAACTCATCTTGAGGAGTTATGTGAAGAGTCGGCACGAGGAGTATTAGTCGACTCGTGGACTCGAACTCGACTCGAGGAATGAACTCATCTCGAGGAGTTACGTGAACAGTCGGCACGAGGAGTATCAGTCGACTCGTGGACTCGAACTCGACTCGAGGAATGAACTCATCTCGATGAGGCATGTAGAGTCGGCACGAGGAGTATCAGTCGACTCGTGGACTCGAACTCGACTCGAGGACTCATGTAGAGCCTGCACGAGGAGTTACGTGAGGAGTCGGCAGGAGGAGTATCAGTCGACTCGTGGACTCGAACTCGACTCGAGGACTCATGTAGAGCCTGCACGAGGAGTTACGTGAAGAGTCGGCACGAGGAGTATCAGTTGACTCGTGGACTTGAACTCGACTCGAGGAATGAACTCATCTCGAGGAGTTATGTGAAGAGTCGGCACGAGGAGTATCAGTCGACTCGTGGACTCAAACTCGACTCGAGGACTCATGTAGAGCCTGCACGAGGAGTTACATGAAGAGTCGGCACGAGGAGTATTAGTTGACTCGTGGACTCGAACTCGACTCGAGGAATGAACTCATCTCGAGGAGTTATGTGAAGAGTCGGCACGAGGAGTATCAGTCGACTCGTGGACTCGAACTCGACTCGAGGACTCATGTAGAGCCTGCACGAGGAGTTACGTGAAGAGTCGGCACGAGGAATATCAGTCGACTCGTGGACTCGAACTCGACTCGAGGAATGAACTCATCTCGAGGAGACATGTAGAGTCGGCACGAGGAGTATCAGTCGACTCGTGGACTCGGGACTCAACTCGAGGACTCATGTAGATACTGCACGAGGAGTTACGTGAAGAGTCGACACGAGGAGTATCAGTCGACTCGTGGACTCGAACTCGACTCGAGGAATGAACTCATCTCGAGGAGACATGTAGAGTCGGCACGAGGGGTATCAGTCGACTCGTGGACTCAGGACTCAACTCGAGGAATCATGTAGAGCCTGCACGATGAGTTACGTGAAGAGTCGGCACGTGGAGTATCAGTCGACTCTGGGACTCGAACTCGACTCGAGGAATGATATCATCTCGAAGAGACATGTAGAGTCGACACGAGGAGAATCAGTCGACTCGTGGAATCGAACTCGACTCGAGGACTCATGTAGAGCCTGCACGAGGAGTTACGTGAACAGTCGGCACGAGGAGTATCAGTCGACTCGTGGACTCGAACTCGACTCGAGGAATGAACTCATCTCGGGACTCAACTCGAGGACTCTTGTAGAGCCTGCACGAGGAGTTACGTGAAGAGTCGGCACGAGGAGTATCAGTCGACTCGTGGACTCAAACTCGACTCGAGGAATGAACTCATCTTGAGGAGACATGTAGAATCGGCACGAGGAGTATCAGTCGACTCGTGGACTCGAACTCGACTCGAGGACTCATGTAGAGCCTGCACGAGGAGTTACGTGAAGAGTCGGCACAAGGAGTATCAGTCGACTCGTGGACTCGAACTCGACTCGAGGAATGAACTCATCGCGAGGAGACATGTAGAGTCAGCACGAGGAGTATCAGTCGACTCGTGGACTCAGTACTCAACTCGAGGACTCATGTAGAGACTGTACGAGGAGTTACGTGAAGAGTCGGCACGAGGAGTATCAGTCGACTCGTGGACTCGAACTCGACTCGAGGAATGAACTCATCTCGAGGAGACATGTAGAGTCGGCATGAGGAGTATCACTCGACTCGTGGACTCGGGACTCAACTCGAGGACTCATGTAGAGCCTGCACGAGGAGTTACGTGAATAGTCGGCATGAGGAGTATCAGTCGACTCGTGGACTCGAACTCGACTCGAGGAATGAACTCATCTCGAGGAGTTATGTGAAGAGTCGGCACGAGGAGTATCAGTCGACTCGTGGACTCGAACTCGACTCGAGGACTCATGTAGAGCCTGCACGAGGAGTTACGTGAAGAGTCGGCACGAGGAATATCAGTCGACTCGTGGACTCGAACTCGACTCGAGGAATGAACTCATCTCGAGGAGTTATGTGAAGAGTCGGCACGAGGAGTATTAGTCGACTCATGGACTCGAACTTGACTCGAGGAATGAACTCATCTCGAGGAGTTATGTGAAGAGTCGGCACGAGGAGTATTAGTCGACTCGTGGACTCGAACTCGACTCGAGGAATGAACTCATCTCGACGAGTTACATGAAGAGTCGGCACGAGGAGTATTAGTCGACTCGTGGACTCGAACTCGACTCGAGGAATGAAATCATCTCGAGGAGACATGTAGAGTCGTCACGAGGAGTATCAGTCGAGTCGTGGACTCGGGACTCAACTTGAGGACTCATGTAGAGCCTGCACGAGGAGTTACGTGAAGAGTCGGCAGGAGGAGTATCAGTCGCCTCGTGGACTCGAACTCGACTCGAGGAATGAACTCATCTCGAGGAGTTATGTGAAGAGTAGGCACGAGGAGTATTAGTCGACTCGTGGACTCGAACTCGACTCGAGGAATGAACTCATCTCGAGGACTTACATGAAGAGTCGGCACGAGGAGTATTAGTCGACTCGTGGACTCGAACTCGACTCGAGGAATGAACTCATCTCGAGGAGACATGTAGAGTCGTCACGAGGAGTATCAGTCGACTCGTGGACTCGGGACTCAACTTGAGGACTCATGTAGAGCCTGCACGACGAGTTACGTGAGGAGTCGGCAGGAGGAGTATCAGTCGACTCGTGCACTCGAACTCGACTCGAGGAATGAACTCATCTCGAGGAGTTATGTGAAGAGTCGGCACGAGGAGTATCAGTCGACTCGTGGACTCGAACTCGACTCGAGGACTCATGTAGAGCCTGCACGAGGAGTTACGTGAAGAGTCGGCACGAGGAGTATTAGTTGACTCGTGGACTCGAACTCGACTCGAGGAATGAACTCATCTCGAGGAGCCATGTAGAGTCGGCACGAGGAGTATCAGTCGACTCATGGACTCGGGACTCAACTCGAGGACTTATGTAGAGCATGCACGAGGAGTTACGTGAAGAGTCGGCACGAGGAGTATCAGTCGACTCGTGGACTCGAACTCGACTCGAGGAATGAACTCATCTCGATGAGGCATGTAGAGTCGGCACGAGGAGTATCAGTCGACTCGTGGACTCGAACTCGACTCGAGGACTCATGTAGAGCCTGCACGAGGAGTTACGTGAAGAGTCGGCAAGAGGAGTATCAGTCGACTCGTGGACTCGAACTCG
The DNA here is from genome assembly GCF_054948205.1 of Urtica dioica subsp. dioica. Taxonomy (NCBI): domain Eukaryota; kingdom Viridiplantae; phylum Streptophyta; class Magnoliopsida; order Rosales; family Urticaceae; genus Urtica; species Urtica dioica. The sequence continues at coordinate 21,549,095 of NC_142760.1, read as the reverse complement.
ACTCGAGGAATGAACTCATCTCGAGGAGACATGTAGAGTCGGCACGAGGAGTATCAGTCGTCTCGTGGACTCGGGACTCAACTCGAGGACTCATGTAGAGACTGCACGAGGAGTTACGTGAAGAGTCGACACGAGGAGTATCAGTCGACTCGTGGACTCGAACTCGACTCGAGGAATGAACTCATCTCGAGGAGACATGTAGAGTCGGCACGAGGGGTATCAGTCGACTCGTGGACTCAGGACTCAACTCGAGGACTCATGTAGAGCCTGCACGATGAGTTACGTGAAGAGTCGGCACGTGGAGTATCAGTCGACTCGTGGACTCGAACTCGACTCGAGGAATGATATCATCTCGAGGAGACATGTAGAGTCGACACGAGGAGAATCAGTCGACTCGTGGAATCGAACTCGACTCGAGGATTCATGTAGAGCCTGCACGAGGAGTTACGTGAACAGTCGGCACGAGGAGTATCAGTCGACTCGTGGACTCGAACTCGACTCGAGGAATGAACTCATCTCGATGAGGCATGTAGAGTCGGCACGAGGAGTATCAGTCGACTCGTGGACTCGAACTCGACTCGAGGACTCATGTAGAGCCTGCACGAGGAGTTACGTGAGGAGTCGGCAGGAGGAGTATCAGTCGACTCGTGGACTCGAACTCGACTCGAGGACTCATGTAGAGCCTGCACGAGGAGTTACGTGAAGAGTCGGCACGAGGAGTATCAGTTGACTCGTGGACTTGAACTCGACTCGAGGAATGAACTCATCTCGAGGAGTTATGTGAAGAGTCGGCACGAGGAGTATCAGTCGACTCGTGGACTCAAACTCGACTCGAGGACTCATGTAGAGCCTGCACGAGGAGTTACATGAAGAGTCGGCACGAGGAGTATTAGTTGACTCGTGGACTCGAACTCGACTCGAGGAATGAACTCATCTCGAGGAGTTATGTGAAGAGTCGGCACGAGGAGTATCAGTCGACTCGTGGACTCGAACTCGACTCGAGGACTCATGTAGAGCCTGCACGAGGAGTTACGTGAAGAGTCGGCACGAGGAATATCAGTCGACTCGTGGACTCGAACTCGACTCGAGGAATGAACTCATCTCGAGGAGACATGTAGAGTCGGCACGAGGAGTATCAGTCGACTCGTGGACTCGGGACTCAACTCGAGGACTCATGTAGATACTGCACGAGGAGTTACGTGAAGAGTCGACACGAGGAGTATCAGTCGACTCGTGGACTCGAACTCGACTCGAGGAATGAACTCATCTCGAGGAGACATGTAGAGTCGGCACGAGGGGTATCAGTCGACTCGTGGACTCAGGACTCAACTCGAGGAATCATGTAGAGCCTGCACGATGAGTTACGTGAAGAGTCGGCACGTGGAGTATCAGTCGACTCTGGGACTCGAACTCGACTCGAGGAATGATATCATCTCGAAGAGACATGTAGAGTCGACACGAGGAGAATCAGTCGACTCGTGGAATCGAACTCGACTCGAGGACTCATGTAGAGCCTGCACGAGGAGTTACGTGAACAGTCGGCACGAGGAGTATCAGTCGACTCGTGGACTCGAACTCGACTCGAGGAATGAACTCATCTCGGGACTCAACTCGAGGACTCTTGTAGAGCCTGCACGAGGAGTTACGTGAAGAGTCGGCACGAGGAGTATCAGTCGACTCGTGGACTCAAACTCGACTCGAGGAATGAACTCATCTTGAGGAGACATGTAGAATCGGCACGAGGAGTATCAGTCGACTCGTGGACTCGAACTCGACTCGAGGACTCATGTAGAGCCTGCACGAGGAGTTACGTGAAGAGTCGGCACAAGGAGTATCAGTCGACTCGTGGACTCGAACTCGACTCGAGGAATGAACTCATCGCGAGGAGACATGTAGAGTCAGCACGAGGAGTATCAGTCGACTCGTGGACTCAGTACTCAACTCGAGGACTCATGTAGAGACTGTACGAGGAGTTACGTGAAGAGTCGGCACGAGGAGTATCAGTCGACTCGTGGACTCGAACTCGACTCGAGGAATGAACTCATCTCGAGGAGACATGTAGAGTCGGCATGAGGAGTATCACTCGACTCGTGGACTCGGGACTCAACTCGAGGACTCATGTAGAGCCTGCACGAGGAGTTACGTGAATAGTCGGCATGAGGAGTATCAGTCGACTCGTGGACTCGAACTCGACTCGAGGAATGAACTCATCTCGAGGAGTTATGTGAAGAGTCGGCACGAGGAGTATCAGTCGACTCGTGGACTCGAACTCGACTCGAGGACTCATGTAGAGCCTGCACGAGGAGTTACGTGAAGAGTCGGCACGAGGAATATCAGTCGACTCGTGGACTCGAACTCGACTCGAGGAATGAACTCATCTCGAGGAGTTATGTGAAGAGTCGGCACGAGGAGTATTAGTCGACTCATGGACTCGAACTTGACTCGAGGAATGAACTCATCTCGAGGAGTTATGTGAAGAGTCGGCACGAGGAGTATTAGTCGACTCGTGGACTCGAACTCGACTCGAGGAATGAACTCATCTCGACGAGTTACATGAAGAGTCGGCACGAGGAGTATTAGTCGACTCGTGGACTCGAACTCGACTCGAGGAATGAAATCATCTCGAGGAGACATGTAGAGTCGTCACGAGGAGTATCAGTCGAGTCGTGGACTCGGGACTCAACTTGAGGACTCATGTAGAGCCTGCACGAGGAGTTACGTGAAGAGTCGGCAGGAGGAGTATCAGTCGCCTCGTGGACTCGAACTCGACTCGAGGAATGAACTCATCTCGAGGAGTTATGTGAAGAGTAGGCACGAGGAGTATTAGTCGACTCGTGGACTCGAACTCGACTCGAGGAATGAACTCATCTCGAGGACTTACATGAAGAGTCGGCACGAGGAGTATTAGTCGACTCGTGGACTCGAACTCGACTCGAGGAATGAACTCATCTCGAGGAGACATGTAGAGTCGTCACGAGGAGTATCAGTCGACTCGTGGACTCGGGACTCAACTTGAGGACTCATGTAGAGCCTGCACGACGAGTTACGTGAGGAGTCGGCAGGAGGAGTATCAGTCGACTCGTGCACTCGAACTCGACTCGAGGAATGAACTCATCTCGAGGAGTTATGTGAAGAGTCGGCACGAGGAGTATCAGTCGACTCGTGGACTCGAACTCGACTCGAGGACTCATGTAGAGCCTGCACGAGGAGTTACGTGAAGAGTCGGCACGAGGAGTATTAGTTGACTCGTGGACTCGAACTCGACTCGAGGAATGAACTCATCTCGAGGAGCCATGTAGAGTCGGCACGAGGAGTATCAGTCGACTCATGGACTCGGGACTCAACTCGAGGACTTATGTAGAGCATGCACGAGGAGTTACGTGAAGAGTCGGCACGAGGAGTATCAGTCGACTCGTGGACTCGAACTCGACTCGAGGAATGAACTCATCTCGATGAGGCATGTAGAGTCGGCACGAGGAGTATCAGTCGACTCGTGGACTCGAACTCGACTCGAGGACTCATGTAGAGCCTGCACGAGGAGTTACGTGAAGAGTCGGCAAGAGGAGTATCAGTCGACTCGTGGACTCGAACTCGACTCGAGGAATGAACTCATCTCGAGGAGACATGTAGAGTCGGCACGAGGAGTATCAGTCGTCTCGTGGACTCGGGACTCAACTCGAGGACTCATGTAGAGACTGCACGAGGAGTTACGTGAAGAGTCGACACGAGGAGTATCAGTCGACTCGTGGACTCGAACTCGACTCGAGGAATGAACTCATCTCGAGGAGACATGTAGAGTCGGCACGAGGGGTATCAGTCGACTCGTGGACTCAGGACTCAACTCGAGGACTCATGTAGAGCCTGCACGATGAGTTACGTGAAGAGTCGGCACGTGGAGTATCAGTCGACTCGTGGACTCGAACTCGACTCGAGGAATGATATCATCTCGAGGAGACATGTAGAGTCGACACGAGGAGAATCAGTCGACTCGTGGAATCGAACTCGACTCGAGGATTCATGTAGAGCCTGCACGAGGAGTTACGTGAACAGTCGGCACGAGGAGTATCAGTCGACTCGTGGACTCGAACTCGACTCGAGGAATGAACTCATCTCGAGGAGTTATGTGAAGAGTAGGCACGATCGAGGAGTATTAGTCGACTCGTGGAATGGAACTCGACTCGAGGAATGAACTCATCTCGAGGAGTTATGTGACGAGTCGGCACGAGGAGTGTTGTCGGTCCGTCTCGGACCGACGAGAACTAAGGCATCGCTTAGATCCACGCGACCGGTGCAAGGCCCGCACAGCGGCTCCCGGCCGGCCAAGTGTCGTCCGGCCAGCTCCCGGCCGGCGGCCGCCCGGCGTATGACCGGCCCAAGGCCGGCGCTGGCCAAGGCCGGCTCTCCAAGGCCGGCACTGGCCAAGGCCGGCGCTCCAAGGCCGGCCCTCCACGGCCGGCGCTCCAAGGCCGGCCTTCCACGGCCGGCGCTCCAAGGCCGGCCTTCCACGGCCGGCGCTCCAAGACCGGCCCTCCGCGGCCGGCGCTCCAAGGCCGGCCTTCCACGGCCGGCGCTCCAGGACCGGCCTTCCACGGCTGGCGCTCCAAGGCCGGCCTTCCACGGCCGGCGCTCCAAGACCGGCCTTCCACGGCCGGCGCTCCAGGACCGGCCTTCCACGGCCGGCGCTCCAAGGCCGGCCTTCTACGGCCGGCGCTCCAGGACCGGCCTTCCACGGCCGGCGCTCCAAGGCCGGCCTTCCACGGCCGGCGCTCCAAGACCGGCCTTCCACGGCCGGCGTTCCAAGGCCGGCCTTCCACGGCCGGCGCTCCAAGACCGGCCCTCCACGGCCGGCGCTCCAAGGCCGGCCTTCCACGACCGGCGCTCCAGGACCGGCCTTCCACGGCCGGCGCTCCAAGGCCGGCCTTCCACGGCCGGCGCTCAAAGACCGGCCTTCCACGGCCGGCGCTCCAGGACCGGCCTTCCACGGCCGGCGCTCCAGGACCAGCCTTCCACGGCCGGCACTCCAGGACCGGCCTTCCACGGCCGGCGCTCCAAGGCCGGCCTTCCACGGCCGGCGCTCCAGGACCGGCCTTCCACGGCCGGCGCTCCAAGGCCGGGCTTCCACGGCCGGCGCTCCAAGACCGGCCTTCCACGGCCGGCGCTCCAAGGCCGGCCTTCCACGGCCGGCGCTCCAAGGCCGGCCCTCCAAGGCCGGCGCTCCAAGGCCGGCCCTCCAAGGCCGGCCCTCGGCCAAGGGGTTCCTCAAACACCTCTTGGCCGCCTATAAATATGAGGGTCTCTCCCTCGACCCAGGTAATCCGAATTTGAGTAGTGAAACGCTGCCGAACTCGTACCTCGCTCGTTTCTCTCAAGCTTTGGCCTCTAAACACCCCTAAAACCTCTATACTCCACCTCAATCACACTAATGTTGAGCGTCGGAGAGGTAAACAGGGGCACCCCCCCTGTTTCCCCTTTGTAGTTCACGTGTTCTCTGCTCCTTTTCAGGTACTCTGACGAACTCAAGGGACGACTTGGGATACCAAGTCCGACACGCTCGAGTCAAGACGAGACCACTTGGTCCGGCCTTGGGTCTAACCGTCTTTGGCTCCTAAATAGTTGTCCGAAAAACAGCGACAACATTTTGGCGCTAGAAGGAGGGGATCTCTCGACCTTGGCAACACATCCCCTCTACCAGTCTTCTTCTCACTTCTACGACGCTCGAGAGATGAGTCGTAGCCCCGCCACCTCCGTGGGCGCCCGAGCGACTAGCTCGAGGCGCGACCTCCAAAGCTCCGCGCACCGTCTCGAAGGGCAACCTCATGATAATGAGAGCCAGCCCCGAGACCCGGCGAATGACCTCGAGGCCGCAGTCCGAGAGGACACGGCTCGAAGGCTCGCCGAACTCCTAGACCGCCCCGGCGTCACCGGCGCGCTCATCGCCGACCTCCTCGACTCCAACAATGTCGGCAACATCAACCACGAGACCAACCTCGACCTCGCTATTCACGAAAGTGGACACGCGCGCGCGCATCCAAGGGGACACCCTCGGGCGGCCGCGTCAAAACGTCAACTTTCTGGTGAGCACGCACACACGCCCTCGAGGGGACACCCTCGGCCGACCGCGTCAAGGCATCAAAGCTCGCACAACGCCCGAGGACGCTCGACCTCGAGGCCCCGAAAGGGACGCTCCAAGCTCACCGTCCGCGTCCAAAACCCTTGTGAAGGTGACGACGTCGATGGTCTTGGCCTCCGCCAAAGGCGTCGCCTGAGTGATGCGCCCTTAACAAGGGTGATAGGGACGGCCTCCGGAGACTTGAGAGACCGCCTCGACTCTCAAAGAAAGGATCCCGAGTTCGACTTGAGAGAAAAGCTCAACGCCCGACGCGAGACCACGATCATCTTGCGGCAGCAACCACCCAACATTGATCGAGCACTCGATCAAGAGCGCGCAGCCACGCTTGTGATGCCGGCCGTTGGTCCCGAGTCACGAAGGAAAAGGCGCCGGAAAGGTCAAGTCCCTAACGACCACCCTTCTCCAGCCCCGAAGCGATCCTTCGTCCCGCTCAACACAACGCCCGATCGGATCCTGCGCTTACGCCGCGATGAGCTGGGAAGCCCCGCTCCACTCACAAAAGACTCCGCGAAGCGAGATCGAAGTCGGTTCTGCGAATACCACAAAGATCACGGGCACGCGACGGTCGAATGCAAGCAGCTCAAGAAGCGAATTGATTCCCTAATTCGAGTTGGGAATCTCAGGGAATTCGTCGCGTCTACTAACAAGCCATGATGGTCGCGACTTCGACATTCACGCCCGAACTCGATCGGCTTCGTGGTCACTTTCATTTCAAAAGTGTAATTTCCTTTTTTCAAAGAAGGCCAAGTGCCATGACAAGCTGTAATGACCCCCTTATTGCAATAAAGAGTTATTTCACACCTGAAAAAAATGCTATTGTATACCTGTAACGCGAGAGTTTCTCAACCTTTGTCTCACAAACGCGAGAAACTCGGGGGGCTAATGTTGTATGCCCTTTTAGGGCCGACAAGGACAAAGGCACTTCCTCGACCCTCGCGGCCGGTACGAGGTCTTGAACGGCGAGGCCCTGACCCAACCAGGGGCCGGCCCAAACCAAGAGCGAAGTCAAATGCCCATGCAGCCGGCCCTAGGTTTGCCTCGGCCATTGGCCGGCCCAAGGCTTGCCTCGACCAATGGCCGGCCCAAGGCTTGCCTCGGCCATTGGCCGGCTCAAGGCTTGCCTCGGCCATTGGCCGGCCCTAAGGCTTGCCTCGGCCAATGGCCGGCCCAAGGCTTGCCTCGGCCAATGGCCGGCTCTAGAGCATTGCCTCGGCCAATGGCCGGCTCTAGAGCCTTGCCTCGGCCATTGGCCGGCTCTAGAGCCTTGCCTCGGCCATTGGCCGGATCTAGGGCCTTGCCTCGGCCAATGGCCGGCTCTAGAGCCTTCCCTCGGCCATTGGCCGGCTCTAGAGTCTTGCCTCGGCCAATGGCCGGCTCTAGAGCAATGCCTCGGCCAATGGCCGGCTCTAGAGCCTTGCCTCGACCAATGCTCCTCGCGCCGACTCTTCACGAAACTCCTCGTGCAGGCTCTACGTGAGTCCTCGAGTCGAGTTTGAGTCCACGAGTCGACTGATACTCCTCGTGCCGACTCTTCACATGTCTCCTCGAGATGAATTCATTCCTTGGGTCGAGCTACGAGTCCGCGAGTCGACCAATGCTGCTCGCGCCGACTCTTCACGAAACTCGTCGTGCAGGCTCTACGTGAGTCCTCGAGTCGAGTTCGAGTCCACGAGTCGACTGATACTCCTCGTGCCGACTCTTCACATGTCTCCTCGAGATGAATTCATTCCTCGGGTCGAGCTACGAGTCCGCGAGTCGACCGATGCTCCTCACGCCGACTCTTCACGAAACTCCTCGTGCAGGCTCTACGTAAGTTCTCGAGTCGAGTTTGAGTCCACGAGTCGACTGATACTTCCCGTGCCGACTCTTTACATGTCTCCTCGAGATGAATTCATTCCTCGAGTCGAGCTACGAGTCTGCGAGTCGACCGATGCTCTTCGCGCCAACTCTTCACGTAACTCCCCGTGCAGGCTCTACGTGAGCCCTCGAGTTGAGTCCCAAGTCCACAAGCCAACTAACCACTCCTCTTGCAGGCTTTACATGAGTCCTCGAGTTGAGTCCCAAGTCCACAAGTCAACTAACTATTCCTCGTGCAGGCTCTACATGAGCCCTCGAGTTGAGTCTTGAGTCCGTGCTCGCCGCCCAGCTCGTCGCCGATAGGCAACGAGTTACAAATGGGTTCAAGGTCTGCGTCCGCAGGGCGTATCTGGTCTAGCCAGCGTCCACGGGAAACCTGGCCACACAAATGTGGCATCGCGCTCGCCGCCTAGCTCGTGAGCCGATAGGCAACGAGTTACAAATGGGTTCAAGGTTTGCGTCCGCCAGGGCGTATCTGGTCTAGCCAGCGTCCACGGGAAACCTTGCCACACAAATGTGGCATTGCGCTCGCCGCCCAGCTCGTCGGCCGACAGGCAACGAGTTACAAATGGGTTCAAGGTTTGCGTCCGCCAGGGCGTATCTGGTCTAGCCAGCGTCCACGGGAAACCTCGCCACACAAATGTGGCATTGCGCTCGCCGCCCAGCTCGTCGGCCGACAGGCAACGAGTTACAAATGGGTTCAAGGCTTGCGTCCGCCAGGGCGTATCTGGTCAAGCCAGCGTCCACGGGAAACCTCGCCACACAAATGTGGCATCGCGCTCGCCGCCCAGCTCGTCGGCCGAAAGGCAACGAGTTACAAATGGGTTCAAGGTCTGCGTCCGCAGGGCGTATCTGGTCTAGCCAGCGTCCACGGGAAACCCCGCCACACAAATGTGGCATCGCGCTCGCCGCCCAGCTCGTCGGCCGAAAGGCAACGAGTTACAAATGGGTTCAAGGTCTGCGTCCGCAGGGCGTATCTGGTCTAGCCAGCGTCCACGGGAAACCCCGCCACACAAATGTGGCATCGCGTTCGCCGCCCAGCTCGTCGGCCGAAAGGCAACGAGTTACAAATGGGTTCAAGGCTTGCGTCCGCCAGGGCATATCTGGTCTAGCCAGCGTCCACGGGAAACCTCGCCACACAAATGTGGCATTGCGCTCGCCGCCTAGCTCGTCGGCCGACAGGCAACGAGTTACAAATGGGTTCAAGGCTTGCGTCCGCCAGGGCGTATCTGGTCAAGCCGGCGTCCACGGGAAACCTCGCCACTCAAATGTGGCATCGCGCTCGCCGCCCAGCTCGTCGGCCGACAGGCAACGAGTTACAAATGGGTTCAAGGTCTGCGTCCAAAATAAAGACGCGCAAATCGATTATGCCTTCGTTGGCAAGTCGAGAAAAGTAAGACGCGCACAAAACAAAAAAGACGTGCAAATCGATTATGCCTTCGTTGGCAAGTCGAGAAACGTAAGACGCGCACAAAACAAAAAAGACGTGCAAATCGATTATGCCTTCGTTGGCAAATCGAGAAAACAAGACGCGCACAATACGAAAAAGATGCGCAAATCGATTATGCCTTCGTTGGCAAATCGAGAAAACAAGACGCGCACAAAATAAAAAGACGTGCAAATCGATTATGCCTTCGTTGGCAGATCGAGAAAACAAGACGCGCACAAACCAACAAAGACGCGCAAATCGATTATGCCTTCGTTGGCAGGTCGAGAAAATAAGACGCGCACAAACCAACAAAGACGTGCAAATCGATTATGCCTTTGTTGGCTGTTGTCGCTGTTTTTCGGACAACTATTTAGGAGCCAAAGACGGTTAGACCCAAGGCCAGACCAAGTGGTCTCGTCTTGACTCGAGCGTGTCGGACCCGGTATCCCGAGTCGTCCCTTAGCTGTGGATGTCCCTTGAGTTCGTCAGAGTGCCTGAAAAGGAGTAGAGAACACGTGAACTACAAAGGGGAAACAGGGGGGTGCCCCTGTTTACCTCTCCGACGCTCAACATTAGTGGGATTGAGGTGGAGTGTAGAGGTTTTAGGGGTGTTTAGAGGCCAAAGATGAGCGAAACGAGCGAAGTACGAGTTCGGCAGCGTTTCGGGACTCAAAAATGGATTACCTGGGTCAAGGGAGGGACCCTTGTATTTATAGGCAGCCAAGGGGTGGTTTGAAGACCCCTTGGCCGAGTGAGCAAGGTTGGGTCGGCCATTGGCCGACTGAAGCTTTGCCTCGGCCAATGGCCGAGTGAACTGGGCCGGCCATTGGCCGGCTGAAGCTTTGCCTCGGCCAATGGCCGAGTGAGACCCTTGGGTCGGCCATTGGCCGACTGAAGCTTTGCCTCGGCCAATGGCCGAGTGAACTGGGCCGGCCATTGGCCGGCTGAAGCTTTGCCTCGGCCAATGGCCGAGTGAAACTTTGCCTCGGCCAATGGCCGAGTGGACTGGGCCGGCCATTGGCCGGCTGAAGCTTTGCCTCGGCCAATGGCCGAGTGAAACTTTGCCTCGGCCAATGGCCGAGTGGACTGGGCCGGCCATTGGCCGGCTGAAACTTTGCCTCGGCCAATGGCCGAGTGAAACTTTGCCTCGGCCAATGGCCGAGTGAACTGGGCCGGCCATTGGCCGGCTGAAGCTTTGCCTCGGCCAATGGCCGAGTGAAACTTTGCCTCGGCCAATGGCCGAGTGAGACCTTTGGGTCGGCCATTGGCCGACTGAAACTTTGCCTCGGCCAATGGCCGAGTGGACTGGGCCGGCCATTAGCCTGCTGAGGCTTTGACTCGGCCAATGGCCGAGTGACACCCTTGGGCCGGCCATGGGCCGGCTGAGCATATGGCCGGCCATTGGCCGGCTGGAACTTGGGCCGGCCATTGGTTTGGGCCGGCCAATGGCTGAGGCAAGGCTCCGCCGTCAAAGGCCTCGCGCCGGTCGCGCGGGTCGAAGTAATGTCTTTTTCCTCGTCGGCCCTAGACGGGCCGACAACATTAGCCCCCCGAGTTTCCGGTCGAGCGTAGATCGAGTGGAAATTCAAAATCTGCGCTTTTATACGGATGCGGGATGAACGCTCTCGGGTTTGCGTCACGAGTAATGGCCTTCTCGTGTCGCGAGGGACGGCCTTTGTGCGTCGCGAGGGACGACTTTTTGTTTCGGGTTGATCGTGCGTGGCTCATTTTCTTGATCTACCAATGAGGGCGTGACCGGTTAGCACGGCTTTATTGTGTTGTGCGCGTCTTGTTTTCTCGACTTGCCAATGAGGGCATAATCGATTTGCGCGTCTTCTCTGTGTGGTGCGCGTCTTACTTTTCTCGACTCGCCAACGAAGGCGTAATCGATTTGCACGTCTTTTTTGTGTAGTGCGCGTCTTACTTTTCTCGATTTGCCAACGAAGGCATAATCGATTAGCACGTCTTCGTCGTTTGGTGCGCGTCTTATGTTCTCGACCTGCCAACGAAGGCATAATCGATTAGCACGTCTTTTTTGTGTTGTGCGCGTCTTATGTTCTCGATTTGCCAATGAAGGCATAATCGATTAGCACGTCTTCGTCGTATGGTGCGCGTCTTATGTTCTCGATTTGCCAACGAAGGCATAATCGATTAGCACGTCTTTGTTGTTTAGTGCGCGTCTTATGTTCTCGATTTGCCAATGAAGGCATAATCGATTAGCACGTCTTTTTTGTGTTGTGCGCGTCTTATGTTCTCGATTTGCCAATGAAGGCATAATCGATTAGCACGTCTTCGTCGTTTGGTGCGCGTCTTATGTTCTCGACCTGCCAACGAAGGCATAATCGATTTGCACGTCTTTTTTGTGTTGTGCGCGTCTTATGTTCTCGATTTGCCAACGAAGGCATAATCGATTAGCACGTCTTCGTCGTATGGTGCGCGTCTTATGTTCTCGATTTGCCAACGAAGGCATAATCGATTAGCACGTCTTTGTTGTTTAGTGCGCGTCTTATGTTCTCGATTTGCCAATGAAGGCATAATCGATTAGCACGTCTTCGTCGTATGGTGCGCGTCTTATGTTCTCGATTTGCCAACGAAGGCATAATCGATTAGCACGTCTTTGTTGTTTTTTTTTTTTTTTTTTTTTTTTTTTGAACGAGTGAGCTTTAGTTTCGTTGAGCATTGTTTCCCATTAGCCCCCCGAGTTTCTCGTGTACTCGTAGAGGAGACTAGAAATTATAATGCAACAAGGTGAAATGTAATCTAATCACCATACGGAAATAGTAAAAAATTACATCCCTGGGCCATTGGCCTTATTGAAATTCGAGATTGTCTTAAAACTGGAAATAAAATGACATAATGAAAAGAGGGGGCGGGCTTAGCCCACGACATGCAGCTGTGAGCTCTCCGGTTGTTCGATCGTTGCCTGGTTCATGTCAGTCACTGTCGCCGGACCCTTCCTTCCCCGCCGTGGACGGCCTTCGTGCACCGTGGCCGCCCCAACCGTTCTTAGGACATACTCTTTTAATTTCCCGACTTGAATTAGGGCCTCGATCTGACGCCTAAGATGATAGCACTCGGACGTCAGATGCCCGTGATCCTGGTGGTACTCACAGAACTTGTTCCGATCCCTCTTCGCGGGATCCTTCGCTAGAGGAGCCGGACTTCCTAGCTTGTCGCGATGCAGAGCTAGGATCCGCTCTTGCGGAGTGTTCAGCGGGGTGTACGTTGATAACGCTTGGAGGTTATCAACGTGCGACGATCTTGGACCGGAGAGGGGGCGACCGTTAGGGGCCCGGCCTCCCTTGCTCCTCTTGCTTTGAGGGTCGGGGCGATCTTCGTCCCGTTCTTCGCGGTGGCGACCACCTTGTCCTCCTGACTTCCGGCCATCGCGGCCATCGAGATAGTCCTCGATTCCCATATGTGTGCGGGCTCTCGTCATCAGCTCCGCCATGTCTCGCGGGACTTGCCCGACAATGGACTTGAGGAAGTCGCTCGTGCGAACTCCCTCGGTAATCGCCGTGATGGCGTCCCTGTCGTCGAAGCCCTCGACTTTGTGAGACTCCTCGGTGAAGCGGGCGAGGTATTGTCTCAACGTCTCATCTCTCCCTTGTCGAATGGAGAGGAGGTGGGTCTTCGGTTTCTTTTGTGCCACAAGCGTGGCAAAGCGAGCGAGGAAAGCCTCTCGCAAGGCTCGGAAGGACGGGATGCTTCCAGGCCTCAAACTTTGGAACCACTCAAAGCCTGACCCTGTGAGGGTCAGGCTGAAGGCTTGGCAGAGGGTGGCGTCCGTCTGCCCCTGCATCGTCATCCACGTCTCATAGTGTTGGACGTGGTAGTGGGGGTCCGTGCGTCCATCATAGGGGGGAATGGACGGTAACTTAAAGTTTCCCACGCATGGCTGCGCGAGGACCTGTGCGGCGAAGGGAGAGTATGATTCCTCGATCCCTCCGTACGGCCTTTGCCTCCCTGATTCCCTCATCTCGATGATTTGGTTTTGGAGGCTCTGGATCATTGTGACCATATCAAGCCCGTTGGCAGGGCCAATCGTCGGGGCCACTGGGGTCACCGGTCGGCGTTCATTGGACGCTTGGTCCACGACATTGGCCTGAGGTCGGCCAAGAGTTGCGGCGGGGAGCGCGTCCCTTCGAGAATTTAGCCTTTGGCGGAGATCCTCCCCTCGGGAGTTTCTCTGCGCCGTCAAGCGCTCTCTAAGGTCCACGCTTGGTGCGTGACGAGGCGAGGTCGCCCTTGGCCGGGTCGTCCGGCGAGCGCTTCGGCTATCGGCTCCATCGTCGACCAGAGTCGCTCTCTCCTCGGCGAGGGGCCGTGTCCGGCCACCTCTTGAGACCGAGGGGGCGAGTCCCCGGGACTGTGACCGTGCCTGTTGTCGCGCCGGGCACAAAGGATCGGCCAACGCATCGTTGGCCTTCTCGGGTCGCGCTTGAGCGAGGCTAGGGGTGGCCTCGTCGGTCCTCGACTCCTCCACGTACTCGGGGTCGGAGTACTCTTGAGCTGATCGATCCTCGACGTCGTAGCCGAGGAGACCGGCGATGAGGGAGCTGTCAACGCCGGGACGGTCAAGGAGTTCCGCGAGCCGCCGGGCCGTGTCCTCTCGGAGCTCGGCCTCGGGGTCGTTCACCGGGTCTTGGGGCTGGCTCTCGCTATCGCGAGGTTGCCCTTCAAGACGGTGCGCGAGGTTTCGGAGGTCGTACCTCGAGCTCGTCGCTCGGGTACCCGCGGAGGTAGTGGGTAGATGACTCATCTCTCGAGAGTCGTGAGAACGAAGGGAGAAAACTGGTAGAGGGAATGCGTCGTCAAGGTCGAGAGATCCCCTCCTTCTAGCGCCAAAATGTTGTCGCTGTTTTTCGGACAACTATTTAGGAGCCAAAGACGGTTAGACCCAAGGCCAGACCAAGTGGTCTCGTCTTGACTCGAGCGTGTCGGACCCGGTATCCCGAGTCGTCCCTTAGCTGTGGATGTCCCTTGAGTTCGTCAGAGTGCCTGAAAAGGAGTAGAGAACACGTGAACTACAAAGGGGAAACAGGGGGGGTGCCCCTGTTTACCTCTCCGACGCTCAACATTAGTGGGATTGAGGTGGAGTGTAGAGGTTTTAGGGGTGTTTAGAGGCCAAAGATGAGCGAAACGAGCGAAGTACGAGTTCGGCAGCGTTTCGGGACTCAAAAATGGATTACCTGGGTCAAGGGAGGGACCCTTGTATTTATAGGCAGCCAAGGGGTGGTTTGAAGACCCCTTGGCCGAGTGAGTAAGGTTGGGTCGGCCATTGGCCGACTGAAGCTTTGCCTCGGCCAATGGCCGAGTGAACTGGGCCGGCCATTGGCCGGCTGAAGCTTTGCCTCGGCCAATGGCCGAGTGAGACCCTTGGGTCGGCCATTGGCCGACTGAAGATTTGCCTCGGCCAATGGCCGAGTGAACTGGGCCGGCCATTGGCCGGCTGAAGCTTTGCCTCGGCCAATGGCCGAGTGAAACTTTGCCTCGGCCAATGGCCGAGTGGACTGGGCCGGCCATTGGCCGGCTGAAGCTTTGCCTCGGCCAATGGCCGAGTGAAACTTTGCCTCGGCCAATGGCCGAGTGGACTGGGCCGGCCATTGGCCGGCTGAAACTTTGCCTCGGCCAATGGCCGAGTGAAACTTTGCCTCGGCCAATGGCCGAGTGAACTGGGCCGGCCATTGGCCGGCTGAAGCTTTGCCTCGGCCAATGGCCGAGTGAAACTTTGCCTCGGCCAATGGCCGAGTGAGACCTTTGGGTCGGCCATTGGCCGACTGAAACTTTGCCTCGGCCAATGGCCGAGTGGACTGGGCCGGCCATTAGCCTGCTGAGGCTTTGACTCGGCCAATGGCCGAGTGACACCCTTGGGCCGGCCATGGGCCGGCTGAGCATATGGCCGGCCATTGGCCGGCTGGAACTTGGGCCGGCCATTGGTTTGGGCCGGCCAATGGCTGAGGCAAGGCTCCGCCGTCAAAGGCCTCGCGCCGGTCGCGCGGGTCGAAGTAATGTCTTTTTCCTCGTCGGCCCTAGACGGGCCGACAACATTGGCAAATCGAGAACATAAGACGCGCACAACACGACAAAGACGTGCAAATCGATTATGCCTTCGATGGCAAATCGAGAACATAAGACGCGCACAACACAATAAAGCCGTGCTAATCAATCACGCCCTCATTGGTAGATCGAGAAAATGAGCCACGCACGATCAACCCGAAACAAAAAGTCGTCCCTCGCGACGCGCGAAGGCCATTCCTCATGACCCAAACCCAATCCATATGAAAGCGTGGATTTTGAGTTTCCACTCGATCTACGCTCGACCAGAAACTCGGGGGGCTAATGTTGTCGGTCCGTCTCGGACCGACGAGAACTAAGGCATCGCTTAGATCCACGCGATCGGTGCAAGGCCCGCACAGCGGCTCCCGGCCGGCCAAGTGCCGTCCGGTCAGCTCCCGGCCGGCGGCCGCCCGGCATATGACCGGCCCAACGCCGGCGCTGGCCAAGGCCGGCTCTCCAAGGCCGGCACTGGCCAAGGCCGGCGCTCCAAGGCCAGCCTTCCAAGGCCGGCGCTCCAAGGCCGGCCTTCCACGGCCGGCGCTCCAAGGCCGGCCTTCCACGGCCGGTGCTCCAAGACCGGCCCTCCACGGCCGGCGCTCCAAGGCCGGCCTTCCACGGCCGGCGCTCCAGGACCGGCCTTCCAAGGCCGGCGCTCCAAGGCCGGCCTTCCACGGCCGGCGCTCCAGGACCGGCCTTCCACGGCCGGCGCTCCAAGACCGGCCTTCCACGGCCGGCGCTCCAGGACCGGCCTTCCACGGCCGGCGCTCCAGGGCCGGCCTTCCACGGCCGGTGCTCCAGGGCCGGCCTTCCACGGCCGGCGCTCCAGGGCCGGCCTTCCACGGCCGGCGCTCCAGGGCCGGCCTTCCACGGCCGGCGCTCCAGGGCCGGCCTTCCACGGCCGGCGCTCCAGGGCCGGCCTTCCACGGCCGGCGCTCCAGGGCCGGCCTTCCACGGCCGGCGCTCCAGGACCGGCCTTCCACGGCCGGCGCTCCAAGGCCGGCCTTCCACGGCCGGCGCTCCAGGGCCGGCCTTCCACGGCCGGCGCTCCAAGGCCGGCCTTCCACGGCCGGCGCTCCAGGGCCGGCCTTCCACGGCCGGCGCTCCAAGACCGGCCTTCCACGGCCGGCGCTCCAGGGCCGGCCTTCTACGGCCGGCGCTCCAAGGCCGGCCTTCCACGGCCGGCGCTCCAAGGCCGGCCTTCCACGGCCGGCGCTCCAAGGCCGGCCCTCCAAGGCCGGCCCTCGGCCAAGGGGTTCCTCAAACACCTCTTGGCCGCCTATAAATATGAGGGTCTCTCCCTCGACCCAGGTAATCTGAATTTGAGTACTGAAACGCTGCCGAACTCGTACCTCGCTCGTTTCTCTCAAGCTTTGGCCTCTAAACACCCCTAAAAACCTCTATACTCCACCTCAATCACACTAATGTTGAGCGTCGGAGAGGTAAACAGGGGCACCCCCCCTGTTTCCCCTTTGTAGTTAACGTGTTCTCTGCTCCTTTTCAGGTACTCTGACGAACTCAAGGGACGACTTGGGATACCAAGTCCGACACGCTCGAGTCAAGACGAGACCACTTGGTCCGGCCTTGGGTCTAACCGTCTTTGGCTCCTAAATAGTTGTCCGAAAAACAGCGACAACAAGGAGTATTAGTGGACTCGTAGTATCGAACTCGACTCGAGGAATGAACTCATCTCGAGGAGTTACGTGAAGAGTCGGCACGAGGAGTATCAGTCGACCCGTGGACTCGAACTCGACTCGAGGAATGAACTCATCTCGAGGAGACATGTAGAGTCGTCACGAGGATTATCAGTAGACTCGTGGACTCGCGACTCAACTCGAGGACTCATGTAGATCCTGCACGAGGAGTTACGTGAAGAGTCGGCACGAGGAGTATCAGTCGACTCGTGGACTCGAACTCGACTCGAGGAATAAACTCATCTCGAGGAGACATGTAGAGTCGGCACGAGGAGTATCAGTAGACTAGTTGTCTCAGGACTCAACTCGAGGACTCTTGTAGAGCCTGCACGAGGAGTTACGTGAAGAGTCGGCACGAGAAGTATCAGTCGACTCGTGGACTCAAACTCGACTCGAGGAATGAACTCATCTCGAGGAGATATGTAGAATCGGCACGAGGAGTATCAGTCGACTCGTGGACTCGAACTCGACTCGAGGACTCCTGTAGAGCCTGCACGAGGAGTTACGTGAAGAGTCGGCACAAGGAGTATCAGTCGACTCGTGGACTCGAACTCGACTCGAGTAATGAACTTATCGCGAGGAGACATGCAGAGTCGGCACAAGGAGTATCAGTCGACTCTTGGACTCAGGACTCAACTCGAGGACTCATGTAGAGACTGCACGAGGTGTTACGTGAAGAGTCGACACGAGGAGTATCAGTCGAGTTGTGGACTCGAACTCGACTCGAGGAATGAACTCATCTCGAGGAGACATGTAGAGTCGGCACGAGGAGTATCACTCGACTCGTGGACTCGGGACTCAACTCGAGGACTCATGTAGAGCCTGCACGAGGTCGGCATGAGGAGTATCAGTCGACTCGTGGACTCGAACTCGACTCGAGGAATGAACTCATCTCGAGGAGACATGTAGAGTCGGCACGAGGAGTATCAGTCGACTCGTTGACTCGAACTCGACTCGAGGACTCATGTAGAGCCTGCACGAGGAGTTACGTGAAGAGTCGGCACGAGGAGTATCAGTCGACTCGTGGACTCGAACTCGACTCAAGGAATGAACTCATCTCGAGGAGTTTTGTGAAGAGTCGGCACGAGGAGTATTAGTCGACTCGTGGACTCGAAGTCGACTCGAGGAATGAACTCATCTTGAGGAGTTATGTGAAGAGTCGGCACGAGGAGTATCAGTCGACTCGTGGACTCGAACTCGACTCGAGGACTCATGTCGAGCCTGCACGAGGAGTTACGTGAAGAGTCGGCACGAGGAGTATCAGTTGACTCGTGGAATCGAACTCGACTCGAGGAATGAACTCATCTCGAGGACTTATGTGAAGAGTCGGCACGAGGAGTATCAGTCGACTCGTGGACTCGAACTCGACTCGAGGACTCATGTAGAGCCTGCATGAGGAGTTACGTGAAGAGTCGGCACGAGGAGTATCAGTTGACTCGTGGACTCGAACTCGACTCGAGGAATGAACTCATCTCGAGGAGTTATGTGAAGAGTCGGCACGATTATTATCAGTCGACTCGTGGACTCGAACTCGACTCGAGGACTCATGTAGAGCCTGCACGAGGAGTTACGTGAAGAGTCGGCACGAGGAGTATCAGTCGACTCGTGGACTCGAACTCGACTCGAGGAATAAACTCATCTCGAGGAGACATGTAGAGTCGGCACGAGGAGTATCAGTCGACTCGTTGACTCGGGACTCAACTCGAGGACTCGAACTCGACTCGAGGAATAAACTCATCTCGAGGAGACATGTAGAGTCGGCACGAGGAGTATCAGTAGACTAGTTGTCTCAGGACTCAACTTGAGGACTCTTGTAGAGCCTGCACGAGGAGTTACGTGAAGAGTCGGCACGAGAAGTATCAGTCGACTCGTGGACTCAAACTCGACTCGAGGAATGAACTCATCTCGAGGAGACATGTAGAATCGGCACGAGGAGTATCAGTCGACTCGTGGACTCGAACTCGACTCGAGGACTCATGTAGAGCCTGCACGAGGAGTTACGTGAAGAGTCGGCACAAGGAGTATCAGTCGACTCGTGGACTCGAACTCGACTCGAGTAATGAACTTATCACAAGGAGACATGTAGAGTCGGCACAAGGAGTATCAGTCGACTCGTGGACTCAGGACTCAACTCGAGGACTCATGTAGAGACTGCACGAGGAGTTACGTGAAGAGTCGACACGAGGAGTATCAGTCGAGTCGTGGACTCGAACTCGACTCGAGGAATGAACTCATCTCGAGGAGACATGTAGAGTCGGCACGAGGAGTATCACTCGACTCGTGGACTCGGGACTCAACTCGAGGACTCATGTAGAGCCTGCACGAGGAGTTACGTGAAAGTCGGCATGAGGAGTATCAGTCGACTCGTGGACTCGAACTCGACTCGAGGAATGAACTCATCTCGAGGAGACATGTAGAGTCGGCACGAGGAGTATCAGTCGACTCGTGGACTCGAACTCGACTCGAGGACTCATGTAGAGCCTGCACGAGGAGTTACGTGAAGAGTCGGCACGAGGAGTATCAGTCGACTCGTGGACTCGAAGTCGACTCGAGGAATGAACTCATCTCGAGGAGTTTTGTGAAGAGTCGGCACGAGGAGTATTAGTCGACTCGTGGACTCGAAGTCGACTCGAGGAATGAACTCATCTTGAGGAGTTATGTGAAGAGTCGGCAAAGAGGAGTATCAGTCGACTCGTGGACTCGAACTCGACTCGAGGACTCATGTAGAGCCTGCACGAGGAGTTACGTGAAGAGTCGGCACGAGGAGTATCAGTTGACTCGTGGACTCGAACTCGACTCGAGGAATGAACTCATCTCGAGGACTTATGTGAAGAGTCGGCACGAGGAGTATCAGTCGACTCGTGGACTCGAACTCGACTTGAGGACTCATGTAGAGCCTGTACGAGGAGTTATGTGAAGAGTCGGCACGAGGAGTATCAGTTGACTCGTGGACTCGAACTCGACTCGAGGAATGAACTCATCTCGAGGAGTTATGTGAAGAGTCGGCACGATTATTATCAGTCGACTCGTGGACTCGAACTCGACTCGAGGACTCATGTAGAGCCTGCACGAGGAGTTACGTGAAGAGTCGGCAAGAGGAGTATCAGTCGACTCGTGGACTCGAACTCGACTCGAGGAATGAACTCATCTCGAGGAGACATGTAGAGTCGGCACGAGGGGTATCAGTCGACTCGTGGACTCGGGACTCAACTCTAGGACTCATGTAGAGACTGCACGAGGAGTTACGTGAAGAGTCGGCACGAGGAGTATCAGTCGACTCGTGGACTCGAACTCGACTCGAGGAATGAACTCATCTCGAGGAGACATGTAGAGTCGGCACGAGGGGTATCAGTCGACTCGTGGACTCGGGACTCAACTCGAGGACTCATGTAGAGCCTGCACAAGGAGTTACGTGAAGAGTCGGCACGTGGAGTATCAGTCGACTCGTGGACGCCAACTCGACTCGAGGAATGATATCATCTCGAGGAGACATGTAGAGTCGACACGAGGAGAATCAGTCGACTCGTGGACTCAAACTCGACTCGAGGACTCATGTAGAGCCTGCACGAGGAGTTACGTGAACAGTCGGCACGAGGAGTATCAGTCGACTCGTGGACTCGAACTCAACTCGAGGAATGAACTCATCTTGAGGAGTTATGTGAAGAGTAGGCACGAGGAGTATTAGTCGACTCGTGGACTCGAACTCGACTCGAGGAATGAACTCATCTCGAGGAGTTATGTGAAGAGTTGGCACGAGGAGTATTAGTCGACTCCTAGAATCGAACTCGACTCGAGGAATGAACTCATCTCGAGGAGTTACGTGAAGAGTCGGCACGAGGAGTATCTGTCGACCCGTGGACTCGAACTCGACTCGAGGAATGAACTCATCTCGAGGACTTATGTGAAGAGTCGGCACGAGGAGTATCAGTCGACTCGTGGACTCGAACTCGACTCGAGGACTCATGTAGAGCCTGCACGAGGAGTTATGTGAAGAGTCGGCACGAGGAGTATCAGTTGACTCGTGGACTCGAACTCGACTCGAGGAATGAACTCATCTCGAGGAGTTATGTGAAGAGTCGGCACGATTATTATCAGTCGACTCGTGGACTCGAACTCGACTCGAGGACTCATGTAGAGCCTGCACGAGGAGTTACGTGAAGAGTCGGCACGAGGAGTATCAGTCGACTCGTGGACTCGAACTCGACTCGAGGAATAAACTCATCTCGAGGAGACATGTAGAGTCGGCACGAGGAGTATCAGTCGACTCGTTGACTCGGGACTCAACTCGAGGACTCTGGTAGAGCCTGCACGAGGAGTTACGTGAAGAGTCGGCACGAGTAGTATCAGTCGACTAGTGGACTCAAACTCGACTCGAGGAATGAACTCATCCCGAGGAGACATGTAGAATCGGCATGAGGAGTATCAGTCGACTCGTGGACTCGAACTCGACTCGAAGACTCATGTAGAGCCTGCACGAGGAGTTACGTGAAGAGTCGGCACAAGGAGTATTAGTCGACTCGTGGACTCAAACTCGACTCGAGGAATGAACTCATCGCGAGGAGACATGTAGAGTCAGCACGAGGAGTATCAGTCGACTCGTGGACTCAGGACTCAACTCGAGGACTCATGTAGAGACTGCACGAGGAGTTACGTGAAGAGTCGGCACGAGGAGTATCAGTCGACTCGTGGACTCGAACTCGACTCGAGGAATGAACTCATCTCGAGGAGACATGTAGAGTCGGCACGAGGAGTATCACTCGAATCGTGGACTCGGGACTCAACTCGAGGACTCATGTAGAGCCTGCACGAGGAGTTACGTAAAGAGTCGGCATGAGGAGTATTAGTCGACTCGTGGACTCGAACTCGACTCGAGGAATGACCTCATCTCGAGGAGTTATGTGAAGAGTCGGCACGAGGAGTATCAGTCGACTCGTGGACTCGAACTCGACTCGAGGACTCATGTAGAGCCTGCACGAGGAGTTACGTGAAGAGTCGGCACGAGGAATATCAGTCAACTCGTGGACTCGAACTCGACTCGAGGAATGAACTCATCTCGAGGAGTTATGTGAAGAGTCGGCACGAGGAGTATTAGTCGACTCGTGGACTCGAACTTGACTCGAGGAATGAACTCATCTCGAGGAGTTATGTGAAGAGTGTTGGAATCGATCTAGGGTTTAAGAAAATAATTAACACTTCGGGAAGCGGCGGAATTTTAAAAATTTTCTTTTTCAAGTAAAAACAGTTTTTACTAACCTAGACAAGTGCAAGTACATGTAATTAAAAACTAATATGAGCTAAGAAGTTTACTAACCTTTCTTGAAGCTTGAATTTTGAGAAGCTTTTGGAAAGTTGCAACGCTCGTCTCCCTCGCAGCACGTCTCTCTTCCTTTCATCGGCACCTCAAGCAACCACGAAAGTTTCTATCACTAAATCACTCGAAATAAAGGAATTAGTGAGTGGGCACTTTTAAACACGACGACTCGAGAACAAGTCTCAGAGTCGAAGAGCTAAAACCACTAGGTCAAATGAGGACCTAGGTGCCAAAACAAAAACCGAAAATAACTAGAGGGAGAGAGAGAGGATCGGCCACAAGGTCTAGAGAGAGAAGCTCTCAATCTCTAACTTATGTGAGGCCTCTATTTATAGGGGAGGCATGAGCAAATCTTATTTTCTCTTTTCTACCCATGTTGGACGTTCATGACATGTCATGCAAGTCCTTGGATTTGTTTCCTCATTTGTTCTCTCTTAGTTGGCCGAAAATGCACTTTCCTTCTAAAGGAAATTTGTTTCCTCTTTTTCTTTTGGCAAGTATCTTCATACATCAATGCACAAAATAAACTCTCTTTCCCACTATGGCATGAACGAAATTCAGCCTTATTTTCCTTGGGTTGGACGAAATTTGAGCTTCTAGAAGGAGCTTCTAGATGTTTCTTCAATTGTTCATGACAACATAAGAAAAGCCCATTAAGAATTTTCAAGTAAAATTCTATGAAATGAAATTAATCCTCAAGGCCCAATTACACTAATTTGGCTGAGTAATATTTATTTCATTTGTCATCATATGACAATGTCAAAAATAATTTATTGACATTCATTTCGTCCTATGCCCAAAAAGACTAAAATACCCTTTTGACAATTTTCGTAAAACTTGTCTCGTTTTTGTTTTGACTTAGCTTCTAGTTTAACTATTCCTAATCGATGTGATTCGTGACAGTGACCTCATGGATCCAAATGAACAAAGCTTGAGCTAAACACTTGGACTCAAAAGTTCACAAACCTTTTCCAAGTTTAACTTAATGCCAACTGACTCCACTAAAGAGTTGACACTGAAAATCTCTCGGTTCAAATGAATTTATTTTCTACTCAAGAATTCAACCAAATTATGATGAGCGGATCCACTGAATATTATCTATGTTTACCCTTCATGAATGTCATCAGCTAGTCGGGATTTACTAAATTACCATTTTACCCTTCTAGCTGTTATTTCCTCAACTCCTTTGTCGCTTGTGAATAAGTTAGAAACAATGTATTGACGAGGAGCTAACAAGTCACATTGTTTCATCCAAAAGAGTCAGGACTCAATTTGGACACTGGCCAGTTCATTTATTCACACTCCAAGGAACAAAGCATGAGGTGACATACATTGCATTTCAGCAATCTTGTACATGAATTCCATATCTATGAGAACTTCACAAAGTTACTCGTGACAGACTCACAACTTAGTACTTCACCAATAGGCCTTGTTCGGAATCACATAGTGAGTCCGAACTTTGACTTTCTCAAATGAGAATACTAAGGTGTGAAATGGCATGTCTCATTTCAGGATTAAGGTAAGCATGATGCAATTCATACATAGTGACTTCGAGACATAAGAGGTTAAATGGTTTGTTCTTATATTGTCTCTAGAAGTGCACTGGTCAATTCAGTACCTTCGGAAGATACCTAGAAGAACAATAGAGTCCCCAACTCTCAATGCCTCATAACCAGACATCATAGATTCTTCTAACAATCGTACTGAGGTTAATTGTCCTTTGACCCTAAGATTGCGAATATATCGTTTTAAGCAAACTACGAAGAGTTTGTTCATGCAAATCTACATTTGTCTCTTCGTAAGTTGTTAAGTTTGTTTATGGACTAAAAGACTAAGGTTTTATCATAAAGCTTCAAACAAAGAAAGAATGAATGAACGTTTCAACTTTATTATTAAATGAATAAGCAATTACAAGCAAGAGTCTTCGTAAGACTATATGACATCAAATGTACATAAATAGACACTACTACTCTTCTTGTGGGCACCATTGACAACAAAGAGTCGGCACGAGGAGTATTAGTCGACTCGTGGACTCGAACTCGACTCGAGGAATGAACTCATCTCGAGGAGTTACATGAAGAGTCGGCACGAGGAGTATTAGTCGACTCGTGGACTCGAACTCGACTCGAGGAATGAACTCATCTTGAGGAGACATGTAGAGTCGTCACGAGGAGTATCAGTCGACTCGTGGACTCGGGACTCAACTTGAGGACTCATGTAGAGCCCGCACGAGGAGTTACGTGAAGAGTCGGCAGGAGGAGAATCAGTCGACTCGTGGACTCGAACTCGACTCGAGGAATGAACTCATCTCGAGGAGTTATGTGAAGAGTCGGCACGAGGAGTATCAGTCGACTCGTGGACTCGAACTCGACTCGAGGACTCATGTAGAGCCTGCACGAGGAGTTACGTGAAGAGTCGGCACGAGGAGTATTAGTCGACTCGTGGACTCGAACTCGACTCGAGGAATGAACTCATCTCGAGGAGACATGTAGAGTCGGCATGAGGAGTATCAGTCGACTCGTGGACTCGGGACTCAACTCGAGGACTCATGTAGAGCCTGCACGAGGAGTTACGTGAAGAGTCGGCACGAGGAGTATCAATCGACTCGTGGACTCAAACTCGACTCGAGGAATGAACTCATCTCGATGAGACATGTAGAGTCGGCACGAAGAGTATCAGTCGACTCGGGGACTCAAACTCGACTCGAGGACTCATGTAGAGCCTGCACGAGGAGTTACGTGAAGAGTCGGCAAGAGGAGTATCAGTCGACTCGTGGACTCGAACTCGACTCGAGGAATGAACTCATCTCGAGGAGACATGTAGAGTCGGCACGAGGGGTATCAGTCGACTCGTGGACTCAGGACTCAACTCTAGGACTCATGTAGAGACTGCACGAGGAGTTACGTGAAGAGTCGGCACGAGGAGTATCAGTCGACTCGTGGACTCGAACTCGACTCGTGGACTCGAACTCGACTCGAGGAATGAACTCATCTCGAGGAGACGTGTAGAGTCGGCACGAGGGGTATCAGTCGACTCGTGGACTCGGGACTCAACTCGAGGACTCATGTAGAGCCTGCACAAGGAGTTACGTGAAGAGTCGGCACGTGGAGTATCAGTCGACTCGTGGACTCCAACTCGACTCGAGGAATGATATCATCTCGAGGAGACATGTAGAATCGACACGAGGAGAATCAGTCGACTCGTGGACTCAAACTCGACTCGAGGACTCATGTAGAGCCTGCACGAGGAGTTACGTGAACAGTCGGCACGAGGAGTATCAGTCGACTCGTGGACTCGAACTCAACTCGAGGAATGAACTCATCTTGAGGAGTTATGTGAAGAGTAGGCACGAGGAGTATTAGTCGACTCGTGGACTCGAACTCGACTCGAGGAATGAACTCATCTCGAGGAGTTATGTGAAGAGTTGGCACGAGGAGTATTAGTCGACTCCTAGAATCGAACTCGACTCGAGGAATGAACTCATCTCGAGGAGTTACGTGAAGAGTCGGCACGAGGAGTATCTGTCGACTCGTGGACTCGAACTCGACTCGAGTAATGAACTTATCGCGAGGAGACATGTAGAGTCGGCACGAGGAGTATCAGTCGACTCGTGGACTCAGGACTCAACTCGAGGACTCATGTAGAGACTGCACGAGGAGTTACGTGAAGAGTCGACACGAGGAGTATCTGTCGACTCGTGGACTCGAACTCGACTCGAGGAATGAACTCATCTCGAGGAGACATGTAGAGTTGGCACGAGGAGTATCACTTGACTCGTGGACTCGGGACTCAACTCGAGGACTCATGTAAAGCCTGCACGAGGAGTTACGTGAAAGTCGGCATGAGGCGTATCAGTCGACTCGTGGACTCGAACTCGACTCGAGGAATGAACTCATCTCGAGGAGTTATGTGAAGAGTCGGCACGAGGAGTATTAGTCGACTCGTGGACTCGAATTTGACTCGAGGAATGAACTCATCTCGAGGAGTTACGTGAAGAGTCGGCACGAGGAGTATCAGTCGACTCGTGGACTCGAACTCGACTCGAGGAATGAACTCATCTCGAGGAGACATGTAGAGTCGTACCGAGGAGTATCAGTAGACTCGTGGACTCGAACTCGACTCGTGGACTCATGTAGAGCCTGCACGAGGAGTTACGAGAAGAGTCGACACGAGGAGTATTAGTCGACTAGTCGACTCGAACTCGACTCGAAGAATGAACTCATCTCGAGCAGACATGTAGAGTCGGCACGAGGAGTATCAGTCGACTCGTGGACTCGGGACTCAACTCGAGGACTCATGTAGAGCCTGCACGAGGAGTTACGTGAAGAGTCGGCACGAGGAGTATCAGTCGACTCGTGGACTCGAACTTGACTCGAGGAATGAACTCATCTTGAGGAGACATGTAGAGTCGGCACAAGGAGTATCAGTCGACTCGTGGACTCATGTAGAGCCTGCACGAGGAGTTACGTGAAGAGTCGGCACGAGGAGTATCAGTCGATTCGTGGACTCGAACTCGACTCGAGGAATGAACTCATCTCGAGGAGACATGTAGAGTCGGCACGAGGAGTATCAGTCGACTCGTCGACTCGGGACTCAACTCGAGGACTCATGTAGAGACTGCACGAGGATTTACGTGAAGAGTCGGCACGAGGAGTATCAGTCAACTCGTCGACTCGAACTCGACTCGAGGAATTAACTCATCTCGAGGAGACATGTAGAGTCGTCACGAGGAGTATCAGTAGACTCGTGGACTCGGGACTCAACTCCAGGACTCATGTAGAGCCTACACGAGGAGTTACGTGAAGAGTCGGCACGAGGAGTATCAGTCGACTCGTGGACTCGAACTCGACTCAAGGAATGAACTCATCTCGAGGAGACATGTATAGTCGGCACGAGGAGTATCAGTTGACTCGTGGACTCGAACTCGACTTAAGGACTCATGTAGAGCGTGCACGAGGAGTTACGTGAAGAGTCGGCACAAGGAGTATTAGTCGACTCGTGGACTCGAACTCGACTCGAGGAATGAACTCATCTCGAGGAGTTACGTGAAGAGGCGGCACGAGGATTATTAGTCGACTCGTGGACTCGAACTCGACTCGAGGAATTAACTCATCTCGAGGAGTTATGTGAAGAGTCAGCACGAGGAGTATTAGTCCACTCGTGAACTCGAACTCGACTCGAGGAATGATCGCATCTCGAGGAGTTACGTGAAGAGTCGGCACGAGGAGTATCAGTCGACTCGTGGACTCGAACTCGACTCGAGGAATGCACTCATCTCGAGGAGACATGTAGAGTCGTCACGAGGAGTATCAGTCGACTCGTGGACTCGGGACTCAACTTGAGGACTCATGTAGAGCCTGCACGAGGAGTTACGTGAAGAGTCGGCACGAGGAGTATCAGTCGACTCGTGGACTCGAACTCGACTCGAGGAATGAACTCATCTCGAGGAGTTATGTGAAGAGTCGGCACGAGGAGTATCAGTCTACTCATGGACTCGAACTCGACTCGAGGACTCATGTAGAGCCTGCAGGAGGAGTTACGTGAAGAGTCGGCACAAGGAGTATCAGTCGACTCGTGGACTCGAACTCGACTCGAGGAATGAACTCATCTCGAGGAGACATGTAGAGTCGGCACGAGGAGTATCAGTTGACTCGTGGACTCGAACTCGACTCGAGGAATGAACTCATCTCGAGGAGACATGTAGAGTTGTCCCGAGGAGTATCTGTCGACTCGTGGACTCCGGACTCAACTCGAGGACTTATGTAGAGCCTGCACGAGGAGTTACGTGAAGAGTCGGCACGAGGAGTATCAGTCGACTCGTGGACTCGAACTCGACTCGAGGAATGAACTCATCGCGAGGAGACATGTAGAGTCGGCACGAGGAGTATCAGTCGACTCGAGGACTCGAACTCGACTCGAGGACTCATGTAGAGCCTGCACGAGGAGTTACGTGAAGAGTCGGCACGAGGAGTATCAGTCGACTCGTGGACTCGAACTCGACTCGAGGAATGAACTCATCTCGAGGAGTTATGTGAAGAGTCGGCACGAGGAGTATCAGTCGACTCGTGGAGTCGAACTCGACTCGAGGACTCATGTAGAGCCTGCACGAGGAGTTACGAGAAGAGTCGACACGAGGAGTATTAGTCGACTCGTCGACTCGAACTCGACTCGAAGAATGAACTCATCTCGAGCAGACATGTAGAGTCGGCACGAGGAGTATCAGTCGACTCGTGGACTCGGGACTCAACTCGAGGACTCATGTAGAGCCTGCACGAGGAGTTACGTGAAGAGTCGGCACGAGGAGTATCAGTCGACTCGTGGACTCGAACTTGACTCGAGGAATGAACTCATCTTGAGGAGACATGTAGAGTCGGCACGAGGAGTATCAGTCGACTCGTGGACTCGAACTCGACTCGAGGACTCATGTAGAGCCTGCACGAGGAGTTACGTGAAGAGTCGGCACGAGGAGTATCAGTCGATTCGTGGACTCGAACTCGACTCGAGGAATGAACTCATCTCGAGGAGACATGTAGAGTCGGCACGAGGAGTATCAGTCGACTCGTGCACTCGGGACTCAACTCGAGGACTCATGTAGAGACTGCACGAGGAGTTACGTGAAGAGTCGGCACGAGGAGTATCAGTCGACTCGTCGACTCGAACTCGACTCGAGGAATTAACTCATCTCGAGGAGACATGTAGAGTCATCACGAGGAGTATCAGTAGACTCGTGGACTCGGGACTCAACTAGAGGACTCATGTAGAGCCTGCACGAGGAGTTACGTGAAGAGTCGGCACGAGGAGTATCAGTCGACTCGTGGACTCGAACTCGACTAAAGGAATGAACTCATCTCGAGGAGACATGTATAGTCGGCACGAGGAGTATCAGTTGACTCGTGGACTCGAACTCGACTTAAGGACTCATGTAGAGCGTGCACGAGGAGTTACGTGAAGAGTCGGCACAAGGAGTATTAGTCGACTCGTGGACTCGAACTCGACTCGAGGAATGAACTCATCTCGAGGAGTTACGTGAAGAGGCGGCACGAGGAGTATTAGTCGACTCGTGGACTCGAACTCGACTCGAGGAATTAACTCATCTCGAGGAGTTATGTGAAGAGTCAGCACGAGGAGTATTAGTCCACTCGTGAACTCGAACTCGACTCGAGGAATGATCGCATCTCGAGGAGTTACGTGAAGAGTCGGCACGAGGAGTATCAGTCGACTCGTCGACTCGAACTCGACTCGAGGAATGCACTCATCTCGAGGAGACATGTAGAGTCATCACGAGGAGTATCAGTCGACTCGTGGACTCGGGACTCAACTCGAGGACTCATGTAGAGCCTGCACGAGGAGTTACGTGAAGAGTCGGCACGAGGAGTATCAGTCGACTCGTGGACTCGAACTCGACTCGAGGAATGAACTCATCTCGAGGAGTTATGTGATGAGTCGGCATGAGGAGTATCAGTCGACTCGTGGACTCGAACTCGACTCGAGGACTCATGTAGAGCCTGCACGAGGAGTTACGTGAACAGTCGGCACGAGGAGTATTAGTCGACTCGTGGACTCGAACTCAACTCGAGGAATGAACTCATCTCGAGGAGACATGTAGAGTCGGCACGAGTAGTATCAGTCGACTCGTGGACTCGGGACTCAACTCGAGGACTCATGTAGAGCCTGCACGAGGAGTTACGTGAAGAGTCGGCACGAGGAGTATCAGTCGACTCGTGGACTCGAACTCGACTCGAGGAATGAACTCATCTCGATGAGACATGTAGAGTCGGCACGAGGAGTATCAATCGACTCGTGGACTCGAACTCGACTCGAGGAATGAACTCATGTCGATGAGACATGTAGAGTCGGCACGAGGAGTATTAGTCGACTCGTGGACTCGAACTCTACTCGAGGACTCATGTAGAGCCTGTACGAGGAGTTACGTGAAGAGTCGGCAAGAGGAGTATTAGTCGACTCGTGGACTCGAACTCGACTCGAGGAATTAACTCATCTCGATGAGACATGTAGAGTCGGCACGAGGAGTATCAGTCGACTCGTGGACTCGGGACTCAACTCGAGGACTCATGTAGAGCCTGCACGAGGAGTTATGTGAAGAGTCGGCACGAGGAGTATCAGTCGACTCGTGGACTCGAACTCGACTCGAGGAATGAACTCATCTCGATGAGACATGTAGAGTCGGCACGAGGAGTATCAGTCGACTCGTGGACTCGAACTCTACTCGAGGACTCATGTAGAGCCTGCACGAGGAGTTACGTGAAGAGTCGGCAAGAGGAGTATCAGTCGACTCGTGGACTCGAACTCGACTCGAGGAATGAACTCATCTCGAGGAGACATGTAGAGTCGGCACGAGGAGTATCAGTCGATTCGTGGACTCGAACTCGACTCGAGGAATGAACTCATCTCGAGGAGACATGTAGAGTCGGCACGAGGAGTATCATTCGACTCGTGGACTCGGGACTCAACTCGAGGACTCATGTAGAGACTGCACGAGGAGTTACGTGAAGAGTCGGCACGAGGAGTATCAGTCGACTCGTCGACTCGAACTCGATTCGAGGAATTAACTCATCTCGAGGAGACATGTAGAGTCGTCACGAGGAGTATCAGTAGACTCGTGGACTCGGGACTCAACTCCAGGACTCATGTAGAGCCTACACGAGGAGTTACGTGAAGAGTCGGCACGAGGAGTATCAGTCGACTCGTGGACTCGAACTCGACTCAAGGAATGAACTCATCTCGAGGAGACATGTATAGTCGGCACGAGGAGTATCAGTTGACTCGTGGACTCGAACTCGACTTAAGGACTCATGTAGAGCGTGCACGAGGAGTTACGTGAAGAGTCGGCACAAGGAGTATTAGTCGACTCGTGGACTCGAACTCGACTCGAGGAATGAACTCATCTCGAGGAGTTACGTGAAGAGGCGGCACGAGGAGTATTAGTTGACTCGTGGACTCGAACTCGACTCGAGGAATTAACTCATCTCGAGGAGTTATGTGAAGAGTCAGCACGAGGAGTATTAGTCCAC